>NC_056683.1:7211395-7513478 GCF_018350215.1 Panthera leo | reverse complement strand
TTCCTAGCTCCCTGAGTTAGCATTTGGACCGAGGTGGTAACTGGACCCCAGTGCTAACGTGGGATGGTGAGCTTAAGGGAACTTAGCCTTTCCGCCCGTCCAGCTTTAAAATGTTATGTTGTCAGACGTCTAGGGAGAGAAGACTTTCCAGTTTAAATCCTTCCTTTTCCCTCAGGTAGGACTCCAAATTTTAGATTTCACGGATGAATAGGTAACCTTAGTGAGTGATTTGAGACTACAGTCCATAAAAATGTGTCAATAGTTGAGGATGATTGATAGCTTCTCTTGTAACCAAAGCCACCTGCAATTTTTTATACGACTGCAGCATAAGCCATCTTGAACAGATAATCAATTCTCTTGCACAAACAGTCATTTTTGTTCGCCAGGAAGGCCTGCTTTCTCTGGCCAAGCAGAACTACAGGAAAATAAAACCACCCATAACCTACATAATCCAGATTAGCACAACTCGTGAAATATTGGGGCATTTGTGAAGCTAGCCTTCTGCATCTTGTCCCTCTCCGTGGCTTTCCTCTTCTGTGATGTGTTTAAGAACAGTGCAACCATTCATGCAGCTGTGACACTGGTCAGTGAGAGCTTCAGTGACCTATCCGGATGTGCACATGGAAACACACACACACACACACACACACACACACACACGTGTTTTAAAGTATGGTTTCTTGCCCAGCTCTTGCGCGGAATCTTGATCTTTAAAGGATTCAGAGAAAGTTAAGTTTTCTCCTTAAAGTATCTGGTTGCATTGCCACAACAGCCTGTCGATAGCAGAAAGTCAGTTTTCCTTAGCTGCTCTCTGCATTCCGTCAAATTAAAAATAGTTTGAATTTGAAATTGGAGTTTCATGAGGTGTTGACCAAAAGTATACTTGCAAGTTCATGTTTTTTTTTAATAAAGCAGACTTATAAACAGTTAATCAAATTCCAAGTTCTTTTTTTTTTAAATCAGACTTATAAACAGTTTCTCTACTTTCCCTCATCTATTAAAATGCCATTAGTCTGCAGAATTCACGAATGCTGGGTGTTTCCTATTTATTTCTTCAATGTGGCATGCTAGCTACAGTGTCCTGTTTGCTTTGAAATCTTCAACAGCGTCCAAATACAAACTCATTCACTGATCCCACAAATACCTAGTTTTGCAGAGTTGACGGGTTCTGGTGTGAGGTGATGGGGCTGTGGAGACCCTTTGGAATAAGACCCTGAAGGGTCCGGCCCTGGGAGCTGACATTTGAGAACGCAGGTTATCAGTTAGGGTCTGCTGACCACACGTGTACAAACTCTTTGTATAAGCTGGGCCACTAACAATTCATGATTTTGAAGGAGCTGCTAAATCTTCGCGTTTCAAGGAGAGGGGCAAAAATCAATAATAAGTGATTCAGGCTTGTTAGACATAAAACATTTTCATATCTGGATTTCAAACCAAGACGTGGCTGTTAATGCTCCCGCTTTAGCAGTGACAAATGTGAAATCCAGTGGCTTGTGCCCTTTCCGGTTTCTAGCCGACGAGTTTAGAAACCACATAGAGCTTTTGGATTTGGAATTTGTTGACCAATTCCCACGTTGAATGTCAACTGGGACAATTTTTTTTTTTTAAATACATGACCTGGCCCCTAAAAGGATCCCTTGATGACCTGGCAGACTTGTGCCACACTCCCAAGTCCTTGTTGTCACGTGCCATGATCAGCCTAAAGCGGCGATTCTCAGGTTTTGGTTTACAGATTTCTGGGGTCCCTGCTATCTTTTTGGTGACTCTACGAGGTCAAATCTATTTTCATAATACTACACATTATTGGCCTTCTTAATCCTCTTTCTCCCATGGGGTGTGGTGAACTTTTCCACTACACTTGGAACTTCTCCGGAACTCAGTATTTCCTGTCTGACCAATGATGGATGTTGCAGAATTGTGCACGAGTGTCAGAATCCCGTGCTGAAGAGTGCGTTAGATTTTAAGGTCTCAGACTACAGAAGGTTCACTGATGGGGGCGCAGATTTCTATCGAAACTTCGTCTTGGTGAGTTTTGGTGTAATATTAAGGAAAGAATATCCAAATTTATCTGAAAGGGCTATTCCTCCATTTTCCAACTACGTATCTGTGTGAGAATGGGTTTTCATCATGTCCTTTAAACAAGATATTAAAACAGACGGAATGCGACAGATTGGACACTCCAGCTGTCTTCTCTGAAGCCAGGTGTGAGAAAATTCGCAATCATGTAAAATGGCTACTATTTCACTACATGTTTGGGAAAAATCTAATTGTTTATGAAGACTTACCACTTCTGGTAATAAGACTTAGCCCTTCTGTTATTTTTTATTTTCATTTTTATTTTTTCTTTGAAAGAGAGCATGGGCACAAGCAGGTCCGCATCAGAGAGCGAGGGAGACGGAATCTGAAGCAGGCTCCAGGCTCTGAGCTGTCATTGCAGTGCCTGGTGTGGGGCTTGACTCACGAACCGTGAGATCATGGCGCATCGCCAGCTGAGCCACCCACATGCCCCCATAATAATGGGCTTTTAGATTATGTTTTAATGAATTAATAAAATGTGTATACACGTTTTAATTTGTAATGGTGATGATATGGTAATATGTAATGATACGTATGACAGACTTAAGAAAAGGTTCTTTAGAGTCCTCAGTAAATTCGACAATTAATAGTGGGGTCTTGCTTGATATTAACCAATTTAAACAGCCACTTATCTGAGGGACTGTGTCAGCCAATCTACCTTTAGAAAAATCAAGTGTAGACCGAGCATTTGTAGCAATTAAATTGCCTTGGACCCGGGCTGTGCTTCCAGTTATCATTTTGAAGCACTTTCAGGAGGTTTAGATGAAGTGTCCTTAATGGCTCCAGGGCTCCCTTTCTGTGTGCAGTGACACAGGATGAAGACAAAAAGCCTATACAGTAATTTCATCAATAGAGTCCATTTTTAATCTGCAGTCTCCCATGTCCCACAGTCATGAAATTCTCTAGGAACGTTTGAGAGTTTCAAACCACAGCTCCTGAATATGGAGCATTTTCCAAGGGCTGCGTGACATTTATTCTTCTGGAGATGTGGCTCGCAGCCCCGCATGCTAAGAGGGAATCAAAACTGCTTATCGGAAACGTCTTCCTCACCCATTTGGAAATGAAGAATTCTCCCTGCTCTCTTTCTGTCTCTGCAGGAAGCTACGCCCAGCTGACTGCTCAGTCTGGACTTGTTCTCAAGGTCACCTATGCAATTTTTTTTCAAAGCCTCCCTGTCCTTAGCTTTCTCAGAGATAATAGCACCCAGCCCATCAGTCATCATTTCCTGGCCCTCAATTTTCTTTTTGGCTTCCTGCAATTTTAATCCCAAGCCCCTGCAATTCCTTTCCGTGGAGGCTTAAGTAGCCCCATTTACAGCCAATTTTCAGCTAATATTTGATGCAGTCTTGTAAAATAAACCCAATAGTCCTTGCTCTGCGGGCTTTGTACATTTGGACTTAATAAAATCAAGGGCCGGAGAGTGGGCTCTGAAACCGATGTGGTTTTGTTTCAAGATTTTTAAAGAAAAATAGAGATCTTTAGAAACAGGACGTAGATACTCCTCTTCTTGATGGATACGTTTGCAAATGTAGTGCTGTGTCATTAATGAAGGGAAAGAAACGGCTGTTGACTTTGCTTTGCACCACTTCTTGTAGAGGAAAGCGCGGGAGGGAGTGAGGGTAGGGAAGGTAGAGTAGTAGAGAAGTCCTAGATTTTCCTGGGGGCTGTTAGCCCTTGCTTCCTCTGTAGGCCTTATCTCTGGCCCCTTCTGTAAGCTGATCCAGCTCCTGTCGGCCTGACACATGAACCACGCAAAGCTGCTTTTTCAAGAGATTTTAATTCCTGTGTGACAGGCTAGGCTGAAGTCCATAAGCCATAGTAGGTGGGTTTTCTTTTTCTTTTTCTTTTTTTTTAAGTGAAAGGCACAATGCACCTGGCATTTCATTGAATGCTAGATATTTTTTTCCTAGAAAAGAGGATAGTTAAAAAAAGCAAAAAAAAAAACAAAAAACAAAAAAAACCCCCAAAACTAAGCTTTAAGTAATAAAGCATGGCTTAGTTTGCTAGGAGTCGTGTATTTAGAACAGAGAGCCACCATTTTTGGCCTGCCCGAAGATGGTTTTTGTTCCTAATCTGTTTTAAATCTTTTAAGGGTTTTATCTTCTTGCCCACATTTCCATAAAACTAACTCGCTCCTTTAAATTTTGTATCCTGATCCAAAATTTCATCCTTAACGAAACGTCAGGGTATCCCGTCCCGTAAGGTAAATGATGCGTACCGACCCGGGATATTCGGGTACACGTGACCACGTCCAGTGTCCTGATGGAGGGACGGCTAGAAAGTGGGATTGTCCTCGAGGATTGTGTGAGGCCCAATCTGGAGAAACAGTGAAACGATTTAGGAGTTGCCTTAAATGTCGGCTTGTACATAGGAAAGGGCTCTGTTTTGGGTCTCAACACAGCACATCTCATGCCGCTTCCATTGCCCACAGGCAGCCTGCAGCACAAACCACCTCCAGGTCTAGGCACAGGAGCTCTGATACGGGACATCGTGATGGTGGTGATGATGGGGGGGGGGGGTTCGTCACTTAGTAACAGAGGGCCAGGTACCTAGCTTCCAGTGCTTCATGTAGTTCCCTGCCTCCCTCCCCCCCCCCCCCCCCCCCCCATAACTTGCATACCAACTCTCAACTACATGTCCCCGTCCCCATGGTACAGGTGAGGAACAGGGAAACAGACACTCAATGTCAGAATACCTGGGTGGTTTGATGTCTAATAAAAGTATGGTGCCAGAACTGACACCGTGTTGCAAGAAGTTGGCTCAGTCAACTTTTTGGGTAGAAACGCTGTGTCTCCATCAAGGGAAAAAGAGCCACTTATAAGCGTATAGCACAGCCTCGTACGTAATATTTTCACAAGCGCTGACTTCATTCTTCTGGAACGCTTATGAGGTAGGCGGTCTTAGTACCCCTGGTCCGCGCTTCTCCCTATCTGTGGTGCTGTGGTGATGGATGCTAATTGTGACAGCTTGGGACAAGTGCCCAGTACTAACCTAAGGAACTGTTTTCGGTTATGTGAACTATCTTTATAGTTCAACGTTTGAGGAAGTGTCTTATTAGCGTTCCCACGGAAGAGATGGTTCTCTTTTAGTTATTTAACGTGGGCTTGCTGCATCTGTGGGTATACGTTTTTTTTAGGAGGGCTTATAGCCCTGCACGTTTCTCAGCGGAGAATCTGGATAGTTTCAAATTGTACATTAGTTACTTGGAAAACCTTTCAAAGGTAGCGTGGCGGGGTGATGTGGCAAGTTAGCAACCGCACGGGTGAATTGTGCTTCATTTCTAATGAGCTCTGTGACGCTGGGCAGGGCCTGGGAGCTCTCTGGGCCCCGCTTTCCCCACCTTTTACGAGGAGGGGGTGTGATGTTGAATATGGACATAATAGAATTTCTTCTCTCTGTTTTAGAAAAGTTAGTGACACCTGGTTCTTGACATTTTTATTGCCCAAGAATACAATATTTAAACACACCAGTTCTTTTGTTGTAAATATACGAAGAATCGTGTGTCATGTGCACATTGGGAGACAGGTGAGAATCCCCTGGAAAGCAACTCTAAACTCTGTTACCTCCTGTGGCTAGGGAATGAGATGCTGTGTTGCTATATTTAGTCGTGGGGCCTGGATTACCTTTTTTTTCCTGTAAAGAGATGATCAAGTCTCAAAAATTTGGTTTTTGCCCACCTTCTTTGCAGGATTGCTTCATTAATTCCTTCCTTCCTTTCTTAATTCGCTGCAAAAGCCGTTAGGCAGGTCCAAGCAAGGAGGCCCATATGTAAACCCTTCTGAAGGTAATGAGAGCCAGACCTTTTACTGGCAGAAGATAGTTACAAATACAAAGAAGGGGGAAGCCAGAATGAACGCCACGCTATGCAATTTGAAGTATTGGTGTCGACTTCTGGATTTCAACATGTAGAAATTACATGTAGGAACGTCAGTGTAGAAACACACGTTCACGTATTTGCACATATGTGAATACGTGCATACGTATACCTATGCGCACGCACAACCGTTTCCTAACTTTGCTCCTTGAACAGGCCAGGGTGCAGTGACCACTCAGTCAATACGAGCACGTTTATTGCCCAGATACTAGTTTCGAGACCCCGGTCTCAGCTAAAAGGAAGCACACGTCTTTGAGAGAATGTCTGGTTCTCAGGCTGGCGCAGGGGATCTGCACAGTGAGCCTGGAATATCCTGTGCGGAAACAGGGGAGTTCTCAGAGAATGATGCGACGGTGCCAGAAGAACGCAGCGGCCGGCAAAGAGATTCCGCATGCAAACCTGGGACAACACAGGCATCAGAATAATAAGTAGAGATGATAATGCCCTGAACCAATCAGGAATCCATGGGGCCATACTTCTGTAAATAAATGCATGAATAAGTGGAGAGGAGAAAGTCTTAAACCAGGAAGCTGCTGATAAGTTGAATGTGGAAACCAGAAAGATGGTGATGTTGGCAGTTGTCAGCCTAAGAATTGGGGCAAGAAACGTCAGTGGTTGCTGAAACTAATGAGCAAAGAGTTGGTGACAGCATGTTTGTGTCATCTGAGAGTGCCCACAGAGTCTTATGAGTTATAAAGGGCAGCCCAGTAAGTCTAATGGAGAAACTTGGAGGAGTTGACCTTACTCAAGTGATGGGTTGCCATCACCACTGATGAGACAAACTGAAATTGTGTAACGTTTGATGCAATGCAATGAAGGCACAGGATCATTTCTCCAAACTGTGATCTTTGAATCTTCTCATGAAAGAACCTTAGTAATCCCAGTTTGGGAAACTTCTACAAAATAACCAGCAATGCTCAGCAGAGAAGGGGAATGAAGGTCAAGGGAGAGCTTGGATACTGCCCCAGATTGAAGGTTGTCCTCTTTCTTCAGTTTCCAAGCACAGTGTGCAATGCTGGAATGTGTGTTTTGTTTTTGTTTTTTTTTGTTTTTTTTGTTTTTTTTTTTTTTTTAGCGAGAAAGAACATTACTGGGACAGTTGGCCCAACTTGACTGAGGTCTCTGGGTGATGGGAATATCGGAGTTCTTTGAATAGTTCATACAATTTTTTCTGCAAGTTTGAAATTCTTTTGCTATAAAATGAAAAATTATTAACACAGGAATGCTTAGCTTTTAGGTTTAACTTTATTTTACAAAAATAAAACATAGTTTCTGGATTCCATTTTATTTTCTTTATTTGTGTAAGAAACTTGGAAGATATGATAATTAAAAGGGACTTTTTAGTTTTGGATTTTTGTGAAATTGCACAAAGAAAACCTTAGTCGCATGAGATCAGGACCTATCCGGATGTGTGGTATGGTTTGTGTAACTATAGAAATGAACTCAAATTTGAGAGAAGAATGAGAACCTTCAAGTATCCTAGGGTCAATAATGTGAATATCATAATATGTTGAGGCCTTTTTAGGTTAAGGGGATTATGAGTGGGTGTTCTAGAGTCAGACTGGCTTCCCATCCTGCCTCCGTTACTTACCAGATGTGTGACATTAAGCAGGTGGCCTGAACTGTTCTTTATTGATAAGAGTTGACAGGAGTACGTATCTCCTAGAACTTTTGTGAGGACTATACGGTTCATACCAATAGAGTGCTTAGAAGGGAATTGGGTGAAGAGTAAATGCTACGTATTTCTATTACTACTGTTACTCTTGCTATTAACACAGTACATAAATTTGTCTACAGACTAGAGAAGCTGGTTCCAAGAAATTACATTTGTTTTTTGGAAATTGGATGCCTCCTGACACTCTGATTAAAAGACAGACATGCCATTGATTTTGGACATCAACCCTGTGTGCTGATCCTTCATGATGCTTCTCTCATCCCCAAAGCCAGCCTCTACCCTGAAGCACATTTTGACATTCCTTTACTGTTTTTTAAGAAGGAAGGTACACATATTCAATGTTGTGGAAGAAAAGTGGAAATGAAGACAAGATCAAAGCAAAATACAAACAAAATAAGACTGTAGAGTCAGAATTAACATCCAAACAAAAGTGTTTACTTTGGCAGAAATACCTGGGAAATCTAATGGCTGCACGTCTACTTTCAAGTTCACGTTGAACCTCCGCCCATTTACATATTTGCAAATGTAAGTAAATTTATGCACTGAAATGAGCTAGCGAACACGGAAAATCCTGGAAGGTGCTGTGTCGATTGATGGTCGTTGTCGGCCGTGATGTACTCAGCATCCTGCTAACTGTTCCTGGCTCTCAAGGACCCCTGTCCCCAGAGGGCTTCTAGTCAAACCCCTGTCGTATTGCACGTGCTACTTAGCATTGAGCATTGTGCATTTCTATTTTACATTCTCCTTGGCTAAACGGATTTGAAGACCCACGTTGAATTGTCTCTCACCCTTGTAAGTGCTGGATTTTCCAGGACAGACCAGTGTCAACAAAGCATACGATGAAAGAGGAATCCAGTTGAAAAGAGAGGAGACACAGATTTTGATCTGCACCTAGAGGAAAGGGTAATGAAGGGGCTAATCAGAGGAAGGAAATGCGTTGGTAGTGGAAGAGGTGAAGGGCTTTATAGAATGGGTGTTTCCCTTCTTAGTGGTATGGAATCTTAGAACTATAAGCACATTTGGTCAACTAGTTGGGCAAACTTGGGCACAGGAGAGCTTGGGAACTATCTCCACAGGCAGCCCATTTGTTGTAGGTCTGCGTAAAACAACCCAGGCTCCCTTCCCTTGATTTGGTCTCTCTATATCATCCTGAGTCTGGTATTTTGAATTTTGGATCACGTTTGTCTATTTTAGAGAAACGTTAGCAATTGGATAGGAATCGGTCACCTAGAATGCTTCATATCGTGAAAGCTTTAAGAATCTTCTATGGAACAGAGTATCTGGACATATGCAAAGCATTATGTATTTGAGTTGTCAGAACTTGGGACCAGAATCCCCGGATTTACATCCTGGCTCCGCTACTTACTAGCTGATCCGTTTTCTTCATTAGTAAAACAATACTGGGAGAAGAAACAAATGAGGTTATATGTGAAAAGTAACGGCTACATAGGAAGCTTTCAAAAAATGGTGAACTTAGTATGCATTTGAGTAGAAGTCAAACACTTGAGTACTTTTTGACGACGTCCAGTATGATTTACTAGTTACCAGATAACGCCTTTGTTTCACACAGAATTCTAATCGTTGCCTTTTTTTCCCCAGAAGTAAAATCATTTGATGGAACTACTCTTAGCAGATCTAGATCTTGATTTGGAAGTTTTGGATGAAACCTTGAGTGTTTGACTAGTCTGCATTATCAACTGAAATCAAAAGCAAATTTAATTCACTTAAATATGAATTTGTACTTCAGCATGGAAAATAATTGTTTGGATATCTAGAACACCTCAAGTAACATTCTGGTTTCTTAATGTTAAAAATTGTGAAACCAATTAAAAAAAAATACAGTCTGTAAGGGGAAAAACTTGTTTTCCCTTAAGGTTATGAAAAGCTTCATAAAAGCCATCTTTACGTGAATTTTTGTAGTCTATACTGCCTAATTACTGAAATATCATAAAATATGAGGAAACCACAAACTAAGAAGAGGGTTACTGCAGGACTTAAGCAATTGATAAACTAAATAGGAAAATCTTGTAAACGATGCAAACATTGCCATGGAAAAGGGACAGGAAGTGAGCCAGGGACCCCTCATGTTCCATTCCAAAGACCCTGGAGGTTTGGCAGAAGAGAAAATCCTTTCTGAGACCCCCTGTTCATTTTGTGTCTAAATAAATTTTTTTAGTGTTGAATGTAGAAGCTGATTTAAAAAAAAATTTTTTTTAACGTGTATTTATTTTTGAGACAGAGACAGAGCATGAACGGGGGAGGGTCAGAGAGAGGGAGACACAGAATCCGAAACAGGCTCTAGGCTCTGAGCTGTCAGCACAGAGCCCGACGCGGGGCTCGAACTCACAGACCGCGAGATCATGACCTGAGCCAAAGTCAGACACTCAACCCACTGAGCCACCCAGGCGCCCCTGATTTTTTTTTTTTTTTTTAATGGTGGTTTATTTGTGAGAGAGACAGGCAGACAGCGCAAGCAGGGGAAGGGGGTGCGGAGAGAGACAGAGAGACAGAATCCAAAGCAGGCTCTAGGCTCTGAGCTGTCTGCACAGAGTCCAATGTGGGGCTTGAATTCGTGAACCGTGAGATCATGACCTGAGCCAAAGTCAGACACTCAACCCACTGAGCCACCCAGGTGCCCCAGACTTTTTTTTTTTTTTTTCCAAGTGTGGGGAAACTTCCAATAACAGGTTTATTTTACAGTCAGCACTTTGTCCTGATCTCCACAGAGGTGGTTCTTACCTTCCTCCTTTTTTCTCAAACTTCTTGCCCTGGCTACCTGAGTATGCTTATAAAAGAAATTTTGGGCACCAGCTCCCTCTTTCCAGCCATGGTCCCCATCTGCACCTTTGCTGCGTATGGAAGGAGGCCCCCTGTTAGTCCCACTCAGTTGGCTTCTTTTGCTCTCAACCCATATCCGTTTCCCCCTTCTCTTTACCATTCTTGCTGCTTTCTCCTTTTTCTTTTTTCTGACCCCTCAATTCTGTTAGTACCTGCTCAGTCGTCTCATTAGGTATGAATCACATGCATAAGAGTGGTATTTCATAGTTGTTAGTATTCTCACAAAATCGCAAGACTATCACCATGGTCTAATTCCAGAATATCTTCATCACCATTAGCATTTAACGTTTATTTATTCTTGAGACAGAGCATGAACGGGGGAGGGTCACAGAGAGAAGGAGACACAGAATCCGAAACAGGCTCCAGGCTCTGAGCCGTCAGCACAGAGCCCGACGCGGGGCTCGAACCCACGGACCGTGAGATCATGACCTGAGCCGAAGTCGGACGCTTAACCGACTGAGCCACCCAGGCGCCCCATCACCATTAGCATTTACTCTCCACTTCTCTCTTCCCCCAGCCCTTGGAAACTGCTAATCTGTTTCTGGCTCTGAATTTCCTTGGTACGGACATTTCACAGAAATGGAATCCTACAGTCTGTGGCTTTTTGTGTCTGGCTTTTTTCACTTGGCATAATATTTTCACAGTTTCTTCACGTTCATACATTTTTCAGCGTGTACTGATACTTACGGATGCTTGAATGGTACTACCATCTTGGAAGGTACCATACTTGATTTACCTGTTCGTCGGTTGGTGGACTTTCGGGTGGTTGCACATTTTTGGCTGTTTTGAAAGATGCTGTGAACATTTGTGGACAAGTTTTTGTGTGGACGCACCTTTTCAGTTCTCCTAGGTATACATCCAGAGGTGGAAATTTGGGGGTGATGGAAGAATTCTATGCTTAACAGTTTGAGGAGTGGTCTGTTTTCCAAAATGCCGGCACCACTGTGCATTCCTACCAGTGGTGTGTGAGGGTTTCAATTCTACACCCTCCCCAACACCTACCACTGTCAGTCTTTTTTTTTTATTCTAGCCGTCCTAGTGGATGCAAAGTGGTTATTGATCTCCTGGTGTCTTCACAGACGTCATTTTCTCTGGAAACCGGTCTTGAATACCTCAACTCCTCTTCCCCTCTTTGGACTGTGTTAACACTTCCTCCTCTGGACTTCCACGGTGCCTGTGCTTAGTCTTGAACATCCCTCGTCACACTGAATTACAATGGTCTGTTAACATTATCTACTCCATCAGAGTGTGAGTGTATTAGGGAGGGTACTAAAATATCATTTCCTGTGGTATCTGCTAGGATTCACACAGATGCCTGACAGTTGAGTCTTATCTTTTTGAGTAGAGAGGGGAAGGGTAGGAGACATGCTGACTAGACGTGATAGCATTATTACCTGAGCCCCGAACAGGAGAAACGAAGTACTCATTGGTGTTTTGTTTTTTCTTTTTTTTTTTTGTTAGCTGCTACTTAGTTGACTAGGAGAAAAGACAAGACTTCTTGGCCTGTAGGGTTTGCTAGAATGTTTTCTTTACTATTGTACTAGTGAATTAGAGTCCCTTAATTTTAGCAAAGAATTGGAAGGGAAGAGGTAATATATATAGATATATTAAAACAAAATATCACCCTAAGGAGAAAGCACGTAAGTGATTTTATGTCATTTTTTTTATGTTTACCTTTATTTTTGAGAGAGAGACAGAGACACTGACCAGGGGAGGGGCAGAGAGAGAGGGAGACACAGAATCCCAAGCAGGCTCTAGGCTCCGAGCTGTTAGCACAGAGCCCTACGGGGGGGCTTGAACCCACGAACTGTGAGATCATGACCTGAGCCCAAGTCGGATGCCTAACTGACTGAGCCGCTCGAGCACCCCATTAAGTGACTTTGAAAATATAAATCCATGAGCCATTTTTACTTTGAACCTTTTGAAAAGCGTAACTGATTAAGAACTGACTTTCCTTTTAAAAGAAGACTACTGGTTTCACATACTAGAGTAAAAAAAAAAAAAAATCCAAAGGAGTTTGGAAGTCAAAGACAAGGCCATGAAATTTGTGGACCTTCAATACTAACCTATAGTTCTGATGGTACTTAGGTACAAGTATCAGGACTCTGAGGTCTATTAGCATCAGAGTTGAACAGATAGAGATCAGTGCTGGGGAACAAAAGCGGGAAGTGGAATTAAACATAATTAAAGACTTAAAAAAATAAGTTTGAATTAGAAAGCACATCCAGCTTGAGGTTGACTCAGTAAATTAGAATGCCCTGTGCATAAGTACAGATGAAAAGGCATATTTAATTAGTTCTTTTGAGCTTTTCTCTTCCAAAAACCTATTTGCCTTTATATAATATTTAGATAATTTTGTTTCCGGTTGTTACTTATGATCCTATGAGGGTTTGTTTTAGTGTTCTAGGTTTTTCTTAGTTGAAATGAGGTTATTCTTGGCGTGGAGAGCCATTCCCTTATTTGATGGTGCTCTCAGGGTGTTGGAAAGTCTCTCCTGCTGCTTTGCTATGATTTTTGTGTGCTTCTGGAATGAAGAGGAAATGGGGGAGGGACAGAGAAACAAATGTAAGTTGGACCCAGATCAGTGAGATAGTATCAGATGAGGCCAGAATAAATTTGGCAGATGTTCTTCCCGTTTCCCACTCGGGCGCACACATATTGTTACTTGGGATACTGCTTGCATTTCTTTCATACTTCTAAGGTTTTTCTGCAGCTTCAGTAACAAACGTTAACTTCAAAGAAGTGCCAGGAATGAATATTGATGTTTTCTTTCTTTGTTCCTTCCTTCCTTCCTTCCTTCCTTCCTTCCTTCCTTCCTTCCTTTTGTTTCTATTCTTTCTTTCCTTTTTTCTCTTTCCTTCCTTCCCCTTTCTTTCCTTTCTCCCTTCCTTTCCTTCGTTCCTTTCTTCCCTTCCTTCCCTTCCTTCCCTTCCTTCCCTTCCTTCCCTTCCTTTCCTTCCTTTCCTTCCTTCCCTTCCTTTCCTTCCTTTCCTTCCTTTCTTCCTTCCCTTCCTTCCTTCCTTCCTTCCCTTCCTTCCTTCCTTCCCTTTCCTTCCTTCCCTCCCTCCCTCCCTTCCCTTTCCTTCCTTCCTTCCTTCCTTTCCCTTCCTTTTCTTCCTTCTCTTTTCCTTTTCCTTATGTCTGTGCTTTGAATGGGTATTTTGCTATTAAAATTTGGTTAATAAATAAAATAGCAGGTGCCTTTTTAGCAAAGAAATGAGAGCATGGAGAGACGAAGAGGGTGGAAAGTATATATTTTTACAGCCCCGCCTATTGAGTTTGAATTCTCATTTTGCCAAGGATAGTTGCATGACTTTTGCAAATCAATCCGTCTAGCTTCCCTCAATAAGTAAAATGGGTATTTTTGGTTTTTCTTCATTGTGTTGTGATGGTCAAAGAATGTAACGACATGAAAGCATTCAAAAAACGGGAGCTCTTTGAAAATCATCTCATTCCCAGGCAGGGGTGGGGGGGTGGTGTGGAGCCCTGAATCATTCTTAGAAAAAGTAAATTTTTTTTAATGTTTGTTTTTGTGAGAGAGGGGAAGGGAGGGGCAGAGAGAGAGGGAGATAGAGTCTCCAAAGCGGGCTCTGCGCTGACAGCAGAGAGCCCTACGTGAGGCTCAAACCTGCAAACTGTGAGATCACGACCTGAGCTGAAGTCAGATGCCCAACGGACTCAGCCACCCAGGGGCCCTGAAAAAGTAAATTTTCTTATCAAACCATTTTTGTAAATGTCACCTAGGCCCTTTATTTTTAGGATAGGTAATTGAGATATGAATGGTAATTCTCTTTTCCTGGAAAGATAAGAAAAACGAGTAAAAATAAGAGTGGAAGGACATAAACTTGTACAGATGAAACAATAGAGCACCATGCAGTAATTAATATGTATTTAATGAAAGTTTATTAACATTGAATGGGAGTAAGAGGAATCCAGTGGTGTTTTTTTTTCTGGCACTATATACATCTGGTAGTCAACTTGGAATTGGCTTTAAAAAAAAAAAAAAATATATATATATATATATATGATATAGGTATATAAATATTTTCCAAGGAATTTTATATTTATCTCCAGTGTAGATCTTAAATATGTATTTGTATGGGTCTCTTATTCCATATATCTCAAGTATATCTATATGTACCTTGAAATCTATCATCCATAAATATATTGGATATATATATCCAAAGTAAAAAGAAGCTAGGTAACTTACCAACAAGTTTTTTCCCCATCATTTTCTTTTTCTTTTCTTTTTTTTTTTTTTTAATTTTTTTTAACATTTATTTATTTTTGAGACAGAGAGAGACAGAGCATGAACGGGGGAGGGGCAGAGAGAGAGGGAGACACAGAATGGGAAGCAGGCTCCAGGCTCTGAGCCATCAGCCCAGAGCCTGACGCGGGGCTTGAACTCACGGACTGCGAGATCGTGACCTGAGCCGAAGTCGGACGCTCAACCGACTGAGCCACCCAGGCGCCCCCATCATTTTCAATAAAACTTATTTGAAAATAATTTGAGGTTGCAGGAAGGTCCGAAACAGAATTCCTATGTACCTTTTACTCAGCTTCTCCAGTGATAGTATGTTCAGTAATCAGTAAAAATCCTCAAAACCTGGAAATCGACTCTGGTAAGTTTACTCTTACAGAGCTTATCTCACTCTAGTCTTTTTAAATGGAGAAAATCACTCTTTAGGTCTCGCTTACCTGATGTTCACGTAAGTATACGTTAGAGTTGGTAACCTTAAAAGATGTTTTGAAGTCAGCATGCCCCTGGGTAAATCTCGGTTTTGCCGTTTCTTCCGACATGACCTTGAGGATTTCTCTTACCTTCTATGACCGTCCGTTTCTTCTTCTGTAGAAGGGGGTGTCATTGACATTACAGAAATGTTCTGAGGCTTAGTGATTATATATTGTGAAGAGCCTTTTCAATACATGGTAGCGTTCAGTATCGCTGCTCTCTTGCCGAATTTTCATCAGAATCCGAAGTAGCTGCTCATTACCTTTAAGACAGTATGTGCACTTTGGCCCTTGGGAACACTTAGCAATTGAGGACCAGATACTAGTCAACAACTTCATGGTTCGTCGGCGTCCTTCTCTTGGTAACGTCTCTGCTATAGCTTATTGGCCCTCCTCACTTCCCTTCCACCCCAAACCTGTACGACCAACTCTTCCCTACTTTTGTTCTACCTCATGGGCCAGCAATCATTCCTCTCCTTGTATGAATTCAATTTTCCTCCAGGTCTCTTTTATTCTATGGATTCTGTGGAACCTAGTTAGCTTTAGATTTTTGTTTTGTTTTAATAATGCCTCTTGATTACTCAATTCTTTTTTCTCAGTTGTTTATGGCTCTTCATAGATGCCTTCTTCAAACCCAAGCTCACACACCTAGTTCCTGGTAACCCTGCACAGAAGTACCCTCCAGGCAACGTTTGCAGGGCTGCGACGGGGGCTGGAAAATATTGCAGGCTGTGAGAGGGCTAACAGTGTTGTTTTGAAGCCTGTGCACACATAGGCATCTCTACTTGGAGGTAGCTGCCAGGGTGGAGACAAACTTCTGCGCTTTTGTGTGTGTGTGTGTGTGTGTGTGTGTGTGTTTACCTCCTCTAGCCCAGAACTTTCTAGCCCCATTTAAATAATTTATGACTATTTCTAGTATTGGCCCAATAAAGGTATTTTCTGACCTTCTAGTATAGGGAGCTAAAGCTGTCCTCAAAAACGATTTTCAGTTGACTTGAAATAGAAATGTATACTTCTGACTTCTCATTGAGCTGTGCCTGGGGAGCCTGGCGGACCTGTCTGGTCCTCGGCCTTGGCTTCCTGCTCTCCTGAGGTCTGTGTCACTTCCTCCCATTACCCCGTTTTCTGTTTGATTATCGTGGTCCTCAGTATTTCCACCCTTTTCTTATTTTCCAACTTGAGACTTCCAAGAGAGGGACTGCATTTTCTTACATCTACATGTTATTCAAATGTGTTTAAGGAATTTTTAAAAAGGTTCCTTTATGGTTTAAAGTATCCCTTTATGCTTTAGCAAGTGGCATATCGTTTCCTGCTTTAGCTTTGGCCTTGGGCCAGCAAGCTGGGGCTGAAGCAGGGGTGAAAAGTTCATTCTCCGGAAGTGCTGTGTGGATCTGATTCACGTGATTGGGAGCAGCCCCAGACTCCCTGTAATTCCCTGTGGATGTGAGTCTGGGCGAAGGCGGCACAAGAGGGGTCTTAATTCTCTTTTCTGTGCTTGAATGTTTAATGCATGTGTGGCACTATTATTCCAGGAATTCTCTATAATGCCCTTATTATTGTCTAGAGCGATTGTGTTTTAAAATGGAAAGTTGTAAACCATTGGTAGGTTATGCAATCAATTTGGTAGATAGAAACCAGCATGAAAAATTGGAAATAACATCTGGACATAAGATGTAACCTGTACTAAGGTGTTACTTTGTACAACTTTTGTTCAGTCCATATGTCCATACACATGTAAACATACATTCTCATGGGGCCCTACTTGTCTGCGTGCGTGCACAATGGCATCGGATTCCCCTCTGTCCCCCGTTCTCTTCCTTCTAGAACCCGGTTTTCAAAATGTATGTATTTCAATGAATGTGTTCTTATTGTACCTGTATTTTAATTCATGTAAATGGGCTGCACATCTTACTGTTTTCTCCACTTGGCATTGTTTGGAAGTCCATGAATAATGCTGTGTGTACATCTCACCCATTGGGTTCAGTGCTCATAGTGTTACTGTGTCTGGAATACAGTTCTCTTCTTCCCCAGTGATGGACACAAACAAGGGTTGTTATCACTTTAGGTCACCACTAACAAGGCTTCTGTGAACAGCCTCAGCCATGCCCCCTACTGGAAAATACCAAGGAGCATTCATTTGGGATCTAGACGAATAGTGTAATTGCTTGGCCATAGGGTGTGTGTGTGTGTGTGTGTGTGTGTGGCTCAGATGCTGTTAACAGTATGGTTTCACCAAGTACTCTGATGACCCCGTAGTAGGGGTGTTTATATACTCACATCCTCACCCAATACTTAGCATTAAGTTTTCTAATTTTCTCCATTTTTTTAATCTAGTTGTTATGAGATATTTTTGTCTCATTTTGTTTTTGATTATTGATGAATTCAATTATTTTTTTTTATAGGCTCGTTGTCTTTTGTATTTTTCTTAGATTCTTTGCAGTTTGTCCAGTGGAAGGTTTTGTATTTTTCCTATTGATTGACACAGTTTTTTGTGTAGTCCAGATAGTCTCCCTGGTGGGTTTCAGATTTTACAATATTCTCCTTGCCTGTCATTTTTCCATTAACTTTATCCATCATGTTCTTTTAGTGACTAAAAATCTTTAACATAATTCATCAAGATTCGACTTTGGGGGCTCTGTGAAAGAAATTAATCCCTATCTCTCTGTCATCAAATTTAAATGGTCTATTATACTTTATAGTTTAATCTTTCACATTTAGGTCTTAACCCATCTGGAATTCATGGATCTACATGGTAGGGATCTAGTTTTCTCCATAGGATGATTGTGTCTTCCCTAAGGTGGTATCAGCTTTGTGCTCCATTGGTTTCTTGGTTCTTGAAACACACTCATGCTGTTCTGTTAGCATGGCTCAGTAGTATATTTCAATATCTAGCAGAGTAGGTCCTCTTTATTGCTCTTCTTTTTCAGGGTGGACTTAGGAAAGCTAGTAATTTCCTCAACAGGCAACTGAAAGTCTGATTTGGAATGTTTTTCATTTACTTAAAACAGGAAAAATAACATTATTTTAATGAGTCCCATCGAAGAGCTTTAACTGTGTGTGTATTCTATCGTTTATGTACCTTTTTACAGTTCACATTACTCTCCCCAGATAAAGGTATTCTTGTTAACATTTGGAGCCTAGAGAAGAAGGCAAGTAATACAAATACATAAAATGGTTCTGAAATCGTTATAGAAAGTGAGGGTTTAGCAGTTGTTACGGTAGTAATATCCTTTGATCATGGATTATTCATGCAAGAAGAAATATTCAAGATAATCTCAGATATACTAACATCGTATAGATTCCCAGTGAGGTCAAGAGAATCTCAAATTGAAATAAGGTCTTCTCTTAGTCCATTCTTCTTGCCAAAAACCATGCCCATCTTGACCATATACTTCTGATACCTTAGTATTTTTTTTTTTTCTTAGTAGAGTTATGATTTGCTTAGGCTTCAGAAGAAATCAGCTGCTTTTGTCACTGATGTTCACAGAAAGAAGGATTAACCTGCCAAAGCCCTAAGATAGGGGAGAGAAATGCCTCCCGAGCGGCATATTGTTTTCTTACTAATGATGGTGTGAGTTGGCTTTAGGGTCATTTTCAACAGTCCTGTCCCTGCATTCCAGCTGTGGTTGATAGAGACTTGAAAAGATCTATAAGGTGGTACTTGCCCCAAATAATGGTCACATATTAATTCGCATGTCAATGAAGTCCTAGAGTGCTAAGCAAGGCTAGCAGGCCAAAGCAGGAGAGAAGGGGCTTGCCTCCCTGCCTTGTGCGACCGACTGCATGGTCCGAATGCAGGAAGGAACGCCTTAGATGGATGGGCAGGACGTTATTCCTTACTGACAGGCGCTTTCTTCCTCTCCCCACGTGCATGTTGAAACTTGGTTTCTGCTGTCTTTAACCTATCTAATTTCTCCCAAATAAGCTGGTTTGGGGACAGAAATGAGTACTCTTCCTTTTTTCAGACAGACAGCAGAGCGCATAAGGGAGTCATTACAAGACTCATTCTTCTGTTTTAATGACATCAGTTGAATAACATTAAGTCAAAGCCCACATGGTTTCATAGCATTTGAACTCGGCACATTTGAATCGGAATAACATGTCATGTTTCTGTGAGTTTGTGTACTAGGGCCAGAGAGAGAGAGAGAGTGCACGTGTGGGTGGGTGTAGGTGTGTCTGAGGCTAGTCTTGGTGGGTGGCAGGGTGAATTCTTGTTTCCTGAAGGTTGGGGAGATGTCAGTCTGCTCTGGTAGCCAATACAGACACTAGTCTCCCATATAGGGAACCACAGTGACACTGCTGAGCCCCCACGTGGCCGAGCGATTGCAGAGTCCCTATCTTTGGTATTTATTTTATTTCTACTCACCTGTCAGGACTTCATTCCCCAGCTGTTCCCAGCCTCCGTAGCTCACGTCGGCTCAACACTCCCAGAACTGAGCTCCTTGTCTTTGGCTGAACCCCAGGACTCCTGGGAGCCCCCTTTCTCGAAGTGTCTGTTGCTGCCTTCTGGGGTTGTGGGCTCCTCGCTCCCATGACATGTCACTGAGTCCTGATCACTAATGTGTAGTGTCACTTGTGCGTGTGCCTTGCTCCTCCTTGCCCTTGTCACTCATGCCTGGGAACCTGGACGACCGCTCATGGTCTTTCCAGCAAACTACCTTGCGAGCCCCTGGTCGGTACCTCTCCCCGGACTCTGGTGTCGGATAGGACCATGTGTTATCTATCTTCTGTTAACTCTCCTAGTTCACTTAACGCTTAGGAACGTGGGTTTTCATCTTCCGAGTGCAAATAGCAACAATTTGAATTGTTACGCAGACTGTGGACATAATGAATGTGAGGTGCCTAACGTATTGCCTGCCGTGTAATAGGTTGTCTATCTTGTTCTTTTAAGTTTATTTGTTTTGAGAGAGAGGGAGGGAGGGAGGGAGGGAGAGAGAGGAGAGGAGAGGAGAGCGAGACCGAGAATCCCTAGCAGCCTCCGCACTGTCAGCACAGAGCCTGATAAGGGGCTCGAACTCCAGAACTGTGAGATCATGACCTGAGCCGAAATCAAGAGATAGACATTTAACCGACTGAGCCCCCCCGGGCGCCCTCCAGCATTCCTTTTTCCTCCAGCCGAGATTTCATCTTCCCGGATCCCCCCCAATCCCCAGAGGCCTGGCTGGCCGGCTCCATCACTGTCCGGCACCTCCCTTGTGGATTTTAAAATCTCTTGGTCTCCAACATCATCTTGCATTTACTCATGTGACTTAGGCTGTCTGTCCTCCTCCCCCCTTGTGCGCTAGGATGTGAGCTCTGGGAAGGTGGAGGCTGCCTCCGTCTCCTTTGCTGCTACAGCCCAGAATGCCTGCCGGAGCCTTCGAGATCTTTGAGGGCTTCTGAGTTGTCGGAGCTCCGCCTGCCCGCAGCGGCACCCGAGGCCTCAAGCCTCTCAGGAGACGCGGTAGCGTGAAAGGTTTGGGGAAGAGCCTCCTAGGTGCAGGCCTGTGGAGGAGTTGACAAGCTGCAGAGGCTTCGGTGTTTTCTACCTGGAAGAATCGCCCTCGGGGTAGGGATCATGAGGCCAGAGCTGAGTAACTCCGTGAAAGCAGGGTGTTTTGTTTTTGTTGGATCAAGTACGCTCTCTTCAAGTACCTTCTAATGGCCACTCCATCCCTGTCATGGGATTTCCTGCGGCCTTGCCCCAGATCCCGCCCAGCCTTCGGGCTGCCTTGTCCTTTGCCAGGACCTTAATCCTTATTTATTATCCAGCTGCGGGCCACTGAACTCTGCTTTCAGGAACCACAGATTCAACCTTGCTAGCGGCTTGGCCGCGTCCTGGTGCGTGCCCGTCCCTGGATGCCTTCATTGGTTCTTTGTCACCCTGGAAAGACCTGCGCTGTCACCGTCCTTGGTTTCCCCGTTTGGTGAGGCTTTGCCATCTGAATTCTAGCGTATTAAACCCCAGAAGAAAACAGCACACCGACCCGGCCCACTGCGTAGGTGAACACGAGGCCCCATCCCTTCCCCTCTGCCCCCTACCTTCTTACCTCCCTGCCTCTGAATCTCCTCAATCTCTCCCTGTGTCTGTATTGCTCCGCTGCTGAGAAAACTTGTGAGCTTCCTAGCCTGCTCCTCCAGGCTTACCCGGTCTGGACTCTGCTTCGTTTCCAACCGTGATCCCTAAGTGAATACTCGGTCGAGTGCTACCCGGGCCACCAGGTATGTTTGCACGGCAGTATTTTAGCTTTGCCACAGCTGTGTCCCTGCCCGAACGACCCCTTGCTCCTTGGTACCTATTCAGTTTAGAGCTGCACTTCAGTTGATGATTCAGGTCCTGGTTGCTCTAGGAAATGTCTCCCAACTGTTCCATCAATACTTAACCCTGCCTCCCCTTGAACTTCTCTTTTTTTGCTACACTCTTCATTTGGTGGGTGGCTTCTGTGGTACACAATGCCACTCCCCTCGCTCTGAGTGTATTGGGCCTCCCTGCTTGGCTTGAAAGCCCCTTGGAAGAAGAAATACTGTTTGCTCTTTGAAGTATTCTAAAGAAGGTAACTGTTCTGTTACTGCTAAATATGGTAATGATATTTGCCCTTTTGGTGGGCACTGGCTTTCCTATCATGTGTTGCACATTTTACATGTGCTCTTGTTAATTTGCCAATTACCCCATGACATAAAACATGTATGTTACAAGAGAAAACTGAAATTTATTCAGCTGAGAGTTTGGGAGAGTCTTGTTTCAAAGATCCGTTTTTTGTTTTTTGTTTTTTTTTTTGTTTTTAATATTTAACGTTTATTTTTGAGAGAGCACAAGTGGGGAAGAGACAGAGTGGGAGACACAGAATCTGAAGCAGGCTCCAGCCTCCGAGCTGTCAGCACAGGGCCTGATGCAGGGCTGGAACTCACAAACTGTGAGATCATGACCTGAGCCGAGGTCGGATGCTCAACCGACTGAGCCACCCAGGTGCCCCGGTCTGTCTGGTTTTAAAGCTTATGTTCTTTCTTCTATTCAGTGATGGTGGACCAAAGGTGGTAAGTATTTGAATTTGAGGAATAAACTGCAGAAAAAGATCGTGAGGTTTTCAATATGATCTGAAGACTATGGAATGGTGGGGCAGTGAACATGGGTAAAGCTCATTCTGTCCATGAGAACAACGCCCGTGAAATTCTGCCTGTAACACTGTTGTCTTTCTTTTCCATCTGGGCAGTCAGCTCAGCTGAATCAGGTAATGGGAAACATTGACAAACAGAAAATATAATGCTGTTGATAGTATCTGACATGTATTTTAGCTGGTGTTTTTCAAGATTTCCTTAAACTTGGGTTTTGACTTTTTTCTTCTCCTAGGTTTTCTTGGGAGCCAGCTTGTTGAGTGGCTTTAGATTTATATTTAATACAAGAGGAGAGGGATGTAAGTGTAACTTCTAAATCTATTGGGATTAGATTTGTCTCTAACATCCAGCAGGTTATAGATACTTCTGTATTTTTTTTTTTTTTTTGAGGGAGAGGGGGTTCATCCAAATGGTTGACAAAGGCCATTTACTTATGTCCTCAGAAAAAATGTCATCTCAACTGAGTTAAACCATGATCGGTTTAATTATTTTTTAATTTACATTTTAAAATTTACACATTATCATTTGCTCTAAGTTAGTGATCATCAATACTTAAAAACTTCTAATAAATGGACACCAAGATCACAGAACCACTGAGCTCTAAGTAAATATTTACATCAACTTTTTTTTTTCAATGTTTATGTATTTTGAGAGAGAGTGTGAGTGGAGGAGGGCCAGAGAGAAAAGCACAGAATTGGAAACAGGCTCCAGGCTCTGAGCTGTCAGCACAGAGCCAGATGTGGGGCTCGAACCCATGAACTGTGAAATCATGACCTGAGCCGAAGTTGGATGCTTAACAGACTGAACCACCCAGGTGTCCCTCAACTTTTTTTTTAAGTTTACTTATTTTGGGGGAGGGGGAGGAGCAAAGTGAGAGGGAGGGAGGGAGAGGGAAAGAATCCGAAGCAGGTTCTGTGCTGTCAGTGCAGAGCCTGATGCAGGGCTTAGGGCTCAATCCCATGAACCATGGGAGCATAACCGGAGCCAAAACCACCAGTTGGATGCTTAACTGATGGAACCACCCAGGTGCTGCATGATGCCAATTTTTGATGCAAAGTTCTATGGCAAGAATAGCACAGGAATAGAATTTCTCAGAAATTTGGGACCGTTTACTCTCTCAGGGTCTAGGTTCCAAAAAACAAACTTAGAGGATTAGACTCCATGGTCTTTAAGGTTTCTTCAGCTTAAAATCATTCAGAATCTATGACTTTTTTTGGGGGGGGGGGTTCTATTTCTTGCCTCATTACTCTCTCCTCCAGAAGTTAACCTGATGTTTGGCAATATCTGAGGCAATAGAAACAGCATGTTTATAAGGATTGGAAAGACTGTTAGATGAAGAGGTCATTTCCTTCACTCTCTGTTGAAGTGTCTCGAACATTAGGGGAATGAATGGGATGCGTCGAAAGGACCACTAGTTCTACAAGATAAACAAGTTAAAACCAACCAACCAACCCCCAAACCTAGATGTTGGAATTTTATGTGTCCAGACCTGGTCAAGAGTGAGTTAAAACTGAGGTGGTAACTGCCCCAGAACTCCTGTAACTTGAAATAGCCAAAGACAATCTTATTATCCTACCATGACTAACGGAGTATATATTTATTGTTGGCTCTCTATGTGCGGGGCATTCTATCCAGGACTCACTTAAGTTAGCGCTGTCCCTGCTTTTCAGGTCAGAAAACTGAAGTTCAGGAGATTTGGCTGCCCCACAGTCACACAGAGTGGAGGAGATGCCGTCCAGTTGTGTCCGTATTTGACCGCCAGTCCCTGATTGATTTTCCTGTGCTCATTTCTGTCAATAACAGATATTCTGCCCGATGTATTATTTACAGGCTCAGGATCCAGCACGCTGTGTCTGTTGTTAGCTAGCTGTGTATACAGCACGTGTGCTGAAACTCACTACCAGATCTTTTATGGTGTTATGACTTAATTAAATGTTGAATAATAACGAAGGCGCACTTCTGTAGGAAGTGTGAAAACACTGTTTACACCTGACAAAATCCACACGCTGTTATGTCTATCAAGGTACAAGAATGCAAATTGTGAAGTTTTAGACAAAGGCCACTTCTATCTTCCCATTCTTAAAACTAGGGGCAAATAATATCAATAGAATGGAATGAATATATTTTTTAGCTGTAGTTTTCTTTCCTAAAATACACATGCTGTATCCTGGTTCCAGTTTTATTGTCTTTTTTGTAACTACTAACAGTGTATGAAAAAATACTATAATTTTTTAAAAAATAACACAAGTTACTTTTTAAAATTTATTTTGAGGGGGAGAGAGAGTGCGTATGTGCACTAGTGGGGGAGAGGCAGTGAGAGAAGGAGAGAGAGAATCCAAAGCAGGCTCTGAACTGTCAGTGCAGAGCTCAATCCCTTGAACCATGAGATCATGACCTGAGCCGAAATCAAGAGTTGAATACTTAACTGACTGAGCCACCCCAGAGCCCTGACACAATATTTTAAAAGATGGTTTTGTTTTGTTTTCCCAGATTGATGGCCCCTCTTAGTTTCTACTTTGGTTTCTAAGATACCTGCTTCACATGTTGGGAGCCCATTGGATATTTGTTTCGTTGAAATTGTAGTTACAATTGCAAAATTCTTCTAGACTATTGAATCAGGGCTCAAATGATGAATTTTTTCCTACCGATTGGGACTTCTAGAGCCATGCTGTCCAATATGGCGGTCACTATCCAATAGAATAAAATTCGGTAGCATTATGTGAAACTAAAAATCCAATTTCTCAGTTGTAATCGGCACATCTCAAATGCTGAGAAGGAAGATAATGCTTAGGGAGTACCAGGCTGGGAAGTGCAGATGCAGAGCATTTATAGAATCATAGAAAGTTTCATTGGCAATGATTAATGTTGGATCATTTTAATGATTTTTTAAAGACTGGTTGTATGATATCAAAAATCAAGACTATTTTTAAGAGCAGTTTAAGATTCACAGGTAAATTGAGGGGAAGGTACAGAGGTCTCCTGTAAATCCCCCTCCCTACGCGTGCATAAGCTCCCCCATTGACCACATCCCCACCAGAATGGTACATTTGTTACAATTGATGAACCTACGTCGACACCTCATTATGACCCATATGCATAGATTATATCACACACCTCTCTTTCGGTGTTGTACCTCTTACGTGTTTGGACAAAGCTATAGTGATAAGTATCCGCCATTATGCTATGTGTAGTATTTTCAGTGCTCTGGGACACCTCTGCTTTCCACTTACTCACCCCTCCCCAGTCGTACAAAAACTCCTCTTCTGTCTCCGTCGTTTTGTCTATTTTTCACAATATCCTATCTTTTTGGTTTGCCTTCTTTCACCTAGTAACAAGCCTTTAAAATTCCTCTATGTATTTTCAAGGCTCGATCACTCCTTTTTTTTCTGTTTATCTTAAAGCACCGAATAATAGTCCATTGGCCGAATGTACCATAGTGTTCAGCTACTGAAGGACAGGTTGGTCGCTTCCACGTTTTGGCGGTTATGCAGGCTTTTATATGGATAGAAGGGTTCAACTCCTTCGAGTAAATGCCACTTTGAAAGTGGCTGCACTAGGTCGCTTTCCCATCAGCAGTGAATGGAGGGTTCTTGTTGCTGTACATCTTTGCCTGCATTTTGTGTTCCAGATTTCAGCCACTTGAATATGTGTGTAGCATCTCATCATTTTAATTTGCATTTCCTCATGTCCTATGTAGTTGATCTTTCCAAATGCTTATTTTCCATTTGTGTATCTTCTTTGGTAAGGGGTCTTTTATAATCTTTGGCTCCTTCTTAATCGAGTTGTCATCTTATTGAGTTTCAGGGGTTCTTGGTATTTTGGATAACGGTCCTTTGTAAGATGTGTTTTTGCAGATATTTTCTTCTGGTCTGTCGCTTGGCCTCTCATTCTCGACCTTTTATTTCACGAAGAAGTTTTACATTTTAGTCGAGTCCAGTTGGTCCATTCTTTCTTTCATGGATTGCACCTCTGGTGTTGTTGGAAAAGTCACGGTCATGCCCGAGATAATCTAGGTTTTTTCCCTATGCTATCTGCTAGGAGTTACACAGTTGTGCTTTGTAAATTTAGATCTGTGACCCATTTTGAGTGAATTTTTGTGAAGGATGTAAGGTCTGTCTAGATTTATTTTATTTTGCCTGTGGCTATCAAGTTGTCCCAGCACCATTTGTTGAAAAGGATACGGTTGCTGCATTGTGTTGCCTTCCCTCCTCCATCAAAGACCAGTGGACTCAGTTGATGGTATTTATGTGGGTCTATTTCTGGGCTCTCTTGTTCTGGTCCATTGATCTGTTTGTCTCTTCTTTTGCCAATACCACACTGTCTTGCTTACTGTGGCTCGATGCTAAGTCTTGAAGTTGGGTAGTGATGATCTGCTTTTAATAATCTGTTTCTTTGGATTAAAACATTATGAATTGGGTTATTGCCATGAAAGGTAGCCACGTCTTCTAGCCAGAAGAGGTTGTGGTAGGAGGAGCATGCTTTAGAAGTTTGAGGAGATATTTCTAATTCCACACAGACAGCTCTGTATTAAGTTATTTGCTCTCGTGTATGTGATAGCATTGGCCACTGTAACCTCTGTAACTTGTTTCAGCATCCGTTGTTCTGAGGAGGCATAATTTTATTAAGTGCGTTGCACTGCTGGTTTTGATCGGTTGTGTCTTTGCCGCATGAACTGGTAAGGAGAGGCCATAGACTCCAGCTAATTTGATATAAAGTCCGAACACGGGGAGTCTTACATTACAGAACTGCTTCACGTTCATTCTGTCGTCTACAGATTGTCCTACAGAAATTCACCCTTGAGGGCCGCCGGGAGTTCAGCAGACTGTCTGGTGGCCGTCTGTCCAAGTTCCTTGAGGCAAAGAAAAGAGACAACGGATCCTTGTTCTTGGACAGCTTTAGTGAATGTATTCAGTCCTGAGTTTTGAATAATTTGTTTAACTGGAGGTATTTTGCACAGTGAATAAAATTTCTTTGCTATGAAATTTAATCCTGGTAGGATCTTCAGAATAATTTTAACACTTGCCAGCTCTCTGCACTGCTCAGCTCTCCAAATGCTTCTACTACTTCAAGAGAACTCGGTCTTAGTGATTTTTCATCCCTGGTAACAGGAAGTGTACAAGATACATGTTTAAAAAAAGAAACAGAAGATGATTGGTTTAATGTTTCTCTTGAACTTGCTCCCTCCAGGCAAATGATATTTGATGAATTTTGGCTAATTCTTCTTGTTGGGTAGAGGAATGTATAAACGATAATTTACAAACTGCAAATTAGCTCAGCGACCATAAAAAAAAAAACAAAACCAAAAACTCCTAGGGGAGCTTACCTCCAAGGGCTTAAAGGAAATTGATTATGAACGTGGAGAACAATTTTGTTCTCAACCCGCACTGGTGGTTCGTTAAAATCTTTTGTGACTTTAAGCGTCTTCACTTAAAATTGTTTGCTGTAAGCTTAATATGATACTTGGTGCTCGGTTAGGATGTTGTTCTGGTCCCCCCCCCCCCGGACCCTATGATCTTGTAAGGGTACAGGAATTGTTACTTACCTCGGAGGCCCTAGGAAGCCCCCCTTCTGTAAGAGATCAATTGCCGAGAGAGAGAGAGAGAGAGAGAGAGAGAGAGAGAGAGAGAAAACTGAAACAGTGGCTGGCTGGGTTGGTGCCTCCAGTAATATAATCTTAATTTCCTGAGTTGGGGAGCTTGTGAAGGTTGCCTACCGTTAACATTCTACATTGACCTTTAGAATCATCCTTTACATCTATCCAGTTCAAAACTGGTCGGGTTAATGCTCTAAAAGCCAAGCTTTTAGAATCCGACAAGAGCCTGTGGCAAAGGTGGAGTCCAGCAGATGGCTTCACAACGTTTACTATTCTAAAAACTTTCCCCGCTTAAATTAGTACCTTACCCATCGGGGTTGCCATGCTTGAAATCCACTCTTTAGAAAGTGGCAAACTGTTTTAGGTTGCCGTTGGTTTTTATAAATCAGTTTGGTGTCCTCAAAGCATGTAGTTAATACAATCCTGTCCATTCACCTATCTTTTTTGTAAGTGGTTTACCTAGACTTGAATACCAACTGAGCAACAGCAGTCCTTCCTGAAGAAAAGGGCAGAAAATACTTCACAATATGGTGGGCCTTCAAGATTTGTTGGTTGGCATTGCTAGGAGGCTTGGAACACAGATAGAAAGCAGACAACGTTAGGATGCAAAGTAACACTTGGCCCAAGGTTGGGCTGGAAGGCTTTTTCAATGTGAGGGGTGATAGGAATGAATGGAGAGAGGCAAGCACGATATTGACTGTTGTATCAAAACTCTACACACGCCTCATTCTGTGTGGAGGACGCTTGGGAGTACCTAGGTAGGAGGGGATGAAAAAGGATCGTGCCAAGTTTGGTTTTGAAAACTCAAAAGTCCTTTGTTCCTATTCCCTGCTTGGTGTTCTGGATTCCAGAAAAAATGGTATGTATTTGTATTTTCCATTTCTATTTAATTTGACTTTCGCATCTTTCATATTTGGCCAGCTCCTTTCTGAGAACATATTGTACACATGTTCCGATGCTGTTTGAAGGCCCTCGGAGAGACCAGAGTTGATTGGAGGCTCTCAGTTCTACTGCAGTGGGTGGCCAGAGTGCTGGAACTGAACAGCTGCCATACACCCATTGAACTTTTGTCATTTATAAATTATTTTCCACGCCATCTGGAGCCAGAATGGTGCCATGGTTTAGAGAAACTCTTGGTGGGGGTGCGTTCACATCCAGTGCTTATTTAACTTGCTTCTTACCCATTCAACTGAAGTCGTAAAATCGTTACTTGTTTGGAGGCTTAAATCGTGAGTAAATAGGAGTTTCTGCTTTAAATGTCACATTAGCGACACCACCTCCACCCCAACCAACATTTTCCCCTCCCTTTCTCCCTTCTAGTGACTACATCCTGCCTGCTTTCAGCTCCAGTGGAAAATGCATTAATCCTAGAGTCTCCATGAGGTTTCCTGTTGGATGACATAATCAGAAAATCCTCCCTCACATTGCCCTTGGGGTTGCTGTCTGGATGTTAGGTTGTCTTGGTGGGCGTAACTCACCCATCAAAAAAATCACAGGCCATAAACTCGGAGCCTGAAATGCATTAATATCATGTTAAAAGAACTAAAGCTGTGGGCATGTCTGCAAGCCCTGTAGAGAATTTCATTAATCTACAGATTCTTGCTGGTGTGGAACACATTGGCGGGTGGCTCCCGTTCATATGGCATGGGCTGGTGCAGTGCCACTAGCAGGAGGTATTTGAACTGTTCCAGTGTAAGCTGTTAGACTAAATCTTGTGGGAAAATACCACAGACCCTCAACTACTAGACTCTGGTAGTGTTCGTGAGCCCTCACCCCCCCCCCCCCCAGGGCTGGTTACCTAGTGAGTTTCGCCTGTGGCGGTTGATCGCCGGAAACCGGGACAAGGAAAACTATTGGGACGAATCAGAAATAGAACGTGGGATGCATTTGAAGATGAAAAAAGACAGTTGCCATCTGACATGTAACGTAGTTGGTAAAAGTTCTGAAGTTGAAGATCTTGAGAGGCAAAAACTTCAGTGGCTGTGACTTAGCTGGATACGAGAAAACCGTGATATGAAAGTTGAACCAAGAATATGCTATTGAGATGCCAAAGGGCACGTGCAGTTTTACAAGTTCAGAAGCCATTGGCATAGGCAGTTGAACATATGTTCAAATATGGATCTTCCCTTCCTTATTTGGAGAATCTGTCATGGTTTTTGTTAGGATGGGAGGCTGCCATAACCCTCCATTTGGTTGCCTTGGATCGAGTGTCTCTTGCCTTTGATCTTGGAAGCCCGAGCTTCATTGACGCTTCATCAGAATGAGAATGAGGAGCAGGCTCCTTAGCAGGATGTACATGTTCTGTTTCTTTTTCTTTTTGTAAGAGAATTTGATTCTTAGCAGAGAAGGGGATAGTTTGTGGTGGAAAGCATTATGATATAAGCATAGGTTTTTTGTTGTTTTTTTGTTTTTTGCTTTGTGTTTTTTTGAAAGAATGAGCAGGGGGGAGAGGCAGAGGGAGGGAGAGAGAATCTGAAGGAGGCTCCATGCTCATCACATAACATGGTGCGGGGCTCAATCCCACAACCCTTGGTCATGACCTGAGTGGAAATTAAGAGTAGGATGCTCTACTCATTGAGCCATCCAGGCACCCCAGGATTTACACATTCTTTGTGCAGGTTGCCTCCATGATGCTTCCTCTTTTGTTGTACCTACTCTTAGGTGTAGGGCAGGATCAAGAGAAAAGATCTGCCTGATGGGGTTTCTTTGGGGGGAGTAAAGAGAAAGGAGAGGGTTTTAGCCACAGCCCCATTGAGTTGAAAGCTCGGGAAGGGGTCACCATTTCTACCTCCTTGTATCAGAGATGTCGTTGGCTTTTCCATATTCTAAGCATTAATGTAGTTCTCACAGGTGCTACCACTTATGCTCTTGGGGAGTCTAGAATACATAGCCCTTGAATGAAAAAAATTATGTATTTTTAAATGTTTATTTTATTTTGAGAGGGAAAGACAGAGAATCCCGAGCAGACTCCATGCCGTCAGCGCAGAGCCTGAAGCAGGGCTCTATCTCCTGAACCGTGAGATCACGACTTGAGCTGACATGAAGAGTTGGCACTTAAGCAACCCAGGTTCCCCCCGAAATTAGATTTCTTTACGAATACTGTGAACAGTTTCTTACATTTATAAATCATTATTGAACTCTAAAACTTGGAGTTCTGAATTTATCTTGATTTCTTTTGTAAAATGCTGTAGAGTACATACACGCCCACACTGTGAGCACTGCTCTCAAAATGGGCTTGTTTGACCACGTATGCCTTTTAGTAGAATAAAGGTACCGCAGAGGTGGGAAGGGATCTCAAAGATCACATCTGACGGATGAGTCCCTTTTTCTACTGGTAACGGTTCTTCGAAATGTTCTGTGAACCAAGATGAGTACAGCTGATGATGGAGCTGTCTGGAGTCTTTGGGTCCCTTACCTTACTTGCCTGTATTGGTCAGAAACCTAAGTTGCTATTTTTGGTGACTTTGTACTGCACCCAGTTAGCTCAATGGGAACTGTAATTCCTAGAGTCCCTCTCCTGCACCGTTACCGTCTGTGGTTCTCGGTTAATGTTGAGCACGAGAGAAGTGTGTGCGAGGTTTTGGAGGTGAAGTAAAGGAACAGCCAGTTTTCCCGCTCTGGAGTTCAGTGTAGGAAGCCAGACCCTGCATTGCACACGTGTTGTCGCCTGTCCCCGGCCTCCAGGGCTGGTGTGGAGCTACACTTGGGTCTCCCCTCCTCTGTCTCCTGTGTCCTCGCCCCCGTTGGCTTCTCCGGGTCCTAGGACAACGTGTGCAGCCCTGAGGTGACGTTGCCACCTTTTCCTGTAGGACCACGTCAGAATCCGTGTGGGACTTGGTGAGAGACGTGGGCTCCAGCTTTTCCTCGTTGGCCCCTACTTGGTAGCCAGCTCTCGTCGATTGCCTGCCTACTTGAAATACAGCAGTTCCAGACACTTCCAGATTCGAGAACAGACACAGCTCCTCCAATTATGTAAGATTGAATTCCTTTAATTGCTTATTTTAGATCACCCACTGTGGTGTGTATCACTTCACTCTGATCAGATTCTGATATGTGATTGAATTGTTTGATTTATCCCCTCCTGTGGTACACGCAGTCTAACATACGACACATATCTTGAAGACCGCTGTTGGTCTTTTCTTCCCATCAATAGTTGGTCTCTCTCAGCTTTAACACCTATAATTGCTTCAGTTATTCTCCAGATGGCCTGATTTCCTATTCTCTATCATCACCATAACTATTTTCCAGTCACCCTCCATCCGTTTTATCATCTACCCAAAATGTCGTATGCTGTTGCCCAGGTGGGTTGTGACCAGCGGAGAGAAGGGGTGACTAGGATCATTTTTACTCTAGATAATAACACAGCTTGGCTGGATTAGCTAATTTACCATCTCAAAAAAAATCATCAGGTTGAATGTTTCAGGATATCCATGTGACAAAGTGGTACTCATGTGGGTACACTGGGACTGGATTTCATGTCGTTTCTCTGCTGCTTCCTTTGGCTTGGGCTTGTCAAGATCTCTTTGGATTCTATACCTGTAGTCGTTGGCTGTCTCCGGTGTTGGTCAAAGTGTGAAGTTAAAGACATGAGGTTAAATCTGGACTCCGCTGTTTTTGAGCTTTGTTATTTGAAATGAGTAATTTACCACATGTCGCGGTTTCCCCAATTGTAGGATGGAAAATAAAATGTTTTAAGTCAATGAATGTGTAAGTAAAGAGTAATAGCAACTTTAGAGGTATTTGGGGGGGAAATAATGCACGATATAAAGAAGTTTTTATTTAGCAATCTTAAATTATGATAAGTATTCTTTCTTTGGCTTCATCCAGGTCATTGGTTAAAAATGGTAAATCCCTATGTTAATTGTGGTATTACAATAGCTAAGGCAGGGACACAACCTAAGTGGTCATTGGTACATGAGAAGGAAATGTGGTATGTATATACACACAATGGAATATTACTCAGCCCCTAAAAAGATTGGAATCTTGCCATTGGTGATGTGGATGGACGTCGACGGTATTATGCTAAGTGAATTAAGTCCGAAAAAGAGAAAATACTATAGGGTTTCACTTCTTTGTTGATGCTAACAAAACAACAACAAAGAGAAACAGGTGCCTAAACACAGAGAACACTGGTGGTTGTGAAGGGGAGAGAAATAGGAGGATGAGGGAAATGGGTGAAGGAGATTAACAGGTACAAAATTCCAATTCTAGAAGAAGTCCTAGGGATGAAAAGTGCAGTGTAAGGGATGGAGTCCGAATATCGTAAGACAATAATAGTGTTGAGCATCGCAGTGTACAAAGCTGTTGAATCACTATGTTGTACACCTGAAACTACTGTAAATATTCTTTGTGAACAATACTTCAGTTAAACATAAAAAAATAAAAAATGTTGCTGCAAAAGGACCGAGGACATAAAACCCCATCCTGGGGACCTTCCTTCTGTAGAAGGTCACAACATCGATTCAATGTTGATGCCATTTCAGATCAACTGTTGATTAGTTTAACAAAGGGCCCTAGTATCCGGCCCCTGTTTTTGCATATTGTCCATTAAGTGGTCATGAGAGCCCTTGTCCAGTCTCTTACTCAAGTCCAAGTATATTTTGTCCGGTGTATTTCCCTGATGTGCCAGCCACTGGCATGTCAGAGAAGGAAATGAGGTTTGTCTTGTCCCTACTGAACCCGCCCATGTGATGGGATGTTGCTTGCTTTTCTGAGTAATCACGAACCCTTCTTTTAACAATTTGCCAAGAATCTTGTCCAGGATCAACAGTAAGTGTGCCGGTGGTATGTATTACTTCTCTCTATCTCTTTCTTTATCTTTCCTGTTTTTCTGGCAGTGGGAACTTTGATTTTCATCATCTTGAGTCTTCTGGCGTCAATGCCGTTCCTCCCTCAGTATTTAGAAGAAGGGAAATTCAAGAGTAGTAATGAACTTGAGAGCAGGTCGCATACCCATTCCCTTTCTGATCCCCATGTCACTTTGGCCAGTGTTGTCTACATGCTCAGGAGCATGAGGTGCGTTACGATTGTGAATTCCGAATACTTCAAATCCATGTAATTAGAAGACCTTAGAAATGTATTCCTGTATATTAGCAATGCATTTTAAAATTTGAGCATTGCTTATACTTCCTAAAAGCAAAATCAACACGAAAGCCACTATGTTAAGAACATTATGATAACACTATTTTTGAGAAAAAAATTGGATTTTTTTTTTTGAGAGAAGGCCATTCAGTGGAATTTTTCCTTGACTCTTAATTTAATGTTGACATGCACAAGCGAGAAAACGATTTGCTTTCCAGGTTTTGCTCTAAACAATACTACTAATAAAAGTGGCCACGTAGCAATTTATGCTACGTTTCCCACGTTTTACACACGTTACTCATTTATTACAATTACCTAGCAAGGTGTACGGGTTTGCAAATTGGGGAAATGAGAAAACCGAGACTCAGGCAACTCTAGTCAAATACTTAATAAATGCCAAGCTGGAATTTGAATTGAGACCATCTGATTGTAGAGCCACAGGTTTTTTTTTCCATTTCACCACACTGTAAGGTTAAATGACATTTTCCATTTGACTTTTAAGTTTTGTACTTCCTATGATGGCCATGCTGAGTGACCTTTCATTTGGGCCATGTCCGTGGGAATTGTGGGAATAAAGTTGTGTTACATTAATAAGTTGAATGACAGTTGAGTTGGACTGCTTTGTACATTTCAGTGTACAGAAATCTAGCAATGAAGAAAAAGCTGCCTTTATCAATTGCTGGTCATAAGCAGAGATTGTGCTTTATTTATTACAAATCAATTAATGGTCCTTTCCTCTAACACCCCATCAATCAATGCATATAAGTTTCCATTGATAAGGATACCTCAACAAAAGAAATCCATTCTCCTTTGTCATTTTGACAGGAGTTAGCTCTAAAGGTGGATTAGTCCAGAATGTGGTAGGGAAATATCCGTAGGCTGAGGCCCAAACCTAATTCTGTTAAGTCAGAATTGTCATAAGAACATTTGACGATCGATGATAACAAAAGGCTTTCTTCCCTTGTTCCCATAGTCAGGATTAATTTGCTTCTCCGACTGAAGAGTTGAAAACTATTTCTGTTGGTTCATTTCATCGCGCTCGCCCCATTGCCAGATGCTGTAGAAGGAGCTCAAGATAGTGTCTGCTCTGTTTCCCAAGGCTGGGTTTGGAATTTAAACCATTTTAATAGGGAACTGTGTAAGAAAATCTAGTGTAATGCCTAAAAAATGTACAGTTGCAGATCTGCATGTGGCCGCTGGCTGGCTCAGATGCAGGATTTCTATAAGAAGGGTCCAGAAGAATCTTTGGAAAGGAGAAGTTTCATTAACACAGGCTCACCAGAGGAATGTTTGAACCGGGATAAGCACAGTCGAGCCACCAGCCCTGTGCACCGTATTACTGAGAGTGTGCTGGAATGTAGCAGCCCCAGACGGTGCATCTGTGGAATTTTATTTTAAAAAGTGATTGCAAACATGTGAGTATAGTTAGCATGCCCTGCTTTGGGCCCTAATCGTGGTATTTCCATAGTATTTACGGAAATTCATTTTTAAAGAAGTTTAAAAACTGGACGTTAAAAATCCTCTCTACTTAGCTGCGTGATAAAAAGCATTCAGGAAACACCGATGCTTCCTTTAGTTCATGTTTAACCCCCGGCTGGAAAACCGAACTGCATTTGTGGCCCTTTCCTTCCAGAATGTTGCCTCGCTGTTTTGATGTGTAGAACTTAGATCATGCGGGTCAAATCCTTGACTAGGAACTCAACTACATAAGGTTTATTTCTAAATCTTGGTGTGTAAATAGCCTGGTGGGGGGTGGGGGGGGGGTGGAGCTGTACTTTACCAGAGTCTTCATTAATGAAAGACCATAAGCATTGTTTTTCATTTAGTTTTATTTTATGTAACTTTGATATATAAACGTTGATATTGGACAATCATTTTCCGGATGTTTCTTAAAAACTCAAATCCTAGTCTTGTTCCGTTTGCTCCAGCGTAAGTTTTAAGGTAGTTACTTGATCTATTGACATAATCTAGTATTAGTCTCTCAGAAGTAGAGTGATTAGATTTGGTTTAGAAATTGTATGATTTGTTTAAAATGTGGTATAACTCTAAGACAGGATTATACTACTTTCCATTTGTTAGCCAATGCTTTGGGTAAAAAAAAAGAATATTTGCGTAACTAAAATACTTTGTCCGTTTTCCACAGGTAGCAACCAAACTTTCACCCAATTAAGATTTGTTTTTTGCTTTCGTTAAGCAATCCCGTAAGTGATGGATATTTTTAATTCTTGTAGACACAGTGGATGTAGCTATGTTAAGTTATGCTATTAACATTTTAAAAGTATTCTAAATATACATATTATTCTAAGTATTCTAATGTTGAGGGGCACCTGGGTGGCTCAGTTGGCTAAGCGTCCAACTCTTGGTTCAGCTCAGGTCATGATCTCCCAGTTTCCTGAGTTCAAGCCCCGCGTTGGGCTCTGTGCTGACAGTGCAGAGCCTGCTTGGGATTGTGTCTCCCCCTCTCTCTGCCCCTCCCCCACACATGCTGTCTCTGTCTCTGTCTCTCTCGAAATAAATAAACGTAAAAAATTTTACAAATTTTGTAATGCTGAACCCTCAAAGAAATCTCCAATGTAAAAGGGATTGAAATCATACATTATGAACATATGTTCTTTGACAACAGCAAAATTAAATTGGTTGTAACAGAAAGCCAACTAGAAAATTCCAACACGTTGATATTGAACAACTCATGTCTAAAGAACCTCCAGGTCAAAGAATGTATTTTGAGATGTTAACAGCACACACGAAAATATCAAAGACCAGAAGACGCAGTTATAGCACAACTTAGAGGCTAATTTATTGCTTTAGATGCTTCTGTTAGAGAAAACAGTATAGATTTTAAAACCTCAAATAAAATTGGCAAAACTATTGAGAAATGGAAAACAAAAATCCTAGGAGTGGCTGCCCCTGCAGGATAAGGGTTGTGATCTGGGAGGGACCCCAGAGGGACTGCCAGGGTTCAGTTTCCTTAACTGATGTGGCATACAGTGTTTGTTAAGGCCTGGACTGTGTTGTGCCAGAATTGAGGTGTTGAAGCCTCCACCCCCAGTTCCTTTCAGTGTCAGCTTGATTGGAGATGAGGTCTTCAAAGAGGCCTTAACTTACAATCAGGTTTTTAGGTTGGCCCTAATCCTACCTGACTGGTGTCCTTCTAAGAAGTGGGAATTTGGACACACAGAGGGGATATCAGGGAATGGAAAGGACAGGGACCCCCATGGGAAAGAGGCAAGAGGGGAGCAGCGTGCATGTCAAGGAGAGAAGCCGCAGAAGACACCAGCCCTCCTCACGCCTTGTTCTTGGACCTCCACCCTCCAGAACTGTGAAGAAACTCATTTCTGTTGTGTGTGACACCCGGTCTGTGATATTTTTATTATGGCAGTGCTGGCATCATAGAGCATCCATATTTCAAACAATTCTTTCTTCTTGTACGTATCGTAAGGACTTCTGTATCCATCTCCTATGTCAGTTATAAATGAGTGCGTAGGTGATGTCCTACTGAGCCTAAATGCTGCCCTTCTGTGCCAGTGCATGCTAATGGCATTTTTGGGACTCTAGGTTGTGGGTTTAAGTTTTTTTTTAAGTTTTATTAACTTTAATTTGACAGAGCAAATGGGGGAGGGCAGAGAGGGAGAGAGAGAGATTCCCAAACAGGCTCTGCACTGGTCATTGCAGAGCCTGATGTGGGGCTCGAACTCTCGAACCGTGAGATCGTGACCTAAGCCGGATTCGGACACTGAACCGACTGAGCCACCCAGGTGCCTCAGGACTCTAGTTTTAGGGAACAATGGGGATTCAGTAATTTCTTTGGGAAAATTCTACCCCTAAATAAATCTCTCCCTCTCTTCCGTCTCCCTTCCTCTCTCTTTCCCTTTCTCCCCATCGTGCTGGGATTCTAGAGTTAAAAATGTACTCTTTGGATTAAAGACGTTGTGGTCTCTTCCAAGAATTTATTTTTATACGATGAATATTCTTGGAAAGTAAGACTTTGCTCCACGTGAGGGATTGACTCATCCTATTCGTTTCCCATGTGGTGGCAGGACTGAGAGGGTCAGGGTGGAGGAGTAAATCCGGAGAAGTGTCCATCAATTGGGCCGTATCGTCTTCTGTCCAGAGCACATACTCTTGGGGACTTCCTTCTCTTCCAGAGCGCCGTAACTTTGTGTTTTCATTTTGGTAACGATAATAGAACTAGTATAAATACACGCCGAATCACTCGAGTGGTCACGTTGTGACAAAATCATCCCGTGAAGTTTCAGCACCTGTGTTTACACTTGCGTCTGGCCCGTACAAGTAGCCGGCTTTGCTTCTGGCTCACTGTTGATTCATGAGTGAGGAGTTTCTACCAAGTTTAGGCTGGACGGCATCCTTTTTCTGGTACAGGTTAATAGGAGAAGTGGGGGGAGAATGGAGCCTCTCTGTTGCCCGGGGTGACGTCAGCCCTCTCCACGGGAGAGAATCCTGCCTGTAGCTTCAGTGCCATAGGCAGGCTGCAAGTGACAAATTGATCGCAGCACCCCCTCGTCTATCTAATTCGCGTCGTGTCGTTCCATTGTGTTTCCTAGCGTTGCTTGAGCTCGTCCTCTAAATTTCTTTTGGCTTTAGAGTCGGATGCAAGCTTAAGGGGCTTCTGCCTAGTGGCGTTTGGATACAGATTTTGAAAACGGAAGAAAATAGCTTGTGTCAAAACTGGGAGTAGGAGTGAACTTTTGTGGCTCAGTTTGAAGGAATGCTGGTCTGGAATAGAGCGGAGAAGGCTGGGCTGGGTGGGTGCTGTCACGAGGGATCCTGGGGCATGTGGGAAGGACGGGGTTACGTTAGCTTGGATACTTGGGGGAAGAAGACGATCCGGTAGGTCATTCTGTGGGTGACCTGGAGGAACACGGGGAACTCACAGTCTGACCTACAGCTGGCACTCCCGGTGAGTTATCAGTAAGGGAAGAGCCGTCTCAGAAAAACCTGACCTCTTCTGGGTGATTTAGAGACAAATGCATTTCTAAAGCGATTCATTATGAAAATTGAGGGCAGTGACCTCTGTAAAGGAAGGTGAAGTGGTGTCAGACCCCTTCCGTTTAGCTACTGGCAGGTCCTGAGGCCATATGTGGGGTGTCCTCTTGCACAGTGAGCAAATGGAGCGGGCAGCAGTTGGGAAGGCAGAGGAGCGCGAGACGGCCACCGAGAGCTGACCCCTGCTCCCCACGTACGTGGTGGAGCCTCATTCCCGATGCCGAATTCCTCTGTTTATACTGTTACTGAGCTGACACGATTTCTGTGTCCTTTTTAGTTCTTTATTAACCAGTCTCACTTTTAGGTGGCTTCAGAGATGAACCAGCTTTATAATAAATTCCGGAAAGGGAGTCGTGTCTCCGGGCGCTCCTATGGTTGAGCCACATTTTCAGGGAGGAACGTCAGTTGAATGACCGACCTTATGCTCACTCTTGAGAGAACTGTAACCCCAAGTCTACCTAAAAATACCTAAGTCTTCTAAACACAGACATGGCCTGGAAAGAACATATTGCTGTTTGTCTCTCAGAAATATTACTATATGGAAATAACCATGACAGCGCAAAGTACGGGATTTTATGACTTTTGGGTCTTCTAGCACATTTTATATATGAGGCACAAAGGTGTCCTGCAAAACACTCACTTTTTATTATACTAAAAATGGGCTCATCAGACCAAAATAAAAATTTAGAATTTCATTTTCTTAAAAAAATAGAATTACCCCTGGATTTCATTAGGGTCTATATATGTGAATCAATACTAATATTTCACTGCGTATGTCATCATGAATATCATGAGAACTTATGCTTTGTATGTTACATGTATAATGAGAAAAATTTTAATATATTCCATCATCCAAAACTATTTTCATTTTCCGTGTTTACCGTTTAATCCATTTTGTTTCTTAACCCTGTGGTGGGGAGATTTCAGTGAGTGGAAATCAAGTCTTACCATCTTCCACGGAGGGAAGACCACGTCCTCCTAGAGAGCATTGGCTTGAGAGCACGCGGATTTGAAGCTGGAGTTTGTTTGTGGCTTATGTTGTAATTTCCATTTATACAGCATCAAACACCAGGAAGCAATTCTTCTCAAAGGCAAAGAACAGGGTATGAAGGAAAAGGGGAGAAATGAGACTTGCAGAAAACAAGGCATGATACTGAAAAGTTATATGTGAAATTGCGGCAAAGTTAAGACATGAAGGAGGTATGTATGAGGTTTAAAGATAAAAAACAATATGATCTTGAAGTATAGTTTTAGTGGGTTATAGGACGGGATTAAGGCATAGAGGCCGTAGGGGCACCTGGCTGGCTCAGTTGGTGGAACACGTGACTCTCGATCTCTGGGTCGTAAGTTCAACTCCCACGATGGGTATAGAGATTACTTAAAAATAAAATCTTAAAAATCCAAGAAAGAGAGATGAGGGAGGAGAGAATGATGAATAATTGGAAACGTGACCGGGTAGGTTTGAATTAGATATCTTCTTCATAATGAAAGAACTTGTGAATGTATTAGTAGTTTCTCAGCCGTAAGAAGATGAAAATATGTGCTCCCCCTTTTTTTATAAGGCATTCGTTAATGTGTTAAATGAAAGAACAATTAAAACATTTCTATGTGACTTTTTCCTTTGATCAAAGAGGAAGGAGAAAATGTTGATATCTTTGACACTCACAGTTTTCTACACATGCTAAAACCGTGTGAAGGTAAAAATATAGTAAATGTGTTGTAAATGAATGATAGTGCAGTACACATATACAAATTCTACAGATAGGCTATAGCAGAATTGTAATTTAGATGGCCTAGTGGATTTCCCAGTGATGATGCTCGCCTAAAGTTCTAATTTTACCTCCCCTGCAGGTGGTAGGTGGGACTTATGGATTGCAAATGTTTATCGTAACACCCACAGCAAGCCTTTTCTGTTGCTTTTGCAATAAGTAACCCATGCCACGGACTAGCATTAAAGGCAGCACGATGGAGGTTTATCTGTGTGCTAGTCTAGTAATTGCAATACCAGCCTTCAGGTGAAATCTTTTACTTAGATTATAGGGATGGAATAGTGTTAACCTACACTGCATTCTGTGTACTCAGCCATGTTGTAAGGGTGTCCTGGGTGTCATCACATTGAAACTTCACAGCAATATAATGGAGTAGATCATTATTTTATACCCATTTGTCAGTTGAGGAAACTCTGTGAAGCTCAGAAGAGACTTGTCTCCAGTCAGATGTGTAGTAAAAAATGGAGTCAGGATTTTCACCTAGACTGCTTGCTCCAGGGCTTTTAATCAGTCTCCTTACAGCTCCCCAAGGAAGTTTGGATGCTCCTTAATGTAAGCCACAGAACTGGGATTCTAATTTTGGAATTACGTAATGAACTGCTTTTACAGTGTTTCAGCCATTCTGTATTTAATGGCATATTGATTTTTTTTTTTTTTTTTAACCTGGCTAAGAAAATGTAACATTTGACTACTAGACTGGCCATTTTCCTGAGTGGTTTTTCAGGTGTCATATTGATAAGTACATACTTTACTCTGTACAGGTGTATTATCCAGCTGCTTTGAAGTCCAGAATTCTTTGTGGATCTTCTACACCTTCAGACTTCAGTTCTCCTTGGTTTGATTTGCTAAGATGGGGTACTGCTACAGATGAACTTTTTTCTTCCAGGGAGACGGGTATGGCGTATCGTTGCTATGTGTTAGGCTAGTGTTACCTGAGGTTCCCTCCAAGGGAGAGAGCCACGTGGCTGTTGTGGAGAAGGGAAGAGATAAGACCTGTGTATATATGGCATAAATCTGCCTGAAGTTAGGAATTTTGATGTACAGAGTAAAGAATGGACTTAAGATCCCAGAGGGTATGGAAATCCCATTTTTGAGTAGTCAAAAAGCTGGTAGTTCTGAGTAGTAAAACTCACTTTGTTAAAAGTCTGAGCGTGTTCCATGTATATTAAGTCATTCTTAGGGAATTCCTTGGAGATGTTGATATGTAGACCTAAGTTGATTGTATGCTTTTAATAACTTCTAAACCAGTCTGAAAGATTTTTCTGGAAAACCAAATGTGCACGATTCCGTGTTTCAGGTCATGCTACCTACTGTCAGTCGGTTAATGAACGCTTGAAACCATGTGTAGCATGGCAATACCATGTGAGTTGCTACCGCCATGCCTTTTCTAATCCATCAACGTTTATGTATAGGGTGCTCACTCTGTTGGAGCAAAATACTGTGTGTTAGGAGCCATAGAGGAAAAATTAACAGCCTGTATTCTCAGCCAGTCCTTGGGTAGCTGGTGACCAGACATCTGAGTAGCAAATAGGTCCTCGTAATACAGGTAGTAGGTAGTCCCAAAGAAGTGCTATTTCATTTGGGGTAACCTATTCAGGGGAATGAACATACACTATTATGTGGAAGAGACCTAGGAGGTAGGATTTTGCGGAATTACATCGAATAAAATGATGGAAGGCAGAAAGTCGACCTTGGGGAATAATAGTCCGAAGAAGACCAATGTCTGTTGAGGACGTGGGGGGAGAGATTAATTTGACTGGAGGGAGAGGCCTTTGAAGGCAAACTGAGATCTCAGATCTGCATTGCTCATCAGAGTTGGGAATGTATGTTGTTAAGATTAAGGGTCATTTTGGAAGGGATTCTTAAGTTTGAAAGCTAAGCTCAGGAATCTAGTGCAACATTTCTAAAGGTGAATTCTTGATCCCCCGTGAAGTATTCAGTGAAGATGTGTTCCATGATCAGTTAAGTGTTGGTGACACTTCACAAAGTTTCTGTGGACTTCTCCAAGTCTTGAATATACTCATGTATGTGGTGCATACCCAGAAGGAAGGGCCATGGCATGCTAATGTCTCACACTTTGAGCACAGAATCTTTGTTTCCTAGAGAACTCGTGAACAGCTACCCTGTGTACTAGTTTGCTGGTTTGTGCTGTTTGGAAAAGGTGGTCTCAGGTTGTTCTGTGTTGGGCCGAGGCATTGAAAACCATTCTGAAGTGGGCAAAACTAAGTGTGACTTTTTTTTTTAAACGTTTATTCAATTTCCAGAGAGAGAGCGTGCGCGAGAGAGACTGAAAGTGTGTAAGTGAGTGTGAGGGGAGGGCAGAGGCAGAGAGGGAGACATAGAATCTGACGTAGGCTCCAGCTTCTGAGCCATCAGCACAGAGCCTGATGTAGGGCTTGAACCCAGGAACCGTGAGATTACGACCTGAAGTTGGACACTAAACCAACTGAGCCACCTAGGCATCCCTAAGTGTGACTTCTTAATAAGCCAGCCTGCAGGCTTTTTAAAAAATTTATATATTTTTAAATTTCTTAAAATTTTTATTTATTTATTTTTTTAAATTGTTTTTTAACGTTTATTTATTTTTGAGACAGAGAGAGACAGAGCATGAACGGGGGAGGGTCAGAGAGAGAGGGAGACACAGAATCAGAAGCAGGCTCCAGGCTCTGAGCCATCAGCCCAGAGCCCGACGCGGGGCTCGAACTCACGGACCGCGAGATCGTGATCTGAGCTGAAGTCGGACGCTTAACCGACTGAGCCACCCAAAATTTTTATTTTTTAATTTACATCCAAGTTAGTTAGCATGGAGCCTGCATTTTTAATTTTTGTAGGCCTAGATATAAGCAGCTAAGAATTTTAAGGTGCAGAGAAGTCCCAAAATTTCATGGAATCCCAAAGTCCTTTACAGGAACTAATTTCAAGGTATATTTTAAATTTAGGGTTTGTTTTTCAGTGCCGTGTTCTGGCTTGTGCCGTTCTCACCGATGTTGAGTTTAAAAGACTTTTGTTGATCATAGTTATTCAATCATATTGGCATCACATTCGGTATTAGGTGCTATGAGAAGGTGGATGGTGTGGACGAGAGAAACCTGGCCACCCACATTTCCTGTAACATCCCCCACAGCCACCATGGTGTTGAAGGAAGGACTCACTAAGACCTCATGTAATGGATAAGGACATGGTGGGGCTATGGTGGTTTCCAGTCTTTCTGGCAGCTGTTGATAAAGCTTTTAATGCTATGTCTAGCCGTCCACTTCTAAAACTCCATTCGGATTTGTCCTGGTAGAATCATGCGATCTAATACTTGTGTTCTATGTTGTCACTTCTGGATTGTCACAGGATTGTCCAAGATGGGATTTAAAAATCATTTCCTCCCCTGCCCATACTTGAAACAGAATCACATGTCAAGTTGCGTTTCATCAATAAAATCCTTGGTTGCTTTTTTCTCTGCCTTTCCATAACTAATGTTTAGAGGCATTTTCTCCTTTAAGTTTTGAAATAAGGCAGCAAATAAATAGCTTACATAAAACCAGCCACTTGAGGATGTTTGATCCAGAGAAATGTTATGAGAATCAAAAATACAATTCATTGGATTGTTGTGAAGGGTTTCAGTTAAAATCTATCCTTCCCAAAGATATGACCACTTTCATTAAAAATTAATGTTTCACCTGTATGAGCATGATTATGTACTAGATGTTTGTATAATTCTTTGAAACTCACACTAGAATTGGTGATGATGGGAAGAAGATTTAGGAGCGTATAAAGTGCAAGATAAATCCTGAAGTTCTCTTAAAAGCCACATTGTATTTACTCCGAACTCTACTTTGAAAAGTAGAGAAGCGTGTCTTTTAGGAGAATCGTTTTTTTCTGGGAGCGGATGCTTACAACCGCTCTGGTCTTTCAGTATAGCTCATTTCATTATCTTTTGTCACCCTAAATGGTCAAAAGTTTCTACATCCAAGTGGAATCTTTTTTTTTAATTTAAACTATCTTCAGAAAGTGTGTGTGTGTGGGGGGGCACTATTTGGGTTTGTTTGTATCTGGTACTCTTGGAGATTTTTGAAATAATCAAAAAACACTTAGGTCATAGACAGTGTTTACTGTCTTTAAACAATAGTTTACTTTTCTTTTTAATAGGAGATGTGGTATTGGAGCATGTATTTGAGAAACAGGATAGACAGCATGCAGATGGAGTGTGAGACACCAGAATCCTGCTTAGATCCAAGTCCTGGCCCCACTACACGCTAAGGATGTAATTTGGGGTGACTTCCTCCATCTGTGCCTTGGTTTCTCCTCACATAAAAGGGGGTCGGTGATCATCCTAACTGTTGCATACAAGTTTGTGAGGACACTGAAGAGTTTAAAATATTACCAGGTACATAATAAGCATTACATGAACGTTGGCCATTTCTAGTGGCTTTGTTTGTAATATGATGACTGGGACATCTTTAGCAGGAGGCTGGGACTTGATTGTCATGTCCATATCCTTCCCCCTCCAATGATTGACAAGCTCCAGAACTTTGTCTCTGCGGTTGTAGAAATGACTTCCAGCTTTGTGTTCCTTACCGGAAGCTAAAAATAATCTAAGAGAATGTTTGATTTACCTTCCTCGTTTGAGAAACCTTTGGCTCTTTGACACTGAAGCTCAAAATGTTTAGGGTCCTAAGAAACCAAAAACATGTTTGTAAAAGGTTCTTGTGTTTGTCCATGGCAAGGAGTGGGTGGGCACTAAAAATACAAGACTCCACCTACCTGTTGGTGACATTGTTTTTATTTCTTGTTGTCATGGTAGTAAGTGACCAAAATCAAAGTATTAGCCATAATTTATTAAATTCATAGAACTCCATTGAACGTCATTACTGACCATAAAATTGAGCTTGATATTTTAGGATGACTTTTGGTTGTTAGATGTTTGTCTTTGAAGCCCAACCTCATCTCTGAAGTATTTCCAAGTTCTTTGGTTTAGGATTTTTCCTGATAGTCTGCCACTAAAATCAGAAACTGTGATGTGTTTGAGAAATTCCAAAACCTTTCCATCCCATAGCCCCTGAATTCTTTCTGTAAACGGTTTCCCTAAGACTACATTTACTATTTCAGCTTCCTTCCAGAGTGGTGACTTCGAGCCCTATGCCTACAGTGCACATGGACCTTCTGGAAGACACTTCATTCGGATTATGCCCTCCGCACCTCAAATTCCGTGTTTTCACAAACAGAATCACTTCTCAAACTGTGTCCACCTTCTTTCTTGCCAGTGACTTATTAGCGATCTCCTTGATCTTCTTGATACTGAGCTGTGATCCTCGGGAATTTTTACCTTTTTCTCTGTCCCTTTCTTCTCTTCGTGTCTACGGTCCCTCATCCCTTTCAGTCCCCATTAGAACTCTTTGTTTTGCCCCCAGCTACCTTTCCTTCAACTCTTTGCTTGCTCCTTCCCTGACCAGGAACTCATGGCTTCGTGCCTAGATCATGACACCAGCCTCCTAACTAGTCTCTAAAAGACAGGGATTCAGTCTTCTCTTGGCTGTGGATCTTTCTGATTAAAGCCCCTATTTTATGTTTCACTCCTGATCTAAAACTTCTGGTGGTTCCCTGTAAAACCCATCACTTGCCCTTGACATCTTCTGTCTGGCAGCAAGCATTCATTTTCTGTGCGTAGCGTCGTAACTCCTCTCGGGCTCTCGCCTACCTTCTTGTGTGGCATTCCCTTGGTATCTCCTTCACCCACACTGCTCCTCTCTCGTCTTGGATCCACTTCTCCTGAGCTTCAGCTCCTGTCTTCCCCTGGTCTTTCATATACACCCTCGCTTAAAGACTCCTCACCTTTATTTCTCTCTTATTTCATGCCTTATACGGATACCTGTTACCTGTCCATTTATATATTTGTTTTGTTTCCCGTTTTTATATTTCTGTTTTTTAGATTTTCCATCTTACTGGTGTATCAATTCCTATGTTTGTATTTGTCCTCTATTTGATAAAGTAGGCACTAAATCGAAAAATGTGGAGTGGATCCATGGTCACATCTTGGGGGGGAGTCAACATATGCATAGCTGTGCTGGGGTTCAAATGAGGCATTCTGGAGCAATGTTCATAGAAATACAGGCGTAAGGTGCTGTGATTGATGGTTGGTCACGTTCTGGGTCTTTGCTGCTGATGTCCTTTTTTTCTGGAATAGCACCACTTTTCTTAGACTTCACATGACCTTCAGAGTTCAGTGGGAGACAGTGAGGGGTGTTTGCATAATAGGTCTTCGTGAATAAGAGCCTATGAGCTCGTGCTTATTTATTTACATGTATTTTACTAGGTCTTCGATCTTACTAGGTTCTCTATGGATGTTTGTCTTGTCTAAAAGCTTACTAAGATGGAGGTGCTGTTTTATTGTTACCTCAGTACTGCTGGGGTCTCCATTAGATGACCAAAACCCAATGTTCCTTGACCCACACGATGGCTTGAATATTCTGTCTTAGTCCTTTGTGTGTTGGTGTTAACACCTTACCGCCGTCCCTCACTGCCACTCCGGTGCTGCCCCTCTTGCTGCATTTCAGCTGGTACTAGGTGCTTGCGTTCTGCCACGGAGCACTGTTCGTTGAGCATTTTGGTGAGGAAGAATAGAACATTGATAGCTGTACAGCCCAAATGAGTGGGGTTTTTGTGTGTTTGGTAAGCATATGTTTTCCTTCACAGGTCAGTCCACTGCTTTCTCCCCCTTATTTCTTTCCCTAGGTGGTCCGTATGCGTGCATGTACTGTTTTGGGTTTCCTCTTTGTAAGATCTGCATTTGCTGCCCCAGCAGTGTCTAACTTGACATCCCTGCAAATTCAACACCTGTGCTGTCTTTTCTGTCCTCAGGTCATTCCAACACGCACGTCCTCCTCCCCTGCCCCATCCACGGAGACTTCTCTGGTGTTCGTTCCCCAGATGCTCCCAGAACTCACAGAAAAGGGAAAAGACTAACGGTAAGAATTTTTTTCTCCCTCTGCTTTGAAAAGTTCTTACTCACTTTTAAGTGCTGCCAGTGCAAGAGTTCTCTTAAGAGGGAGTGTTAGGAGTGTAGTTAAAAAATGTTGATTTTGGATTCCTTTCGTGGTGATGATCCAGGAGGAAGAAGGTGAAAGAGCATTTTACAGGTAACTTTTTCAGGCGTCCGTATATAAAAAAAATTTTTTACTGTTTAGTTTTGACAGAGAGCATGAGCAGGGGTGGGGCAGAGACAGAGGGAGACGCCGAACCCAAAGCAGGCTCCAGGCCCTGAGCGGTCAGCACAGAGCCCGACGCGGGGCTCGAACTCACAAACTGCGAGATCGTGACCTGAGCTGAAGTCGGGACGCTGAACTGACTGAGCCACCCGGGCGCTCCCACTCATCCATACATTTTTAACAGATCCAGGATTCTGTTGACTTCTAGCTGCCACCCCTGGCATGACACACTGGTACCTTAAACTTGATATAGTCAGAGACAACTCATTCTGTCTGTCCTACTGTAACCTTTTTCTTTCAGTCTGGTACTCCAAGATTGGCAATGTCACTTTTTGGCTGGCTCCATGCTGTACCAACCACTCACTCCCTGTGCAAGGAACTTGCCATGTCCTCTAAATATTTTCCAGTCTGCCACCATTATCCCTTTCTCTCTGGCCTCCGTCTCCAGCCATGGCATGTTCAGTCCCGTTCTTACCGGGATGTGTAGGTTACTGTGGATACGCCCCCCCCCCCCCCCCCCCCTCCTTTTCCAGCCTCCTGAAATGGATCTCCTTGAGTTTCATTTCTTGACTAAAGGGCACAGGGCAAGCTTTGCGGCATTTTATGTCTCATTTCCATAATTGTCCCACACCTGGATCTGTTGAGGTCTTTGGTTGTCTAGTTCCTGAGTCCGTCTTGATTGAGCCAGAGTGCATGTAACTGTTTTCTGTCCCTCTCTTCCATATCCAGTGGGCACTTTAAATTAAATTAAGCGACTATCATAGGCCAGAAAGTTGGGGGCTCCGTGGTTACCTCTGAGTTGCTGTATCTCTGATTGTCCCCAGTACGATTCAGACCCAGTCTCCTTCCCTTGTGTGTCATTGTTTCATGGTTATGATTTGGAGTTCTTCTGTCCGTTTTCTGTTGACCTAGTTGGGGCTTTTATCCGGGTCCCAGTGTCTGATTGTTGACCAGTTACTTAGTGGATTAATCCAGCCTCCGTATGTGTCTTCACCTTGGACTTTCACTTATTGATAGTGCTTTCCATCTGATTGTGGATTGACTGGTGATTGTGATACCCATAAGCACGGAGGGGACTCCTTTCTCACTGTGTACTTCTTACGATTACTGTAATCAATTTCTGCAAACGTAGTGGCTTAATCAGTACATTGGAAGTTTAGGTGTTCACGGGACCACTTTCCCCACAGGGAAATTCTTTCGGGAGAATCTGTTCCTTGTCTTTTCCAGCTTCTAGTGGCCGCTTCACTCCAGTATCTGCCTCCATGGCCACCCTGTCTTCTCCCTCCACCCTCCTCTTAGAAGCATAATTGTGACTGCATTTAGGGTTCAGGTGCATCATCCAGAATAATCTCCCCATCTCTGGATACTTACTTGCAACAGCAAAATCTTTGCCACGGAAGGGAACCCGTATAGTTTCCAGGAATTAGGATCTGTCACGTTCGGAGGCCATTACGCAGACTACTACCCCACGGTGGCTTTACTCACCAAATGTGGGCCTGCTAATTCTCATGGAAACCCTGTTCCTGACTATTCCTGAGTCACGGTCAAGCTTGCCAAGCCCTTGGGTATCTCTGCCTCCTTATCCGTCTTACCTGTACCTGGACAATTGGCCTCAGTCCTGTATATTGAGTTAGGGAGATTAGCAAGTCCCTTTTCAAAAACATCACCCCCTCGATGCACCCTCTCTATCTCTTACAAAGGCCTTGCCATTCAGGGCCTCCCAGATGGTCTCCATGGTGCTTCAGTTATCTAGGACACATCTCGACATGCTGGGAAGTGTGGGCTGCTGTTTGCTTCTCCAGAATGCAGTTTTCTCTTCTTCGGTACTTGGTGAAGTATTATTCATTTCGTCCGCTTCTGTTCAAGTGTCAGGTTCTCAGAAACTCCCCCGAGCCCCTCCCTTCCCTCCTTTTCCACGTGGCATTAATGACTTCTTCCCTCCATTCTTCCTCAGCGGTCTGTTCAGACTTCCTTCTGACCCTTGTACTTGATTGTGTCTGAACCTCCTCCTTGCTAGACTGGGAGAGCCGGGGATAGGATAGTATTCGTGGTCTTAAAATTTTTGTGACACGTGACATGCAAGTATTTGACCTAATACGGAATAGAAGAAGTGGTTAATCATTTACAATTTTCCATAATTCAGAGTATCTTAGGGCACACAGCTATTCAGTACTCTTCTCCCCATTTCCTTATGAATCCTAAAGTAATTGTTTTCCTCAGGTGAGAATTTGTTCCTCGTCTTTTCCAGCTTCTGGTGGTTACTTCACGCCAGTATCTGCCTCTGCGATTGCTTTGCCTTTGTACGGTCCATGTTGGCTTAAGTTTCCTGTGCCAATTAACTAAAAACATTCTAATTTATGTGTTTCTCACTTCAATTTTTTTGAGAGAGAGAGCACGCACACACAAATGGGGGAGGGGTAGAGGTGGGGGATAGGGGATCTGACAGCAGAGCCTGACATGGGGCTCGAACCCACAAACCATGAGATCGTGACCTGAGCAGACAGGTCATGATAGACACTTAAGCTAGACACTTAACTGACTGAGCCACCCAGGTGCCCCCACATTTAAATTTTTAATTGATGTCAAGGGGTCACTATGCTTATTCCTCTGTGGAACCAATTTACCTTCATAAGTGATTTCATGAAACCTGACTCTACAGTCAAGGGACCGTCTTGTTGTGGATCTGTACTTTTGGGCCAGAATTAGGAATTTGATTGGTTGGGGCTGTTACTTTGAACTTACTGGCAATTTGTTGAAACAAAACCCCTTTCTTTCTTTGTTTTCTTTTTCTTTCCTTCCTTCCTTCCTTCCTCTCTCTCTTTCTCTCTCTTTCTTTCTCTCTTTCTTTCTCTCTCTCCCTCCCTCCTTCCCTTCCCTCCCCTCCCCTCCCCTGCAGATGTTTTGTTTTGTCTGAGTAGATCTGAACCAAAGTTCTTTTCCCCACCTTGCCCCTGCAAGCTCGAGACGGCATTGCCCATTGCCTTCCTGATTGTCAGTGTTCTGCCCCGGGAGGTGCGTGCCACATACTTGTGCCGCGTCCCCGTTTCCTAGCTCTATAGCCTTGAGCATCTTAGGGGTTTGGTAGATGGTGCTGGTATCTTATTACCTTGCCTGTCTTATATTTATGAGCAACTCAAAGGGCTTTGAGGATTTTCTTTCTTTTTTTTTGTATCTAATCTTCTAACAACTCTCTGAGGTAGGCAGCATGAAGTGTTATCTCATTTTGCAGATGTCACAACAGAGGTGTACCACACCATGAGGGAGGCCCCGCAGCAAACCACGGGCCCAGTGCACAACGTCGCCCTGACTTCTAACCTCCATTTCTCTCATCTGGATGCCAGACGACTTAATTTTAATTTTGAACACCTATGCCCATTTGGGTTTTGCTAGAAGTATCGGCAGCCCTCCTAGGGGATGCAGTGCCGCTCCAGTTTTAGCGTGAGTTTTTCTGTCTTTTGTGTCCTTCCTCACTGGTCACACACACCTACGTGTGTGTGTGTGTGTGTATGTGTCTGCATAATGAAAAATGATATGTCTTCTTTCTTTCAAAAGAATTGATACACAAAATTGGGTTCTACCAACGGGTTACTTGGTCTGGGAACGGCATGCAAATATATGAGATGGCAGCATTATTTGTCTGATATTTTGTGACTATCTTGTCATTTGAGTATACCTCATTGACATTAGCTACAGACAGGAAAACGTTTAAAAATATGGTTTGTGACGACAATAGGAATTGTTAGAAAGTGAAGGGCGATGTTAACACGGATACATTTTTTTTTTAATTTGTTTAAATGTTTGTTTCTGAGAGAAAAAGACAGAGTGCGAGTAGGGGAGGGGCAGAGGGTGAGGGAGACACAGCATCCGAGGCAGGCTCCAGGCTCTGAGCTGTCAGCACAGAGCCCGACGCGGGGCTCGAACTCGTGAACCGTGAGATCTTGACCTGAGCCAAAGTCAGATGGTCAACCGACTGAGCCACCCGGGCGCCCCTAAATGTTTTTGTTAGATAACGCTTCATGCAAATGACCGTCTCCCCTAAATGGGCTCCTACTATAACTTCCATGTACTTTTCCTCAAAATGTGAAGGTTGTCACTTTTCACTTAGAGTTAATAACTCTTGGTTTTGTTTTTTTTTTTCTTTTGAATTTCAAATTGTACCGCAAATGTAAGTTCCTGATCAGATCTGCCTGGGTCTTTAAAGGGAGTGTCTCGAGGGGCTCTGCGTCTGCGGGCACGGTGTGGGGTAAGGCTGCTTTCTTCTTGATGACCGAATCCGGAACGTCCCCGTCCTTCACCGAGCGGCCTTCGCTGTAGCGAGGTGTAGTGTTCCTGGAGTCCCTGGGGCACGGTTTCGTTTCCCGGCTGTGGCAGGGTGGTGGGGCCGGCTGTGACCAGCCGCCCTGGGGATCAGCCCGGAGACCTCTGATCTCCCTGAGCCCCGGGAGGGCGTTTGAGCACCCGGGGGCCACCCTCCCCTCGGTCAGCCTCGCCTCCCACCCCCAGCTCTTGGGAGTGCCGCCCGGCTGCCGCGTTCCTGCCTCGGAAGCCATGTGGGGGCGGGGCTGAGGCCACCCAGGGCTTGCGTGGAGCCGCTGTGGCTGCAGAGAAGGTTCTCACTTATCTGTGCTGAACATGGGTGGCCGGGATCCTTTAGGATCGCGCGGTGTCTCACTGTCTGGGGGTGGAAGCTCGTGGTCCTCCTCCCAGCTTGTCGTCTGAAGCTGTCTTGTATGGCTTCCGGCTTTTGCTGACTCACAGAGGCACGCGGGACAACTCGGTCCCTCCCACGCTCCCTCGCCCCCGTTTCATGGCTCTTGAAAGGACTCCGAAGAGAACCGATCTCCCTGCTGGGGGGTGGGGTCACCGCTTGAACCTGACGGAGAGGGAGGTGTTCACCCAGGTCCACCAGGTCTGAAAAACTTCCTCTTCCTCCTTCCCTGCTAACTGGTGTCTTTTCCGTTCCCGTCTCGCCCCTGGGAAGTGCCCTGGGCTGAGCCACAAGCCGACGTGTGGCCGGCGGGTGACTCCGGATGCCTGCGTCACGCTGGGGCGCTTCTGCATGAGTGACAAGGAGGGCGTTTTGGTTTCCCCGACGGAAAGTGGCCATTTCTGACGACCGGTCGATGAAGAAGGCTTCTTCGCCCATCTCTCTCCCTTGTGCTGAACTGTCACGAAAAGGGACGAAGGACCGGATTCCTGGCGCGTGGCCCGGGGCGCTTGGTGGAGTCTCTCTCAGCAGCACAGAGTCCCAGAGCGGCCGGCTCGGTGCCTTTCGGAGGCCGGAGACCCAGCTTACTCCCGGTGGAAGCTTCGAGTTTGGGAAGCCGCGCTGTAATTTGGCGAGGTTTGGCAGGCACCCGCGGGCCCGGCAGCCACGGGGACTTGGGCCTGAAAACCTAGACCGTCGGCTCTCCTCCTTAATGACTCTGGCACCGTGTCATTAGCGCCTTCTCAGGGGCAGCGTCAGTATCACACTGTAGCGATCTTTTTTTTTTTTTTTCCTGGCAATAACGGTCTTAGGCTGTTTTAGCATACAGTAAGACTTCTTAATCGAGGCCAAAGTGAACACGTGTGTAGACAGCATTCCTAACTTGGTAGCTTGGGTAAACTCCTTAGAATTACCCGCATGTGCTGGTTGTGCCCTCGAAAATGCCGGTTATATCGGATCCCCTACTTTGTGTGGGTCACTTCTTGCCCACGTTAAGAGAAGTCATTTAACGGGTAACTCGCACACCTTCCTCAGTGATATTTTAGACTAATAACAACGTACAAAAATAGTCTCTGGCCTCTATTTTGTTGTCATCAGCTCACGAAAATACTGCCAAAGGGCCGGAAAACAAAATTTTCTCGTGTTTTACGACTCAGCTCCCCAGGGCCCCTCGGCCTCATTTGTTCTTAGTAATTTTCAGAAGCGATTCTGTCCGTGAGCTCTGCCTCAGTGTCCAGGGTTCCGCATCCATGAGCTCTGCATCAGTGTTCAAGCAAGCTGCAGCCTGGTACGCTCCACCAGGTTCTAGGCGATGGAAGGTTCTGGAAAGTGGATCATTTCTCCCCCCTCTGGGAGACAGTCTATGTTTTAGATGGTGCCTGTGTTGCATGTGTGGTGTCTGTGTGTTTGACATCTACATATATAGCTTGTGGTACAAAAATCATGAAAACTTTCATTTTCCCTAAGGCTTATGTCCAAGTGCTTGTGCCTTGAATGCAGATTATAATAAACAGAGGCAGTCTGTGTCTGGAAACGCTGGACATCTCTGCCTGAGTTAGCACTCTTGTTCCAGGCCTCAGGGGACCAAGACAGAGGGTTTTTTTCTACTTTGCCCTGGAGCCCCTGAGCCTTTGCAGATTGACATAGCTGCTTTTCTCAGTGTGCAGGATCTTGCCTCCAGCCCCCCACAGCTGTGGGGCCGGTGGGGGGGTGGTGGCAGGGCAGGGGAAGGTAGAGAGAAGTGGGAAGGAGATCTACGATTGAATCTCTGCTGTCAAACACTGTGTTGGATGCCGTACTAGCATTGCACGGGATCTATCGCACAGCCGTGGAGAGTAGGTATTTTATAAGGGAGGCAGTGTAGCGCTTCAGAGCTCAGACTTGAGAGCCAGTCCGCCAGGATTTCGTTATCAGTTGGCCACTTTTTTAAAGTATGTGACTTCCCAGGGCCTCAGTTTCCCCATTGGTAAGGGGAGTGTAATACTGGCCCGACCTCAATTGTTCGTTGTTGAGATTAAATAAAGAACTGTGGGGTGCTTACGAGAACACCTACCGTACAGCAGCAGGTAAATACTTGTTAAATAAGGGGGATAGAAGTAGAGGTTCATTGCGCTGTTCATAGAGAAAAGTAGCTGGGTGAGGTCAGAACTTGGGTCTCTTGGCTTGAAGGAGGTGATTGTTCTAGCTCACTGCTCACCATCCTTCCTTGCTTTTCTTCCCCATTTTGTTTGACTTGGTATCCTGAGTCCATTCTGTTCCTTCCTCCTCACCTTGCCAGATCTGGGGGTGGGGCTGGGGTCGTCCCTCTATCATCCTGGTTTGCTGTGTTGTTGGACCTTGTCAAGACATCCTAGGGCCCACGACTTAGAGCTTGAATGTTAAAGGTGGTCCACGGAGGCAAGTGATAGGACTTTGGGGTTGCATGGACCATTTTAGATGCATGGTCAGTCTCTTAGGATAGAAAAAACGATGGTTTGTGTCGTGTGTGTGTGTGTGTGTGTGTCGCTTCCTTTCCTCCCTCAAACATGGAAGCATCCTGTGAGTGGAGTCTGTGTCCCAGACTTTCCATTGTACTTGCTCCAAGCACTTGGCTTTCTGCTGAGCACAGAGATAGCAGCTCAGGGGTGTTTGAATCGAGGAAGGAGAGCACCACGTTTCACGGCCTTTTCCTGTCTCTAAACATAAAATGCCATGGGGCAGTCTTTTTCCTTTTTACGGTGGCAGGTTCAAGAGTTTATGGATTTGGGGATCTTTGACCTGTCCCTGTCTTCCCCTGGCCACTTCTCCCAGAGTTTGTGGCGTAAGCTTGTGTCCTTCTCTTGCAGGTCTCCAAATGCTGTGAAGTTGGCTTCAACCTGTGAACCTTCTGCCAGCTCTCCGTCTTTTACACTCTGTTAAGAAATGCTGCTAAAGATGTAGACCGTATTTACAAAGTCCTTAGGTGTGGCCGTGAGGAACATAGCATTCGGTCTCCAGAGCTGAAACTATAGAAGGGGGTTGATGACTGTTGCCTTGGTCCCGCCTAACTCACCTACCCGTGCCCAGTTTATTTTGGACGGGCGTTTTCAGGAACGTTAACGTTTATGTAAACTGCAGTGGGGTTTTCGACTAAGGATACAGGGTCCTTAAGGCAAGACAACACTATTAATAGCGTGTGGATGTGTGTGGTTTATTTTTGTTTTCAAAATGGAAATGTCTCTTTGGGGTTTTGGCATATGCTCTTGGATATGTGGAAAGATGAGAAAACATCATTTGGGAAACTCAGCACTCCTACCATATTAGGAAATTTACAGTGCCTCGGATTTCACATTTAATGTTTTAATTGCCTGGTTTGGTAGTAGAAACATCTCAAACGTCTCTCTTTTCATTTGAAGCTGCCACCGCTTTCCCCCCCACCCCTCTCCAGCAGTGGACTGCAGCCAGCTTCTCCTTCCTGCTCCAGCCCCAGCATATGGCCCGAGCACTTGTCCTGAGAACGCAGTTCATCACATGGAGATGTTGACTTCTGACATAGGCCATTGTTTCCTGTGTCGCTTGTAAATATCCTAGAGGTGCAACGAAAATGGGGTTGTAGTTTCGAAACTTTGAAGACCTGTTGGAATAGAGGGTGCTCCTCCAAACCTTCTGTAAGGTCCATGGGAGGTGAAAGAGAATGTTGCCATCGTGGTGGGGGGACAGCATCGAAGACCCATGCCTGTACGATGAGAGACACACAGACGGAGACCGCATGGCAGGGTGGAGAATGAACAGAAGTTGAATGGTCCATGGAGTTGAGGCCTTTTGAAAAAATCAAGATCTAAAATAAAATGGGCATTTACTCTTGTAAATACCTTCTTATGGAAGAAATAGTAGTTCAAGGATTTCTCAAAGTCATTTCTTGGACAAAAAAACGGGAAGGGAATAAGCTTATACATCTTCGGCGTCACACATGGTCACAGGTTCAGAAGGAAATGCGCTCATATCTGGGGAACCGAGGCTTCATCACCAGGCAGCTGAGAGAGGGGATTGTGTTCACTTTTCACGGACCACTCGAAATAGAATTCCAATTAAAATGTATTTCATATTTCAACAGCCCAGTGTAATTTTTAATCATAGAGTAATCCATGCTTCGTGTAGAAAATGTGGGAAATACAGGAAGACTTCCAGAAGAAAATAAAAATAAGCTATAATTATGTAAACCAGAGAGAATCGGGAGATATTTTTTTAGTGTTTGTTTCTTTGTGCTTATGTCTCTATGCGTTTTTTTTGCAAGTAGGATATGCGTATAAATAATTTTTGAGTTCTCGTTTTCTTTCTGTAATGATAAATATGGTATTTAATGGTCGCATTGTAATTCTTGATACGGTTAGCCCAGAACTTTCTTACGGGATCTCTGCTGTGCTGGCTGTGGTGGTAGTAGTTTGTAGCATGAGGTTAAGCAGTACGGCAAAGAGCATGGGGAACTGAGTGCTCAGCAAAATGCTGTCGGTTGATTTCCCTGGTGGGAGTTTTTCTTTGTTGTCTTTAGCTCCTCTTGTTTTCCCATTTCTTCTATCTTCTCATTCATTTTCTTATATGGGACTGAGACTCATTTGGCGTCCCTGTTTTAGAAACCACGTTCCCTGCTTGCCTCCCTCTCTCTGGAGCGTTACCCCGTGCCCTCCTGATAATGTATCGTTTTCTACTACCACAGGATTTGAAGTCTTCAGAAACGGAGCAGCTAGCTAATTTTTCCTCGTCCTTTCTCATTTGTCTATTTTTGTTTTCTTGGTAGCCTAATTAGTGCTGTTTTTTAATTCTTTTTTTAAAAAAATTTTTTCTTAATGCTTATTTTTGAGAGCGAGCGAGCACAAACAGGGGAGAGACAGAGAGGGAGGGGAACACAGAATCCACAGCAGGCTCCGGGCTCTGAGCTGTTAGCGCAGAGCCCGAGGCGGGGCTCGAACCCATGAAGTGCGAGATCATGACCTGAGCCGAGTCGGATGCTCAACCGCCTCAGCCACCCAGGCGTCCCTATTTTCTTATTCTTAATATAGTTTTTACCTCTTACTTTCTTTGGCAGATCCCCACATTTTGTAACCCAGATTTGGCTCTCTTTTTTGTGGGAAGTCCTCTCCACACTTTAGAAAGGGGATGTGGCCTGTATATGTGCAGAGTTGAGAGGTGAAGCTTGAACAGTGAAATGTGGGCCCTTCATGCACTAGGAGAGCAGGAGGAGAGAGATGGGTGTGAACCAGTTTACTCAAGGAAGGCTTCACAGAGGGGCGCCTGGCTGGCCCAGTCAGAAGAGCATGTGACTCTTGATCTTGGGGTTGTGAGTTTGAGCCTTACTTTTAAAAAAAAAAAAAAAAAAAAGGCTTCATAGATGTGAGTGCATTTACTGGGGGTATGAAAGGATGGTTGGATGTACACGGAGGACCGGGAAAGAGCGGGTATTTAATGATTGGAAAAGGAGTAAACAGAACCCCCAGAACTATTGGTAGCAGTGTTTGGTGGAAATGAACATGGCAGGTAAGTGCAAAGTTGAGGATAATAAGGATGTCTGTGCTCAAAATGAACAAAAGGGGAACATAATGACCTCTCGGAAGTCAGTATATGCTCCCTCTGTGTGCAAGCCCACCATGAATTTCTGTAACCCTTGGCTAGACCCTCTGCCTGGTTCTCTTCCAGTTCCTGACTGCTGCTCTCCCTGCAGGAACAATCCTGGCTCCTCCTCTCTTCCTTAGCCTCCCGCTGGAAATGCCATTAAGTATAGACAATACAGTTTTCCCAAAGAATTTCCCAAACACAATCTCATTGGGTGCTTATGATAATCTGGGGCAGGCACTGTTGCACCAATTGAAAAGCAGGAGTCTGAGTCTCCCTGAAGCTAAACACTCCTGAAGCCACAAAAGGCACCACTGGCCTGTGAGGCTCAGGCCCAGGTGTGGTCAGTGCTCCTTGTGATCAGTCACACCAGCTACCATTTAGGCCCCTCTGTTGTTCACGTGCTCATTGGCTGGTTCGGGCATGTTTGGCACATCTCGAATGAGCACCTCCTATCGGCTGGGCCCCAAGCCAAGACAGAGGGGAACCCTCCCTCTGTGTTCCCCCTTCGAGGCAGATGGGATTATAGATGCAAAGCTGATAGTTGAAGTTTTGCGTGGGGTGGCGTGGATGCATCTAGAAGGACTTTCAGGCTGAAATTTTGGCAGGGACTTAGGTTCCCGGGAGGGGAAGTGGTATCTTCACTGAGATATTGAGGAAAGGGTTAAGCATTCCTTCCAGGAATCGGTAATGTAAAGGGGTAAAAGTTGACAGAGGACAGTGGTCTATCTGGGCATGTAAAAAACAGTCGAATTTGCCTGGAACCTGGGGTGCAAGTTAGCAAAGGGCAGAAGATGAAACTGAAGAGGTGGGCAGATCACGTGTGGCTTCAGAAACCGTGGTTAGAGACTTGACCTTCTGGGCACCATGAGGGACCTTGTCAAAGGCACAGAGCCCGAGTGACGTGACCACATTGGCCACGTGGGAAGGCTCCTCTGACGCAACGGGAAGGCATCATGTGCCAAAGAAGAACCGTTAGCAGAGGTAAGAAGGTAATGTTCTCTTCCTCAGACTCTGGAGGAGCCAGAGGGCCTCTTCTGGAGCGAAGCTACGTACGATGGTGGGTGGAGAGAGGGGAGTTGGCTGTCTTCTGTGATTTGGAGCCAAAGGCACGCTCTTGGCTCGGTTCTTTGTAACATCTGTGAATCTTAAGTTAGGAAAATGGCTTCGAAATCCTTAATGTCAACACAGACCTGGCATTTGAACTACCTTTCTCCAGATCAGATAATCGAGACCAGTTTTGATTTCATTAAAATTGTATCCTTGTTTTGTCTTCAAGCCATGGGTCTAAAAACGCAAGCTGTTTAAGAACATACGTACCTTCCTAGAAGTTGACAATAATGGCAAAGCATCACTATAGAGCTAACATTCATAAAAAGGTTGTAAAATAAAACATAGCCCAGGAGCTTTTCATTAAGGCTTGGGTTCACTGGTGAGTGTGTGCAGCATGGTCCAGCCAAGCAGCTTGGTGAAAACATCTGCTTCGGTCAGACGGGCAGTGCGGTCAGGCTGGTCAGTGTACCCGGACCTTTGCCTAATAGAGCTGCTTCTGTCTGCATAAGGAAAATACTCTTCTTTTGTGGTCCTTTCTACATTTTTCTCCTAAGCAACTCTCTTTAGAGACTAATGTATCCTTCCCTTTTCTTTCAGAAAGAGAGATGGTGGGTAATCCCAGAGAGCTGGTGGGAAGGAGCCACCTGTAAGCTTAGGGTCCTTCTAGTCCCTGGAGAGCTCTGAACTTGCCTGTTCCCCCTCAGGTGGCTCGTTGTTTCTCTTACCTGGATAGAAGGCGTATGTGACTCCCCTGTCTGCCTGGCAGTCTCGTTGCCATGGAAACTTCCATTCCACACACCTGATTGACACATCACGCTTGGCCAAGTCCAGACAGAGGTCACAGCCTGGCCTTTGTCCTTTGTTTCCCCTTCTTGTGTATCCAGGCACTTAAAAATGGGTAGAGGGATGAGAGGGTGGGTAGTGTTGTGTGAGGAAGCTTTGTTGTCCGGGGTACAAATTTGGGAGTTTTAGGAATAATCCCTGTTAAGGGAAGAGCAGAGCAAATGGAAAAGTCGGTACACTTTTCAGCTTCTCATGAAAGGAGAGGCTTTGATTCAATGAAAGGTCTGCAGGTGATGTTCCAGGTTTTTGGGTGACCTAGGAATAGAACAGATTAGGGAAGCTGTTGTTCCTTAGCAGGTTTTCTGTCCCATTTTTACCGAATTATCCAATAATCTGAAGTCATGGTGTACACGTTAAGACTGTGACCTGTGTTTAGACCAACCATGAATTACAGCTGTGTGTTAAGAATCAAGTCGTCCGATGATGATGCTTAGAACATTGGTTGACTGTTACATAATATACAATATTTCAGAAAGCACAAAGTTTTGAGGTAGGTGTCACTAAGGGTCAATATGCCTGCTGGAATATGATTGTTTCCCCCATGATTTCTTTCTTCCTCTTGGATATCTCCTTTCATACATGACCTAGAGAAAAGACCTGGTAGGAAGGGAGATAAACCTGCCTTCCCAGCCAGAATTTCTCTTCCATAGATTGAGAAGTTTTCTTTTGTTTCCTGCTTATGAGGTCCTGTTTCAGAAATTGAAAGACTTTCACCTTGACATGCTAACCAGGCTTCCTAAAACATTAGGTTTCAAAACCTCTATGTGGGGTAGTTAGGTGTCCCGTATGGGTGATGGAGTTAGCGAGTCACTGGCTACTTGGCATTACCCCCGCTAGCTCTCCTGTTTCTCCAGTTTGCTAGTTTACCTCCTATTTGGATGGCCTTGGTTTGCAAACTGGGCCCTCAACAGCAGTCATGAGCTCTAGTTTGGACTCCCACCAGACTGGAGTGAAGAATCTCCTCTCTCTCATATTCTTGAACATGTGCTTTTTAAAGACTTTATTTTTTAAAAATCAATTTTATTTTGAGAGAGAGCATGCATGCACGTGTGTGAGCAGGGGAGGGGCAGAGAGAACGAGAGTGAGAATCCCAAGCGGGCTCCACGCTCAGCACAGATCTCACAACCGAGGTCATAGCTTGAGCTGAAATCAAATGTTTGATGCTTAACCCACCAAGCCACCATCACCTGGTACTCATCCTGACATGTGCACTGCTGAATCCCCATCACCTATTTAACCTATTCCTCCCACCTACCTCCCCACTGGTAACCATCAGTTCTCTATAGTTAGAGTCTGTTTCTTGGTTTGCCTCTCTCTTTTTTCCCCCCTTTGTTTTCTGAAATTCCACATATGAGTGAAATTCTATGGTATAGGTCTTTCTCTAACTTATTGTGCTTAGCATTATACTTTCTAGCTCCAACCACGTGATTGAGAATGGCAAGATTTCATCCTTTTTGATGGCTGGGTAACATTCCATTTGTGTGTGTGTGTGTGTGTGTGCGCGCGCGCATGCACGCATGTATATACGTGCTTGAGCTGACTCCGTGATTTGACTATTGTAGATAATGCTGCTATAAATGTTGTGGTGCATGTATCCCTTTGAATAGGAATTAGTGTTTTTGTATTCTTTGGGTAAATAGCCTAATAGTGCTATTGCTGCATCATAGGGTACTTCTATTTTTAAGTCTTTGAAGAACCTCCCTACTGTTTTCCAGAGCGGATGCACCTGTTTGCATTCCCACCACCAGTGCATGAGGGCTCCTCTTTTTCTTGGACATACCTTATTAATCTCAGTTTCTTCATTTGTCCAGTGGTGTTAATAACACAAGTTTCCTGTTAAAAGTACTGTAATTTTAAAAGGGCTTTGCATAGTGCCCGTTATGTGATGTCTATTATTACCTTGCTGGATAATTTTAGAAATAACATTATAGCATCTAAAAGCATCTTCTTGGCATCAGTACAGCTGAGTTTGTTGTTGCTGACTTCGGCTTGGATCCAGATGGGTGTCGACCACGAATGGTGGATTAAAAGAAATAATTTTTTCCAGAAAGACTGTGTGTATGCACACACGCTCCCTCTTTCTCATTTGTGTGTGCATAGTCTATTATTCGACTCTCCCTGCAGTTGCGAGCAATCAAAAGAAAAGGTTGTACAACCATCACCACCGTCCGTCTCGAGAACATTTTCACCTTCTCCATCTGCAGCTTCCCCCTTTTAAATGTTAACACCCCATTCTCCCTTCCCCCAGCCCCATGGCAGCCTCCATTCCACTTTCTATCAGTTTGACTGCTCTAGACAGGTACTTTGTATCAGTGGGGTAATGAAGTCATTGATCTTCTGTGAGTGGCTTATTTCACTCAGCACAATGTCATCAGGGTTCACTCATGTCGTGGCATGTGCTAGAATTTCATTCCATTTTAAGGCTGAGTAATATACCATTGTATGTTAATACCGCGTTGTGTTTATCAGTTCATTTGTCAGTAGGCATTTGGCTGTTTTGGCCTTTTGACTGTTGTGAATAATGCTGCTGTTACATTAGTGTCCCACAATGTGAGCACGATTTCTTCTTTTATTATGGTAAAAGAAAGTGACATGTTCTATCGCCTCGTGGTCCCCATTGTGGATTCTTCCGTTTCCGTAGAATTGATCATGTTATGCATTGCCTTCTGTTTTTTATTGTGGTAGAAATATAAGATGTATCATGACCTTTTTTTAAGTCTGCAGTTCAGTCATGTTATTATTTACATTGCTGTGCGACAGATCTTTCCACTTGTTCATCTTGTAAAACTGAAACTCTATACCCATTGAACAACAAATCCATATCCCTAACCCCCCTCCCCCAACCTCCAACCTCCCCTTAGCCCTTGGCCATCGCCATTCTCCTTTCTGTTTTTATGGGTTTGACTACTTTGGATACCTCTTATACACGTATACATGGAATCATACAGTATTTGTTCTTTGTGATTGTCTTGTTTTACTTGGCCTAATGTTCTCCAGCTTAATCCATTTTGTAACATGTGGACGTATGGTAGGTTTTCCTTTTTTAAGGCTGAATAATTTTCCACTGTGTGTATATACCACATTTTGTTTATCCATTCATCTGTGGATGGACACTTGGGCTGTTTCCACCTGTTGGCTATCAGAAATAATGCTGCAGTGAACACGGGTGTGCGTATGTATCTTAGAGATCCCGTTTTCAGTTTTGTTCTTTGGATGTATACTGAGAAGTGGGATTGCCGGATCATATGGTCATTCTGGTTTTAATTTCGGGGGCAAGAAGAGCGTTCCGGTTTCTCCACATCCTCACCAACTCTTTTATTTTTCATTTATTAAAAAAATGTTTTTCATGTTTATTCATTTTCGAGAGAGACAGAATGTGAGCGAGGCAGAGAGAGAGGGAGGCACAGAATCGGAAGCAGGCTCCAGGCTCCGAGCTGTCAGCCCAGAGCCCGACGCGGGGCTCAAACCCACGAACCGTGAGATCGTGACCTGGGCTGAAGTCAGATGCTCAGCCTACTGAGCCACCCAGGCGCCCCACCCTTGTTCTGTTTTTTCAGCGGTCATCCTGATGTGTGTGAGGTGATAGTGTGGTTTTGATTTGCAGGGAATTTTCTTAAAACAGTCTTAAAGAATGTATTAAAAGCGAATAATTGGACTGGCAGGATAGTTCTATTTAGGATAAACAGCCTGGGATACTGAAAGGCTCCCCGACGAGTTGTTTTATGTCCCGGTGACAGTTCCTTGCGGTCTGTCCTGCTTGGTCTTTTACGCTGCTGAGTCTCCACCGTAGGACTGAAGGTTGAGTTTGGCCTCAGTGGTGTGGCCTGGCCGACAGTCTGTGGCCTTCTCATCCTTTCTGAGTCCTGGGTGATTAGTAAGCATTTTCTCAACAGCAAATGACTCAGAATGAAACGTAGCTCCAGATAGAAGTTATTTCGAAAACAAAACAAAAAAACAGCTGTGCTCACTCCTTTCTTTAACCATTCCTAATGACCGTTTCTTTGTTAATTAAAAAATATTACTGCTGATCTTAAGTCAACATTCATTCACTCGCTCACTCATTCAACAACATTAATGGAATGTACAGAACCATGCTGCCCGATAGAAATGTAATGCACGCCGTGTGGGTGATTTTGCATTTTCTGGTGGCCGTGTGAAAAGAAGCAAAACAGGTAAAATTAATTTTAACAACACATATTATTTAACCTGATATATTCAAAATGTGACTTCAGTGTGTAATGAACATAAAAATGGATGAGACGGTCAACTTTTTCATACTAAGTCTTGGTAATCTGCTGTGCGTTTAAAATTTACGGCACTTCTCAGTTTGGATGGGCCGCATTTCAAGCGCTCAAGGGCCACATGCACCCAGCAGCGCCCCTTCCTAGATGGGGCACACCTAGCAGACTCAGCCAAGGACAGGACTTCCCCAGAAGGTCAACCTCAGCTCTGCCTCGTGGGCAAGATGCATCACTAAGGAATAAAAACGGTGTTGTGTGCTCAGGGACTTGTGCCTAGAGAGTCACACAACCCAAAAGGGGCTCCTTGCAGCTGACAGGGATTTTCGGCCACCTCCAGACCTAGTTCCTCTGAACTAGTCCCCTGGGGAGGGGACTGAGGGAGGAGTGTTGCATGGGCCCCGGTCCATCAGACGTGAACTTTCTGCTGCCTGTGTTGAGAGCCGCCTGGCGTAGCTGACGTTTAATTACAGGCTCTGCTGTCGCCAAGGCTCTGTGAGTTGGGATTTCCAGCCCCGCAGCTCCCTGCCCGCCTTCCATTCCCACAGGCAGCACTGCTCTCCTGTCCTCCCGGGGCCTGTCAGCCAGGTGCCCCTCCTCACTCCCTCCTCAGGAAGGCTGAGAGTGTCCTGTGGAGAGAAGGACAGGAAGGACAGCGTCGTGATTTTGTTTTTCTCTGTCCAGACCCCTCTCACCCCTGGAAGTGACATCATGAGCTCTAATTGTTAGTGGAAAGGTGACTCTCATCAGGTGCGCTGCTGTGGATCCATCCTGACCCCCCCCACCCCCACCCCCTCCGTGCCCGGCTCCTCAGGCGGTGACACAGGTGTTGAGTGTGGGTGGCGGGGCTCCCGCCGGTAGACAAGCCTGTGCGCCTCCCTAGGCTCCCTGCGTGGGGAGGGGTGGTGGTGAGGACATGTTTATAGACCGTCCGCCAGAAGCACGGCGAAGGGGAGGGCCTGCTTCTACTCATCCTCCCCCCGTCCTTTTGGCTGTCTCTTCTGGCCTCGCCGAAGGCCAGAAAAAGGATGGGAATTTGGCAAAGCTACGGGCTCTCATGGCACTTCCCTACCCCTCCGTGTCTTCTCCCTCCTAAGGACGCCAGGCTGGGCTCTTTCTACCCAGGTCAGTTAACACCCAGGGACTCGACATTCCTTTCCTACTGTTGATGTGGAACAGGCTGGGAACGCGTGTTTCTTTCCAGGGGATGAGTGATAGGGCAGAGAGCCAGGGTCAAATGAGGCCAAGGGACTGGAGCCAGAGGCTTGCCAAACTTGCATGGCAGCACCGGGTGTGCTGAAGGGCTGAGAAGAAGGGCTGCCTTGGGGGCTCGGTGGTGTCGAATCCCTCCACTGATAGGCGGAGCCAGATAGAGCGAGAGGGCTTTGGGGGAGACCGCTGAGTCGGGCCCTTGGGAACGATTAGTGCCGCCAGCCTAGTCGAAGGCTCTGCTTGTCACATCACCTAATCTGTCTTGATCGTATTGTAAACTTTATTAACCTAGATTTCTCCAGGGCTGTCGTCTCCCATTGAGACCTTAAGGGTGAGTACAGTACAATGAGACATTTGGAGAGAGACCACATTCATGTAACTTTTATGTCTATATTGTCGAAAGCGTTCTACTTTATTATTTGTTGTTGTTGTTCTCATTCTGTGCCTAAATGCAGATGTTAAACTTGATCCTAGGTACGTATGTGTAGGCAAAAACCGTTACATATAGGGTTTGACTCGGTCTACTGTTTCAGTTATCCACTGGAGGTCTTAGAATGTATCTCTGTGGATAAGAGGGGGTCACCGCGGCGGAACGTGATTGTTGTTACTGCTGTGGCCTATGACCATATGCCTTTTGCCACCAAAAATAGTTGGCAGTTTGCAGGGTTTTACTGGATAGATTGAGTGGTAGTTGAAGTCCATTGGAGTGGTCAGCAGACCAGACGTGGAGCTCCCTGTAGTTATCACATGGGGGGTGATAAGGCACCGTGAGCTGCGGCCAGCAGGCTGTGGGCTCTGGGTTTAAATCCTGGCTCCACAACTCACAAGCCCTGTGTGAGTTAGTCAGCCTCTCTTAACCCGATTTATTTCTGTAAAATTGGAATTATGAACTTAGGTTTGTGGAGCTTATCCATACACAGATGATCTGTGTAAAAGTAGCCCATAGTTCCTGACACATACTAAATTATGAGGAAATACTAATTGTTCTTAATACTTCTCAAAGTGCTGAGTTTAACTGACAATTAACAATTGCCCTTGTTTATTTTTGCCAGTAGCAAGGCACTGCATTATTTGGTTAACGGTTGCTTGGCCTGTTTGAAAAATTCTTGAATTATGTATACTTTTTCTTTGCAGCATTGCAGGTGTGCGTGTGTGTGTGTGTGTGTGCGCGCGCGCGCGCGTTTGCAAGGCCAGTAATTATCTCTTGCAGAGGGAGCCGCCCGAACAGAATCTTTCCCATAGCAACTGAAAAAATAAAAACTAAAAGCAAACACGAGGGTTACCTAACTGCTGTCACTGGCCTAGGCCAGTAGAGATGATGAAGCTTTTTGTGGCTTCTGGCTCTCTTCTGGTTGAAGGTGTTGGGTGAAGATACAGAGGTCCTACTGAGTAACTGAACAGGATGCTGTTGCTTGCTTTGAAGGCACTAAATTGGTCAGAAGGACAAGTAGGAGGGGAAATTGAGGTTTAATGAAGGGTCATTATTGATGTTTCCATGGTTTTAGCAGTTTAAAAACTGGGAGCTGAGGTGAAGTTGTTGGTTGTGGGGAAAACAGCCCACAGATGTTCAGACATATTTGAAGTTCAGTCTCCTGGTGTTCATTATGACCTGGAAGCTGGGACCCAGGGCCTCTGAGTCACACAGCCCAGGGGTCACTTCATAACTTGAACAGTGAAGGCTGGTGAGCCCGTGTTCACGATGGCACGAGATTTCAAAAGCTCCCACATTCTTTACAAATCCCATTTATCGGAAGATTATTTTTCTTGGGAGGTGAAAGAACATTCCTATTTTGGATTACTAACCCTTCTTACAAAAAAGATATACGTTAATTTCCCCAAGGCTTTGGTGGAATGAGAAACATTAGCATTGAATGAACAGGTGTTCTCTCTTCCCAGCATCCATAAACTGATCTTTGTTTTCCTTCTTCTGGGATCCCTTACGTAAAGATTAACTAACGTAGAAGAGTTCATTTATTTAATTGTATGACAGAATTGACCTTTCCCCTGGAGATCTGGCCCTCTCCATTCTAGAACAAAGACAGATGAAACTATTAGCTTACCTTCCCATCCCCCAAATGTTAAGCCAAGTATTTTATTTCTTAAAATTATTTTCTCAGGGCACTGGAGTGGCTCAGTCAGTTGAACGTCCAACTCTTGATTTTGGCTCAGGTCATGATCCTGGGGTCATGGGATTGAGACCCACCCTATGCTCCATGCTGAGTGTGAAGGAGCCTGCTTCAGATTCTCTCTCTGTCCCCCTCGGCCCCTCTCCCCAGCTTGTGTTCTCTCTAAAAAAAAATAAAAATAAAAATTATTGTTTTCTTCCAAAGACCCATGAGATAGGGTAAAGCCCAAGTCCTCATTATAATAATTTGGGGGTAGAAAGTACATGGAGAATTGAAATCTATGAATTCTCCTAAAACCCAACTTTGAAAAATTTTTTGTGTTCAGCTCTTTAAATATAAGTGTAGGACAGAAGAGGGAGAGGGAAGATAGTATCTTTTATGAGTGCCTGTGGTTTAGGACGCTTGGAGTCTGGACCTCTGGCTTATGAACCAGCCTCTTAGAATTACTTGCCAGTCACTGGGCAATTTTTGTAATTTCTAGATGTTCTCCTTTCCTCATTTGCCAAATAGGGATATATACAGAACTTGTTTTCTTTTGTTTTTTTTTGGTTTCTTGTTTTTTTTTTAATGGTGGTGGTTCTATTAGATGAGGTGTGTATGTGACAGCTTGTCATGCATTGAACATTCTCCAGGTCTGTCTTACATGATAGAGGGGACAGGAGGCACACTCAAACAGTAGCCTGAGTAAATATTTTCTATCATTCACCCTCAGTTATCAGGAGTGGCTTGTAAACTAACAGCCTCCACTGTTTGACCTCCATCAGCTGTAATTGCCCCAGTCCTATGAGCTTCTGTTGTTAAGGCAAAAATGTTGGAAGCAAGATCCATATCCTTATTCTCCTTGCTTGGCCTCCCCCGTTCATGATATCCATGAGGCCATTTACCTAGTAGCCTAGATAGAAAAATTTGGAACACTGAAACAGAGGTGATTTCTTTTGGACTAAAGATCAGAACTTTTGTAGCATCTGTGCTCCAAGTTCCTCTTCTACCTATTTCTACCCGGAACTTAGGTAAAGAGAATCTACCTGTACCTTTCATCATGCTTGCCTTATTCTAATCTAGCAGGAGTGACTCTTTTCTAGGAGTGTTGTTTAAATTTGTTCTCCCTTGCCTTCTTTTCATTGAAGAGGGGGATGGACATTTCATTGTTCTCTCCACTGTTCTCAGAACAGTATTGGAGATGTGCCTCTTGAGGGGCATGTGTGGGTGGAGTGGCCACGGCATTTTCCTGCAAGTCTCACGCTGCATGGCAACAGTCTGTGCTCTCAGCGATTCTCGGTCTTGTCCCTGGTCTAGTCCTGAGCACATATTCTGTTCCCAGGACCCTTGGTGAATTCTGAACAGAAGTTATTAAGATCCAGCCATGAGAAAGGAGTGAATTGGTCTGATTCAGTATGTTAGACACCGTATAAAAACTCATTCCAGTGACGTACTAAGAAATGGTCGAGGCAAGACTGGAGGTGTAGTTTTGCCCCTAACTAGAATTGTAAAGGTGGTGTGATTTTTATGAACCTCCTGTCCCAATATGAAATTATTTCATAATACATGAGAACAGATTTTAGAGCGGATTTTCATGAAAACTTAACATTATGGTTCAGTTTTTAAGCCCAATACTTCTGATTGTAGTTTTGTTTTATTATGGATTACAATGTTTATAGTTCATATTACTTGAGGAATTTCACATGGCATTGAAGGTTGGTCATGTGCATTTGCATGCTCAGCTCTCAAAGCACTCTGGAAGTTGCTTTCTGTGACTGTTATTAGTCTGCCTCACCCAGTGGGGGAGACTTTTCTCATAAAAGCAACGCAAGGGACTGAGGTAAAGAGGACTCAGTATCATGATTTTTAGCTGGTCTTTGGAGAGGAGTCTCTATATGAGTAAAAAAAAAATGAATTTAAGCATAGATACCGCTTTTAGAATCACTCCTTTTGGAAGCTTTAAAAATGGAAAGAGCAGATTAGTTTATTCAGGTATTCTCTGAGGACAGGAGAATTTTAATTGGCCTTCTAAAGACTGAGTTTCAATCTTAGCAAGTGCTCAAATGCTTCTTTAACATAATCCTCTGTTGACAGTTGATGGATTATTTTCAGATGGAATGTAGAAAAATTACCTAGGTGTCTATAGAAGCCAACAGAAGTGTAGTTAGAAGGTAGATGTGCTCAGTCAGAAAGCTTTATACGAAAAGCTGTTTCTCAGAAAGATGTATGAACCACAAACCAGCGTCTCCATGTTCTTGTCTTTTTTTTTTAATTTTTTAAAAACGTTTATTCATTTTTGAGAGGTAGAGCGTGAGTGCGGGGAGGGGCAGAGAGAGGGGGAGACACAGAACCCGAAGCAAGCTCCAGGCTCCGGGCTGTCAGCACAGAGCCCGACGCGGGGCTCGAACTCACAAACCGTGAGGTCATGACCTGAGCCAAGGCCGGACACTTGACCAACTGAGCCACCCAGGCGGCCTTCCTCGTCCTTGTCTTAAACGTATTTGTGGACTTGGAAGTGGCATGTAATGAACCACTCATGGAGCCGTGTAAGGCGTGAGTTTTGCATTGGTATTGAACCAAGTGAATAAAAGCTCTTTATAACCTTGTATACCTCTCCAACATAGGTGCTATCTTTTCAGTAAATCATTTTCATATTAGTCTATATATAACATCACGTGGGAGCTTTTCCCCTTTCTCCGTGTCTGATCTGAATTGCTAGCGTAGACATTTCTATCTCCTCACAGTGGTTTTCTAGGTTCTCTTTACACTCCAAACTGCCATGAGCCAAAGTTATTTATTTTATCCCTGTCAAGGGATAGCACTTTTTACTGTATCCCAGCCAGGGTATCCGGTGAGTAAATTTTTAAAGCCTTTGCAATTTTCTCTTTATGTATATAAGTATACCCTGTAAATAGACATTTGTATTGATGAATTAGCAAGGTTGTTTTTTTTTTTATAAGTCATTTATATATGACCGTCACCTGTCGTTATTTTTCTCCATCTACTAGTTGGTTTCTTCAGAGGATATCATGGTGCTTGGTTTTCCATGAGCATATTTTGTATTGACTAGATCTAGGGTAAGAAATGCTGTACATTTTTCTTCCCTGAGAAGGTTAAAATTAGATATAGTAGTATATTTTATTCTTCTTTGGTTCTCTTTCTCTTTGTAAATAGGCTTTAATTTTTAGGGCAGCTTTAGGTTCAAAGTCGGAGGGAGGTACAGAAAATTCTCAACCACTCCCTGCCCCACACGTGCTCAGCCTTCTCCATTACCAACATCCCCTACAGGAGGGGTACATTTGTCACAATTGATGAACCTACATTGATACGTCGTTATCACCCGAAGTCCATAGTTCATCCCAGGGTTCACTACTGGTGTAGTTCAAGTTCTAGGTTTAGGCACATGTGTGCTAGTATGTGTGCAGTCCTCATTTACCGTCCTATGGAATATGTTCACTGCCCCATAAATTGCCTGTTTCCCACCTGTTCGTTCCTCCCTACCCTCCCAAACATAAGCGACACTTGCCTTTTTTGTGTCTCCATAGTTTTGCCTTTTCCAGAATGCCGTAGAGTTGGAATCCTACGGTATTTGGTCTTTCACTTAATGATATGTATTTCAGTTTCCACCATGTCTTTTCGAGGCTTCTTAGTTCATGTCTGTTCAGCACTGGATAGTAGTCCCTTGTCTGGATAGATCTCCGTTTCTTTATCCATTCGTCTACTTTGAAGGCTCTCTTCCAGGTTTTGATAATTATGAATGGAGCTGCTCTATACATCTGTGTTTAGATTTCTGTGTGCACGTAACTCTTCTACCCCTTTGGGTAAATACCAAGGAACAGGATGGCTGTATGGTAAGAGAATGTATTGTTTTTATAAGCAACTGCCAAATTCTCTTCCAACGTGGCTACACCGTTTTGCCTTCCCACTGGCAGTGTTGAACAGTTTCTGTAGCTGTACATCTGTGCCAACGTTTGGTTTTGTGAGTGTTCCAGATTTGGACCCTTCTAATGGATGTGTAGTGGTGTCTTGTTGTTTGAACCTGCATTTCCCTGAAGACACAAGATGAGCATCTTTTTGCGTGCTTCCTTGCCGTTTGTATCTATTTTTGATGAGGTGCCTGTTGAGGTTGTTGGCCCATATTTTAATTGTTTTTCTTACTGAGTTTTAAGAGGTCTCTGTGTATTTTGGATGTCCAAAGTCCTTTATCAGATAATTCCTTTGCAAATATTATCTCCCAGTCTGTGACTTTTCATTCTCTTGACAATATCTTTCACAGAGTCAAAATTTTTCATTTTAATCATGTCCGGTTTATCAATTACTTCCTTCACGGCTTGTGTCTTTGGTGTTGTATCCAAGAGGTCATTGCCAAACCAAGCTGGTGTAGATTTTCTCCCATGTTATTCTCTTGGCGTTGTATAAATTAGTGTTTTACGTGTAAATTTTTAACGTTTATTTATTTTTGAGAGAGAGAGACACACAGCACAAACGGGTGAGGAACAGAGAGAGAGGGACACACAGAATCTGAAAGAGGCTCCAGGCTCTAAGCTGCCAACACAGAGCCCGACGCGGGGCTGAAACTCACGTACCGTGAGATCATGACCTGAGCCGAACTCAGACGCTTAACTGACTGAATCACCCTGGTGCCTCAGTGTGTTTTACATGCAGATCTATGATCCATTTTGAGATAATTTTTGGAAAGAGTACACAGTGTGTGTCTAAATTCTTTGTGTGTTTTTTTTTTTTTTTTTTTTTTTTTTTTTTTTTGCATGTGAATGTTCAGTTGTTCAGTGACATTTACTGAAAAGACTGTCATTCCTCCATTGTATTGTTTTCTTCTTGGTCAGAGATTAGTTGATTATATGGGTCCATTTCTGGGCTCTGTTCACTTCTACAGATCTGTTTTTTTCTATTCTTTGGTCAGTTCCACACGGTCTTGATGACTGTAGCTTTCCAGTCTATCTTGAAGTTGGATAGTGTTAGTCCTTCAACTATGTTATTCTCCTTTAGTGTTGTTGCTTTTCTTGGTTATTTCATTTTATGCCTTCATGGATTTCATAAAAGCTGACTTTGGAATTTCACAGTATAGGAAAGTGTGTTGTTGTTTTGAGAGTCTGGATATAGAGGATAATCATAAATAGGGTGTGTCCTAGAAATTTTGGAAGGTTGGAAAGAATGACTTGTTGGCCATCCTTTCACTAAACAGTGTCTCTGAAACTGTGAATCAAAGAGAGATCAGCCACTGACCAGAAAGCTTTGTTACAGCAGGAAAGTTTTAGTTCTTAAATTTCATGTGTGTGTGACAGATACTGTTTCCGTTCCTTTTCAGCATGTCATTTTTCTAATAGAGTTTCAGCGCCTCTCACACACTCCAGGAAACACAGACACTTACTGACCACTGCTAGGTGACTCCAGTTTGTCTTCCCAGAAGGGAAACTCCGCTTTGTGAATGTGTACGCACAGCGAGGCATGGGTTGGGGACTGAGGGGTGTTGCTGTATTTAGAACATGTGACTCAGATTCCCATGTGGCATTTATTAGCTATATGCACTTTGTCAAATCACGTCACCCTTCTGAATCACACTCTTCAAAAGGCTAAAAGTTAGTGTGTGTGTCAATCTGAAGTAGGATACCACATAGGTAAATATCACGTAGGTGTCACGTCGGGTCAGAAACTGCTGTTCCTTCAACTACTTTTTGTGGCCAGTTGGGATTTTGCACCGGATGAACATGGGATACTTGGAATTTAAGAAATGTTTCCTTCATTATCATCTGTTTAGGTGGCCAGTTATTTTCCTATTAAGATCAAAAAATGCTTGAGCCACAAAACAATGATAATTTAATGGTAGATTCGGGGTGCAAATGAACTGTTGAAAAGTTACCAAATAAAAAAGACTATACATAAATCTTTTTGAAGTTTATGTCCAGTCTTTAATTTGATGTGTTACTCAGTTATGAAGAAGAGAGAGAACTTGAAATCTGATTTTTATCAGATAACTTAAACGTTTTTATTTTTTGTCTTCTCTAATCTTGCAGAAATCTCTAGGAGGATATACAGTTCAGTGTTCTCAGATACTGCTCACCATCTGTTTTCAGAGTGAAAAATGAGCATCATATGATACCTTTATTATGCTCTGCTCGGTCCAAACTCAGAGGAAAGAGGTCACTATTCCTTGCAGCCAGCTTGATACTAACATTCATATTCCATACTCTCTTGGTATAATTTTGTGGTAACCATTCACCCTTTACTGGCCCCCTTACATACTTACTGCAACAGATATTCTTGGCTCAAGGAAATAGGGAACTCATTCATCAGGAATGTTTGGGTTTTACAGAAACAAAAAGTGGTTCTGATTTCCTTAGTGTTTTTTTTTTTCCTTTCAAATATCATCCAATGTGGAAGGGAGAGAAAGCAGTAAGAGAATCTTGGAAAATGATGTGAATCCTAGCAAGCTCACAGATTGAGATACAAATTGGGAGGAATAAAGAGATAAAGATTGCACAGATCATCTATAAGTAGATGCTTTCATATACATTACATTTTATCAGAAGCATTAGCTACAGTGACCCATGACTAATCTCATTGGACAGAGAAGGAAAGTCACCTGGCCCAAAACATTGCTAGTAAGCTGGGGCGGGGGGGGAGGGGGGAAGAATGAATATATGTGTGTGTGTGTGTGTGTATATATATATATTTATTTAAGTCTGTTGTGTGTGTTGTATGTTGTATGTGGCTCACAAACATGTCTTGTGTTCAGTCATATGGGTTGTAGTAAAATCAATACTACAATTATGTTGCCTTGCAAAACCAGCAGTGATTTCTTGCCCCATAGGAACGTATCTTAGGATCAGGTTTTTTCCACTGCCATCTGTGCCCCATGCTCAAAATGGCAGTGACTTTCTGGTAGAGACCTGCTCAGGAGGAAGAGCATTTTCTCATCTTCTGGAATGTTCTGCCAAAGTAATTATGTTCAAAGATGACTCTGTGGCAATGACTATTATTAAATGCTTAATGTGTGCCACACATGTATCTCTGTGTTGGCTTTTTGGCTCTGCACAGTGCTCCTGGGGTAGGCACCCTTGTTTTTCTCTTTGCATGTGAAATGGCTGAGCACAACAGGATTCATTACTTGCCTAGGCTCCAAACCCTTGTGTGGGTTCAAGCACAAGTCCAGTGCCTCCAATGGCCACTCTACAAGGCCACCTCTTCTCCTGATGAGGTAGCATCTTTCTCTCTGAGAACCTTGACTTGGTCTCAGTTGACTTAGGAAATCGTTCTGTGTATTCCCAAGCCATCATTTTTTTTTTTTTTTCTTATTAGTTATAAGGAGTGAGTCCTTAGGACAGTGGTTGTAAATTGAAACTGAACACACAGTTAGAGGGTGGGAGGGGATTGAGTCATTTGGAAAGGTTACAAATGACTCTGGGCACACTTCCTGGGAATGAAAGTTCTAGCTGGGCATGGGACCCTGGCTGTTTGGAGAGAGCAGGAGAGTTTGTGTCTTTCCACGTAGGTGTCCCTGCGTCCTCTTGGTCTGCAGCCTGAACCACTCTATGATGGAAAAACAAATCTCGGGAAAGATCAAAGAGTACAACTAAAGGAAATACCGTGTAGGTTTCAAAGGACTAGAGTTTCGCAGCTATAATTTATAGCGTCCACTGCCCTTGTGATAATTTATATGGGATTGTTTATCTTTTTTGTGTTTGAGAATGTTTTTCTTTTATATTTAAAAATACCCTGTCTTTAGAATCCTTTCAAGTGTAGAGATTGGAGGGTGGAGGTTCTTTTCACCCATTCACCTTTACTAAAGGCAAAAAGGCTTTTTTGCTTTTAGTCTTTTGTATAATTTAAATGGTTCTTGGTTCACTGGCGCGTATTGAACAGATGTTTATTGAACACCTACTATAAGCCAGACCCTCTGTAAGACTCTGGAGATAAAAGGTACGTGAGATGCTGAATCATCTGTCCTCAGGGCATTTGGGGGCTGTTGGGAGCAACTGTCATGTAGTTAGTTATGCCTGATGCAGTTCAAGAAGTGCTATGTGAGCGGAAGGAAAAGTTCTGTAAGGGCACAAAGGAGGGAGCGAGTAATCCCTCCTGTGTTTATCTGCAGACGTTTGAGCTAAGTCTAGAATAATAGAGGTGAGAGGGAAAGTGGAGATGTGTGTGTGTAGGAGACTAGGCTGCTCAAAAGCACTGTGAGGACTGGAATAATTATTGTCCCCTCCCCCCTGCAGACCTGGACAGTGTGACCAACTTGGTTGACCCGTGAAAGAAATGCCACCAGCACTTTGGGCTCAAAGATCTCCCCAGGCAGTCGTCACTTCTTCATTTATTATTGGGTAAAATTGGGCTGCTGCTTCCCTCCCTCCCTCTCTCCCTCCCTCTGTCTGTCTCTTTTTCTTTTCTTTTACTTTTTCCTTTTCTCAGTGGTTTGACAGATGTGCAGTAGATGTGAGGTGTTGTCCACATCAGGCTTTAATTAAAGTGAGGGAGTCAGGAAGGAACCAAGAGGCATGGCGTGTGGCACACAGTGGAACATAACGTTATCTGCTCTTTCTATGTCCTGGTGCCATTTGTTTTCCTCAGGGAACTGTGTTTTTTGGGATGTCCTTGGAATATGTCTGACTACTGAAGTGCCCATTCACTGCTTCCTTTGGCTGGCTGTGAGCCATGCCAGGGGGCATGCTGCGGGGAGACTTCCTCTGTTGAGTTTCTGAAATTTGCAGATCTGGCGATTGGGGTTGGGGCGGCAAAACTCTCTTGTTTAAATAACATACGACTCCTAGGAAGCTCATAAAACCATCCGACACGATGTTAAATACTTTGTGCCTGTAAGAAACTTTGCAGACGGCGAAGTGCGAAGGATGTTTTACATTGACTTACTGTGTCCTTAATTACATTATATACGGTTCAGACTTCTCCTTGGTCATCAGGGAAACAGATGATTTTCCTGTTGTAAATCACAAATACCACAGATGACAGGATTATAATAGACAGGTCTCCACTGATAGTTTATGTACATTCTCCAAGAGGACACACAAAAATTGTGTCCACCGCAGTTATTCAGAAAAATATATTCTCAAATAAAATTTCCTTCGGGCCGTGTGGGTAGCTCAGTCGGTTAAGCATCTGACTTCGGCTCAGGTCATGATCTTGAGGTCTCTGAGTTTGAGCCCCGCGTCTGGCTCTGTGCTGACAGCTGGCAGCCTGGAGCCCGCTTCGGATCCTGTGTCCCCTTTGCTCTCTGCCCCTCCCCAGCTTGTGCTCTGTCTCTCTGTCTTTCAAAAATAAGTAAATGTAAAAAAAAAAAAAAAAAAAAAAATTGGAAAAAATTTCCCTGACACTAGTTGGTATAGTTGAGCAACTTAATTCCGACTGGTTACTTTGCTTGGTAAGGTAACCGGGTGTCCCAAACAGGGTTGTGTAAGTTAAGAGAGCACAGTGCCAACACTTTGTATGAATACGACGTCACAATGAAATACATGTGTATGCACACAGGTACAATTGAATATACTGTTCACAATGTCCTGATTCAGGGAAACTGGAAGATGAGTAGGAGGTATTGTGATCAACTTGGTATTTATTCCAGAAAAAGTCCCTGGAGGAGAAAACACATTCTTGGCATGAAGTTAAAAAAAAAAAAAAAGCCTCTTTTTGGTATATAATCATTTTGTGATTTAAATTGTTAAAATTCAGTAAGTCTAATAAACAAGGTAGTTTCGGGTGTCGAGTTGAGTTTTGTGAGTAAAAAGAAGTGCGTGAATGGTCTACCTGTCTGCAAAGCAAACTGCTGAATTGTGGACGTGGTTTCTGTGAATCTCCTTTACTTTTTCTCCTGGTCGTCTTTGAGCCCTATCCCTGTGTCCTTTCCGCTTAGCCTAACCTCCCATCGATCAAAGGAAAGAAGGCTTCAGGAGTTGTAATGTAATTATATTTAGGATGAGAGTTCTGTTTAGTGTAACATCATTGGCTGGTTTGGTAATTTCTAGAATTCTGCCCAGACTTGAAAATACTTTCAATGCCCCTTGCTGAATGCTGCTGTTCTCTGCGTGTTTTCCTTCTGGGATTGAACTGGACAGGATTTTGGTGTTTTAATACATTCCAGTGGGTATAAGTATATTGGCTACTAAAGGTTTCCTTGACTGACCTGGTTACAGTAGGAATGATCCAGTCCCCCTGCTCCTTAATTTTTCTCCTTTTTAAAACTGGAGATTAAGAGCTTGCTGTTAACTCCATTAACCTGGTGGGGGATTCTATCCACAATGGGTTACAAAAGCAACTTTGGGGTTAGATCTGGGGGGAGTGGCTAGGGTGGTAACAAAACTAGATCCATGGTTTTGTTTTTTTGTTTTTTTGTTTTGTTTTCTTAACACACGGACAGTTTCATAAATGAGGTTACCAAATTGGCGTTCTATATTTTATTTGCTTAAGAGGCAACATGTAGCATCCCCCTCCCCCAGATTGTTCAGATAAAGTCTCCTTGTCTGCGGACACATGCCTTTCCCCAGTCCATTTCTCCTGCCCCCAGTACCTTGTGTATAGTGAGCATTCAATAGTCAGTGAATGGATCTCTTTGTCATTGTGTCCCTAGTGTGTCGAACGGGAGTCTGTCCTGGAACGATAGCTGGTGGATGGTCTGTGCCGGGGAGGCCTGGGCTCGACTTCAGAAGCGATTGCCCCATCCCGACAGGGCAGGACATGTTCTCCTTGGGCTGGGAAGTCACCCCTCCATCCCGGTTAAAGACCGCACCTCCCTTTTGCTTTCTCCTTCCCAGGAGCTGTTGAGTCCAAGTATGACTGCCAAGGCAGATCCCAAAGAGTCGAGGAGCCTGAGCATGTCAGACCTTCCTGTAGCCACACACGCTTCAAACCCCAGGGAAACGAGTGAGGATCGGGGGGAGGAGGCGCGCCAGCCAGGTGAGCAACCACATCAGTCTGAAGGCTGAAGCAACAGGAAGGGATCCTTGGCAGCTCTGTTTGTTTGGCAAGGTTGGGAGGTGACCTGAGCTCACACCACATTACCTCACGGCCAAGAACTTCTTACCACGCGCTATAAATGTTAGGGTGACTCTCGGGCCGAGGACAGATGAGCACATCAAAGCCCGCTGATCTGTTTCCAGGTGTGGTTGCGGAGGATTGTCTCTCTTTCAGGAAAGGGTTAAATCCTACCTTTTTTTTTTTCAGCCCTCAGGTGAGCTGCTTTTGTTCAAAGCCAACTAGGAGCTTTAACACAGAGTCTTTGGGTTTCGGTAGCTATGGGAGGGGGGGTATGTGCGTGTCTGTATCCACAACAAGTGGACAAGGCTGTATTTCCTTTTTATAAATATTCGTCTCGTGGGGTGCCTGGGTGGCTCAGTCAGTTGAGCGTCCGACTTTGGCTCAGGTCACGATCTCGCGGTCCATGGGTTCGAGCCCCGCGTCGGGCTCTAGGCTGATGGCTCAGAGCCTGGAGCCTGCTTCCGATTCTGTGTCTCGCTCTCTCTCTGCCCCTCCCCTGTTCATGCTCTGTCTCTCTCTGTCTCAAAAATAAATAAACGTTAAAAAAAAATTAAAAAAAAAATATTCGTCTCGTGTTTTCTTATTTTTTTCCCTGTCGTTGAGGCATATGTTTTGAAGCTACTTTCCAGGTGAATTAAATTAGACTATTCTTAAAAAATTTTTTGATTTATTTTTTAGTAATGAAGTCACTGGTTGAAGTCTTTTGCAAAGTTTGGTGCTATGATAGGATTTCCTAGGGTTCCATTGTGCTTCTGAGTTAGTTTTCAACTTCTACCCCTTGCTTTCCTTTTCATTTATGTTAAATGTTATTGCTTTGTGGAGATAGCAGGATATCATTTAGAAACTCCTTCTGAAGGGCTACTCCTGAAAATCAAATGGCATATGATCCCAGGAGGGAGTTGAATCCTTGAAGCAATTCTCAGGCAGGGTTACTGGACCTCTACGCTACTCACATGTTGAATTGGATACTTCTGTGTTGTACAGGGCTTTCCTCTGTATTATAGAATTTACTAGTACTCCTGGCTTCTACCCACGAATTCTCAGGAATACCCCCTTACCCCCAGTGTATAACCGTAAAAGTCTAATGGACGAAATTGCCCCAGGTGGGAACCGTTCCTCTAGATGTATATGTAACTAAGGGAAAACAAGGTAAAGAAAATGGTGAAGACAGAGAACACAGAGCTATTATTTTTGCTTCTTGAAAGTATCACCTGTGTAGTTTCACAGAAAGTAAATTCTTAGCGAGTGGGGTTCACCAGTAGAACTCCCACTCCCCCGCCAATTGTCTACCCATTATTGACAGGAATGTAGTTTCGATTAATACAGCTGCACCTTAGAATAGGTATTGATTTTGATGCTTTTGGTAACAACTGAAGAACTCTCAGATGTTTATATAACATGCAGAACTTTCTTTGAAGTTCCCCGATATGTTAATCGAGAGAGAGTTGAGTGGAAAGACGGTAGAACAAGATTCAAATGAGGCTCACATAAGACTTTAATAACTGCATACATGAATGGAATGAAGAGCCACACCCAGTGTGCACTGTAGTTCAGCAGTTTTATGAATGGGAGGTCAGATATGTGGTTTCAGACAGGTTGCACTGAATTCACAATACTAAAAAATGTGTAGAATATTGCATTCTTCCGACACGGGAGTGTAATTCATTTTCACTGTTCTGACTCCTGCCACATTTCCTCCTAGCTTTGTAGTGCATTGTTTGAGTCGTCAGACAAGTCAAATCATGTCTTTACTGTGATTTAACAAAAATGTCCTGTTGTCTTTATTTCAAATTTTCTTTTATTCTCTGTTCTCTCCTCATGTGAACATCCACGTTGGCCAGGCACGTTTTTGCTTTTCCTTTTTCCGTTTCCGAGTTTCCATCTCTCCTGCCTGCCCTTGTTTTCTTCCTCTTCTCTGACCATAGAAACGGTCAGGTGGCCTTGCTGGCATCATCTTACCATTTGTGAACCCCGTTACCCCGAGATTTCCATTTATTATGCCTTGGGCACTCTCTCTCTCCAATGCTAGATCTCTCTGAGGGATAGTTAATGATCTTTGCAGCAAATGAAGGTGAACTGTAGCCACATTATTGTTATAATACAGCCAACTGTACGGAACAGATTGGGCCGAGCTCTGAACAGCTGTGGCTGGCAGAGTGAGTCTTGACTCCTCTCAGAAGAGTTCCAGGGCTGCCAAATCATCAGACTTGAAGGGGAAAGAGGGACAAGAAAGGTTATGGGGATAGTGGTTCCTGCAGGTGCATTTTGCCTTTGTGATCTGCCTTTTTGAAATTCTCACTGGTTTGTGGATCTGGCAAAATGTGGTCTAATCGCACCCGGGGGCGGCTGTCGTTGCTGGTAGATTGGCCGGCTTTTAGTGGCTGTGATGGTATTTTACTGCTCGTTTTCAGGTACTGCACGTGTGGTGAAACAGACACTTCTGTTGTTAAAACTGTGCCTCTTTTCTGTCCATGGGACCTATTTGTAGTTTTCAGGAGAGTTTTGATTTGCAAAATGGACCGAGCCCTAATATACACTAATAAAGGTAATAAAGGCTCCTTTGGGACTTTTGGACTTGGGCTGCATCGTGCGGCCTCCTGGTGGATGTAATAAATGGGACTCAGCGTGAGGTAGGACAGACTTCATAAGCTCGTGGCCCTCAGAAGCCCATTCAGCCTCCAGATATGTTGTGTTTGTCCATACAAGGGTGTGTGTGTGTGTGTGTGTGTGTGTGTGTGTGTGTGTGTCTTAATGTTTATTAGAGAGTGAGAGAGTGCGAGCAAGTGTGGGAGGGGCAGAGAGAGGGAGACACAGAATCCCAAGTGGGCTCCAGGCTTGCAGCTGGCAGCACAAAAGCCTAACACGAGGCTCAAACACACGAACTGCGAGATCGTGACCTGAGCCAAAGTCTGATGCTTAGCTGACTGAGGCACCCAGGTACCCCAACGTGTGTGTGTGTGTGTGTGTGTGTGTGTGTGAAAAGAACTAGCTGCCAACATTTATACACATATCTATAAGTTGGGTGAATTTTTCCAAAGCAGCTGAAAGATCTGGTTTCCCCAGAGCCGTAGTCTCCTATGGTAAATATGTGGAAGCTGAGTGACCATCTCTTAGATACCTGTCCTGAGTGGGCAAGATGGAAAGTGCGCTGGAGTCCTCACCTCGTACCCCTATAGTCCCTTCTCGCTTGGCCTGTGCAGGAGTTTCCGAGAGACCTGACAGAAGCTGTGGTTTGGGGAGGAACTAGGTTTGACTCTTAACTTCACCACCAGCTTTAATTTGGGCAAGTTACTTACTCTTCTCCTTCGTTGGCTCATGTGTCAAATGGGAACACGGGTCTTGACCTCTCACGGTTTCTGGGAAGGGCCCTAAGGGCGCGAAGTGAGGCAGCCTGCCTGAGTCCCGTACAATAAGCCGTGTGCCTCCCTAGTATGATTGCTATCCATAGTTGTTCCAGTCATTTTCGGTGGCCGCGTATCACAAGAGCGTGCCCGGTTCTTCTGCATCCTGTTGGTCATGTTACAAAATGGGCTACACGTTTCTACTCAGGACAGCGTGGGAGCTTGTATCTGGGCTTTCCCATATCTCTGTTTTTGTCTTGCAATACAAGAACCGACAGTATCTCTAACAGAATAACACCACAGGAACTGCTCTTACGGGTGGCATTGTCGGAAGAGAGGAACCTCTTTTAGTTTATGTTAGGTAAACACTTGGTTGTGGGTTTCCGTTCGTTTTGTTTTTTGTTTTGTTTTTTTTTTTTTGCTCGGGTCATGACTTTGTAATTTGGGGTCTAAACTCTTGGAGTTTCTGTCTCCTCACCTCTACCCCATCTCTATCCCGGTCACATTCTAACTCTGGTTGGTGATGACGCTGCGGACTGAAGATGCACAGAATTTTCATGGAGGGAAAGATACAGAAATGAGAGCACTACATCAATTAATATACTTTCTCAAAAGGGAGAGTCAAAGTCAGTTTGGGTTCCGCTTGACGTGTGCCGAAAGCAGTCTTTTATCAACACGCGGTGCTTGGGTTCTTGACAGACCTCAAAGGAGTTTTTTGTACGTTATTATAGTCCATTTGTATCTTTTCTAATGCCTGACCTTTAACACCTGTCAGAGGGTCCCAGCACACATTTGGCTACCACCCCAAGTGGGGGCGGGGCTTCCTGGTTATTATACGTGTGGTTCAGAAACAGTGTTTTCCGCTCCTTTCTCTACTTCCTGCAAAGATAGGTTTCCTTTAGATGTGGATATTTCCCTTCGATGCACACACTTGTTTGAAAATGGTAAAGGATAACAATGCCGTCATTCTTGTACTTCGCGAAGGTGTCTGGAAAACTCTGTGTTCCAGTGTCAAGCTTCCTAGAGGAAGGCAAGGTGGTTAGAAGATGTCTAGGCAGTCCTGGGACCAGGAGTAGAAAACAGACGTAAAAGGTGAAAAACGATTTGTGATCAGCTCAGTTTCTAGAGCCCCGAAATCAAACCACATGGCACATGAAACAGATTATATTTTCTTTCTGGTTAAAAAATTGTTCTTAACGTTTGTTTATTTTTGAGAGAGAGGGACAGACCGTCAGTGGGGGAGAGGCAGAGAGGGAGACACAGAACCCGAAGCAGGTTCCAGAATCTGAGCTGTCGGCATAGGGCCTGACACGGCGCTTGAACTCATGAACCATGAAATCATGACCTGAGCCGAAGTCGGATGCTCAACTGACTGAGCCACCCAGGCTTCCCAAAACAGATTATGTTTTCAAGTGTCGTCTTAAACCCACTCAGGGTTGAGTTAAAAGCCCTCATGAGGGTGGAAGGTCCCCTAACAGAAGAAATGAGAGGGCAAAACTTTATTTTTAGAGCCCTGCTTTAAAAAAACAAAAACAAAAACGTTATGAGTGGAAGTGTAAGTCTACCTCGGGTCCTTGAACTTGGCCCCCGACTCAGATCAGGTTCCAGGTGACCAGTTCGTGTTCTTGTTGCCACCTCCATCTGAGACTGTTGAGGGAGAAGGTAAAGAGTGGGAAGAGTTTGGCTGAAATTAGGAGGATGAAGAAAATGATAATTTCTGCCCTTCATAAACTTTTTTGTCCACCTCACCAAAAGGATTGTGGCAAGTTGCAAATGGAAGGAAATATTCACGCCAATTCTTACGAATTGTCAGTGTTAGTCGTACAGAAAAAAAATGACAATTTTATATAGCTCATCCAAATAAAATTATTACATTTTTGCCAGCATTTCTCCAGGTACTCTGACTTGGGGGTACGGATGGTTTGCAAAGCCAGATGTGATCTTTCATCCAATTGGTGATTTTCTTTTCTTTTGCATATACTTTGCTAGAATATACAAGTATTTTCTGCTTGGATCCTTCCCTGTTAGCATGTTTTTCCCCTAAAATTATAGTCACTGCTTTAAATCTCATAGTAGAAAGCCTGAAACGAGTGCCCAGCAGGAAGTGATGGGAGGTGGTCCAGTGTTGTCAGATCACACATCCGGGGACCTGCATGGCAGACCGGCCTTGACTGGGGGGCGGGTACGGAGATCCAGAATTGGGTTTTTACCTTCGCAGACTTAACACGTTAATGTCAGAGATGAATGTGAAAAGATGCAAAGCTACCTACATGGACATGACATGGCACAACCCGTTCTTCGGGTTGATTGAGCCTCTTTCAGAATTGTGAGGTTTGCTCAGGTAGGCACCCCACCCCCCCTCCTCGATTTGGGTGGGTCAGAATGATTCAAGGAATCCTCTTACGGTTTGGGCCAGACCAGTTGCCTTAGTCAAGGAAAATGAAAAGCTCTAACGTGTCACGGATGTAGTACAATCAGGGGTCCCCTGATGGTAGCGGTAGGGGTGTCGGTGGTGAGTGTGCGTATGTGCGCGTGTGAGTGTGATTCACGGTGGGAGGTTTGTGCAGGGGGAGACAGATGCTGCCTTGGCTTCTTTCCTGGTTTTCAAAGCACGCTTTTTGTAGTTTTGTAAGGTCGGGTGCCTTTCTGGTCTGTCCGTGAGGGCACCGAGAGCCTCTGGGCACATGCGCCCGCCTCTTTAACTTGTTATTCCTTGTGTGATATCAAGTGGAAGTGCGAGGCACCACAAGCTGCTCTGAGCAGAGCCCACTTCCCTTCACCCCCCCGAGAACACGGTGCAGTTACACCGACATCAATCAAGGAAAACCCACAGGCTGAAGTCACACCGTTGAAGCAGGTGCGTGAGTGAGCTTTCGCCAACAGGCGCGCGTGATTGAGGTGTACCTCGGTGTCTTGCCCACAGATGTCAGTTACGATGACTGGGTGGGGCCATGCCCACTCCTCACAGAACTGAGATCAGCCTGTGCTATTTGCGGAACAGAACGAGTGGCTCATTGCGGCTACTTTACTGAAAGCAAGGGGAAGAATGCAAGGGCTGGTGTGTGTGTGTGTGCGCGCGCGTGTGTATACACACGCATCGATATATATCAAACGTAGACATACACATAGATGCATAGTCACACATATCTGCAGACATACATACATGCCAGTTTAAGGTGAAATTCCAGTGGGTCATGAACGAAAGAGTATGATCGACGTAAGTCTCTGATGGTAAGGTGAAGGTGCTAGTAAAAAACAAACATAAAACACAGACCTCATTCTCATTGGACCCTTTGGATATATATTGAGCCTTGGGAAATTTCTCCAAGCGTTTTGAATGATCTCAAACAAAGAAATGGAAACATTTCACAGTAGGACTTTGATCTATAAGGCACCTCTGAAATAGTTAACTAGCTCCTCTAACTTGTGCAAGTTACTGGTTATGAGTATCCGTGCCAAGCTGAGGTTTCAAAATATTATGTGTATTTTTAAAATTTAAATATGAGAGCAATCTCCCTTTAAGCAGTATAAACTAGAAGACCCACTCTTTATCAAATATGGCTAAGGTTGGGAATAATTAGAAGTCCACTTTTACTATAGGTATGGGGTGGGGGGATACATCCTATGGAGGAGGGAATTTTATACACTATTGAGAGACTATTGTGCGATATATAAAATCAAAAGCCACGAAATGTGCTTAATCATAGTCCTGGCAATATAGTTTCTAGGTGAATTTATCTTAAGACTGTTACTGAACGTATATAAAAAGGTTTACTCTAAGAATTCCTTAACACGGTCTTATTTTTTTTTTAATGTAATTATGTATTTATTTTGAGAGAGCGAGCAGGGGAGGGGCAGAGAGAGGGAGGGAGGAAGAGAGAAACCCAAGCAGGCTCCTGATGCAGGAACCATGAGATCGTGACCTGAACTGAAGAGTTGGACACTTAGCCAACTGAGCCACCCAGGTGCCCTGGTCACCATCTTATTTTTGATGTAAATTTTGTAATTGTCTGAATAGTGTTAAGGTGGTCATAAAAATGATAGTAGAAACGCACAATAAAATACTGAACGAATCATTAAAACAATATTGTAGGGTTTTCTATGGTCTTCTTAAGAAATACCTTGTGGCGTGCATACCTGAATGTGTAGGTTTAGAAATAGTTTGGGAGATTACATATAAACCTTAAAGTTACTGTCTCTAGGTGACTCAAAGGTACTAAAATACTTTTGCCTATCCGTTCTTAATAATATTCTAGTATTTATATGTATTACCTGCATATTGAATACAGCGAAGGGTTATCATGGAAATCTCATTTTAAGAGTCACGTGTATCCAGAGAAACTGGCGAAGACCGGGAAGAAAAAGAGCTTTTTGTTTTCTCCCCCTAGATGGCTGTTGAGCAGAGGACGTCCAGGACTGTTGGTTGATGGCTTCAGCCATATATGTGTACCCGGCGTCAGACAAGGCTCTGTCATGGTGCTGTGTGCTTCCCGCGTGGCAAGTGGCTGAATCAGTTCTACTTCATACACCGATCCGTGTGGCTTTACCACCAGAGGTAATGATACTAGTCTGAAAATTCTAATAGGGACGTGAAGACCCCAAGGTTCAGCAGTGACCTTTTGCTTCACATTCTTACGTATGTGTTCTGTCTGCTCTCCGCTGTCTCACATGGTTATGCTTCTCCCGCCGCGTGGGAAGTTGGTCAAGCAAGCAGGAAAACCCAACCCCATTCATGAAAACTTGAAAGGCCTCTAAAAAGCATATCGGCAAGTGCTTTGAAACCCCTGACCTCTCCTTATTCCATAGAGTTTGGCCTTTGAGACCAAGTTTAATGTTCAGCAGGTGGTAGGACAGGAATTGAAGGAGAGAGGAGTGTGGTGAATTCGGTGTCCATCCATCTGGAATGTGGACGCTGCGGAGGATGTGAAGACAGTATCTGAGGGAGGGTCAGGCTTCAGCAGATGTGCGGATACTCCTCTACAGGCTTAAGTGCTTCTAAGTCCCCAAGAATCTACCCGAAGGGCAGTCCTCTGACGGCCGCTCTGTCTCGCCACTGTGATCCTGGAAATATAGCCATCCCTATGGCCTCTCAACACGCTGGCCTCTCCTACTGGTATGAGACTAGAAAGCTAAAAATTCCAGCCAGAACCACCCAGGGTTCCCAAATGAGAAGATTCTTCACGAGTGCAGCTATAAAAATAGCAAAGATTCTTGAGAAGAAGGATCCGTTTTGGATGAGGACCAATTTGCCAAGTTGCTCTGTGTGTGTGTGTGTGTGTGTGTGTGTGTGTGTGTGTGTGTGTGTGTGTGTCTGTCTGTCTGTCTGTCTATCTGGGGGAATGATGATGGCTTCTTGAATCTCGTTTGTTTCTTTCCCACTGGTGAAGGGAACAAGTGAAACTTTGGATTTGGTTCTATTTCCATTGTGCAGTAAATCAGGAGAGTCCGCTCCATCTGTTACCCCCGGCTATTTTTCTGTGATATTGTGGGAAAATTCATTGTTTTCCCATCCTCCTCTCTTTATCCTTCTCTCCTGTTAAAACAGAGATGGTGCCATTAATTAATTGCTTCAGGATATTTTGTAAAGCAGGGTCTGGGGTGGGGAGAGTTTTAGCTATTCCTGAAATCAGCACAGTGATAAAATCAATAATTTGAGGAATTACTTGCCTTACAAAAATCAACAACAACAAAGCAAAACTTGTAAATAGAACAAGTTGAGAAAAACATGTCTTTAGGCAGCCTAATCTAATCACACACAGAAGGCAGCCTGTTTTCTTACTTGTTGGAAAACTTCCACTTTATACTCTCACAGGGAACAATATATTAAGTCCAGTATTTAGAAATATTTCTTGAATCCTACTGTCTGATTTTGGCAAATCCCAAGGAAAAAAAAAAACAACAAGAATATGTCTTGGACTGCATGCGCCTTCCTGGGAAGAGACTGGAGTTTTCCCAGAGAGGCTGGCTTCACACTGTGGGAAACGTTGGCTTGGGAGATAACACTGTTAGCGTTTGTATTTCAGAGGGCTTCTCATTTTCTTCAGGTTTTTGGCTCAGCCACAGCTGGTCTTGTATCTCCGGATCTGATGGAAACCAAAGCGTGTACCCATCTTCCCTTCTGCTGATACCTTCATTTCCTCTTGAAGGGTCCCCTGGCTTGTAACCCCTCCTCCCGTTATGCGGGCAGGCTGAGCTCCCTAGCCCTGCAGCAGCCCAACCCGGAGGAGGGATGTGGTGTGCAAGTGAGAGTGGGAGGTGGGGCCTTAGGGGGTGACACATCCAGTGGCTGCTGCTTTCTTTCTCTGATGGAATCATGAAGCATCAACATTTTGGCAAAACCCGAAGCTAATTCTTGTTCAATGTGATCATCACATGGCATTGACTGAGCAATTGAAATTCGTGGGGAACACAGAGATCTTGAGAATGTAACGTTACGGCTTCTTTACTTAAAAGTATGTGCTAACATACATGTGCGTTATTATGAGGGACGTAAGTGAACTAAATTTCCTTGAAGTTTCTTAGCACGTGCCTGGCATAAAATCATTTTAATAGATCTTCTGCAAGGGTGTGTCTGCAGTCCTATTGCACTGGTTGCTTCGATGTGAAATGAAATAGACGTGTCTGACAAAGACCTTTTTCTATTTAGCTTATAACTTAGGGAAGTGATCTACCCTCTAAATTTTCATCTCTAATTTTTTTAGACTTGTTTATTTTGTGTGTGAGAGAGAGACAGCAGGAGAGGGGCAGAGAGAGAGAGGGACAGAGAATCTCAAATGGTCTCCACCCCATCACCAAAGAGCCCCGTGTGGGACTTGAACTCACAAAACGTGAGATCCTGACCTGAGCCAAAATCAAGAGTAGGGTACTTAACCAACTGAGCCACCCAGGCACTTCCAAATCTTCAACTCTAAAAGGGAGGGGAAGGGGAGCCTGAGTGGCTCAGTCGGTTGAGTGTCCAACTTCGGCTCAGGTCATGATCTCACGTCTCATGAGTTCGAGCCCTGCATCGCGCTCTGTGCTGACAGCTCAGAGCCTGGAGCCTGTTTTGCATCTGTGTCTCCCTCTCTCTCTATGGCCCTCCCCTGCCTATGCTCTGTTTCTCCGTCAAAACTAAATAAACATGTAAAAACAATTCAATAAAGGTAGATGAAGAGCATTAACCTCAGAGGTTTTTTAAGATAATTTTTTTTTCTTTTACAGTTTGTTTTTTTTTTAGACAGCATGAGCTGGGGAGGGGCAGAGAGAGAGGGAGAAAGAGAATCCCAAGCAGGCTCCTGCTGTCAGCACAGAGCCCGACGCAGGGCTCCATCTAATGAACTGTGAGATCATGACCTGAGCCAAGTTCCAGAGTCGGACATTCAACCGATTGAGCCACCCAGGTGCTCACAGACAAAATGAATTTTAGAATAGTTTTAGATTAACCGAGACATCGCAAAGACAGGAAGAATGTATTCATATACCCTTGTTCCAGGTTGCCTTATTGTTACTTTTTTACCTTTGTTCGTGGTAGGTTTGTCAAAACTAAGGAACCAGCATTGGTATTTCATAATTAACTGAACTCTAGGGTTTATTTTGAATTGCATTGAACTTCCTGATGCCCTTTTTCTGTTCAGGACCCCCTCCTGGACACATTCCATGTAGTCCTGTCTCCCCAGACTCCTGTGATCTGTGACGGTTTCTCCGACTTTTTTAGATGACTTGACAGTTCTGAGGCACACGAGGTAGCATTTTGTAGACTGTACTTCCTTTGTGCTTCGTCTCACGATCGGACTGGGCTGTAAGGTTTAGAAGGTAGGTTGCCGAGATGGACAACCATCTTCAACGCTTCCAGTCAAGGGTGTAGACCTTGCACATGGCTTATCATGGTTGACCTTGAGCCTGATGATAATGTGTGAGGTCATGTGGTGGTAGGTTTCTCCAGTGCACGGTGACTCTCTTCTCACCCTTTCCGAACTGTGTCTTTGGAAGGAAGTCACAAGGCACAGCTCCTGGGATCGTTTTAAGGTGTAAATGGAATGATAAAGCCCCAAGCCCAGCACCTGGTGCTTAGAAAGCCCTCTGGAAAGTCCGCTGTTGCTGTAGAAGCTTCTTGCTTGTAGTTACACGGTTCTCAGGCACTTACTGATGTGGATCAAAAAAAGAAAAGAAAATGAAAATAAAAAATAAGAGTGCTCACAAGTCTGTCGAGTGAGAGGACTCTATTCAAAGGCCCTTTAGGAAGGAAGCATGTGCATTCACTCCAGATTTCCCCCTGAAGGACTGTTGATCTTGGAATTACCAGTACCTGGTCCTATTTCAAGGGATGGTGTCAGTCATCTGGGATGAACATAAAGGTGGGGCTGGGGGGGGGGGGGCGGGGCTGGCTAGTCTTGGGAGTCTTTGGTGGGTGGAAAAAGAAAGTAGTTTATTTAGGAGCTGGGCCTACATTACAGGAAGATTGTGTGTGTGCGTGTGTGTGTGCGTGTGTGTGTGTAGATTTGATGGCTCTCATGTAGAATTTAGAGTTCTTCTTAGAATAAACTGTCCTCAGCACTTCTCTATAAAATAAAGACCTCGTTCTGCGACCTGCAATGCTTCAAAGCCCATGCGGTTGTTGCTAGAGTACTTTGCTGAGCCTGGATAATAGAGTTCGGAGTCCCGTGTAACCATGTCTGTTGGAATAAATAGGAACAGCTGGTCTCTTGTACAGATACCGTTTGGCATGAATTTTTTATTTAAGTCTCTCCATGTATCTAGTAAACAGTAAGCAGTATTCTAACATTACTAAAAGCATCCAAGTCTCCTTCCAATAAATTTCCTTCACTCCTCCCCATTTCAAAGTTCAGGGTGTAGGGCAGGGTTAATGTACCAGAGAAGGAATGCTAGGAAAGTATTTCAGAGCTAGAGAAAATAAGGTTCCTCTTCTTATGTATTCCTTCCCATTTGACCTTCAGCTTCTCTCTTAGATAATACAGTTTTTGGACTGTTTCTTGGGAAAGCCAGATTTATGCAGACATTCTTTTGCTGTTCTGTATGTCTTAATAGAGGAGAGACTGACTCGCATTAAAATGGCATACTCTTTCCCTAGTGCTTAACAGGGAGAAGGTTTGATTCTGTGTTAAAGGTAGTTGAGTGATGACATACTCTCTCGGTCTTCTTTAAATGACTAGCAAGGACATCGTTTCCATAAATTCTTGTGAATTTGTCTTAACAAGCTTACTGGAAACTGAACACCCCTTTCCTGCCTCATAAGGGACCTAGCAAGTACTTGAGGAACACATTTCCTGTTATCTCTTGTTATCAACAGCCAAAATAATTGTTTTACTTAACTTGCCATGTTACCTTTGGGCTTCAAAGGAGTAAGGACTATTGTAATACCTTGTCTAGTCTCTCTCTTTTGTCAAACAGACTCGGAGCTCCCTGTCCTGGGGCTGGAAATATAAGTAAGAATAAGATGGGATCGATATACCTTAAGAACCCAGTGATCGCCTTTATAGGCTCTAAGAGATGTTTTCTTCTTTTAAGGCATTGTCAGACTCTTGTGGTCACTGAGGATGCACAGTAATGTATCGATTGCCCTCCTTGGGACTCTTAGTATAGATGTGCTTTCTTGTCCCCTTTCCGGTTAGGTGTGACCATGTGACTGGCTTTGGCCCTTGAAATGTGAGCACAGGTCACACACGCTGCTTCTCCAATGAGGCTTTAAGAGTCACCGTGGGATTTAGTCCATCCCCTTGCACCCATCACAGCGGAAACACACGTTGTTGACATAGAGCCTTCACAGTCTGGTCTCTGAGGGGCCTGATGGAAAGATAGCCCAACCTAGGTTGGCCGTGGAGTGCGAGCCAGAGTTAAGCTTTGGTCTTATGACAAGTCACAAGGATTTGGGAATGGTATCTTGCTGCACCATTATCGCCCTGTCCTGACTAATGCCCTCAGCATCATGGTCTCTTGAGAGGTAAGACGCGAGGGCTGGATATTTGGGCTGTGGAGGAGATATTCACACCGGTGATGGCGTTAGCCGTAGAAGTCTGTATGCCTGCTGGTAACTGCTGCGTAACTGTTGGGTGCCATTCTGTAGAGTGTGACCCACATTTCCTTAGAGTTGTTAGATTTCTTCAGGGAGATTACATCCCTTCTGACTTTGGTACGTATACTTTTTAACACATATCTTTACATAATGGAGGATAATTGTCGTGAAGGAAAATTCACACACAGACACATAGACATACACACCCCTTAATCTCCCAAGAGTCACACGAAAGATTTTAATGCCAGACTGTTGGTTGAGCGCCAGGAAGAATGTCTTGGGTGGACGTAATGCTTAATTTATATTTAGGGAATTTCCACCGTTAAATCTCAGAGCTTGTAAAATTTGAAAAAGAGGAGGAGGAAGAGGAGAAGGGGGAAAAAAGGGCCCAGGGATGTGCTTGACAATATTCCTTTTAATTGAAAGCCACCTGAAAGCCTCCGTCGAATAATAAAGTAATTCCCACGTGGCTTCCGTTCCTCCAATGTTGGAACCTCAGAAATGTAATCTACTTCCAGCTTCTGCTTGTGTCTTTGTCAGGCTGAGAATGCGTCCCGTCAGCTAGCTGGTCAGAAATGGAAGCAAAGCCCACTTCTCCTGGGGATCATTCCCACGTTGCACCGTCTACCCGGGCAAGCTGGCTCCTCCTTCAACGGGGAGGAGCTGTTCCTGCCGGGCATTCTTGGCTCTTGGAAAGATGGGGACAGCCACCTGGACCTCTCTGAAGCAGGCACTTGGCTCAACTTGATTTTGTTCTTCCGTCCGTTACAGTTCTGCTTACAATAAACTTTTCCCTCAAAGGAAAAAGCCCATCGTTCATTTGGGTTTTATTGTTTTCCCTGAAAGGCTTTGTAGCTCTCAGAGCTGTTACAAGGGCAAATACTCAGTAAATCCAGAATTGCTTTCCATTCCTTGTACTTTCATTGCTAAAAGTTGCCTTGTTTCCTTATCCCATGCAAGTTGACTTTCCCCCGTGTGTGAATGTGAGTTTGTGATAGACTCCGGGTGTTTGTGCAGAAGCATTTTGAAGAAGTTGGACAGTACAGTGCTCGCTGTAATCCTGCTGAAAGATGTTGGAGGGGCCATCCTCTTGCTTACCCCTCCTGCCTCTTCCTTACCCCTCCTGCCTCTGAATGTTTTTTCGGTATCCATGCAATAGCAACTTGAGTTTAAATGTTACTGAAAAAAAATCATCAGCATTCGGTTCACAGTCGTGAGAATTCAAGTCTTATGCGAGAATTCACATGGGGAAAGCCAAAGTGTTTACAATCCTAAAAGTACTATCAATAGACAATGTAACACGATAACCTCTGAAAAATATGAGGAACCAATTATATAATTGTAATAAAAAATAGGTGCAAAGAAGAGGCTTTGCTCTGGACATCTGAAAGTTGGCCCACAGCTTACTTAAAGTCTCTTAGCAAAGTAACTCTAGTTTACATAGCCATTTTTACACCTTTTATTTTGTCTTTTAGGAAATCCCTGTCTTTCCATTTCTTCATGTAAATTTGGCACAGTTACTTGTTCATATGTAAATATTTTACTTTTAAAAGTGAGGTTTTTAATTGCTATTGTCTTACATAGGATTGAAACAAATGTGTTTTTAATAAAGGAGTTAATTTTATCTCTAAAAACAAAAAACAACAGCAAAAAACGTTACTGAAAACAAAAATCTTTCTCTTTTGGGAGAAACTTAGAGGAAGGTATATTTCAGATTGGACCTGTGTGGCTCAGCTGGCTTAGCATCTGACTTCGGCTCAGGTCATGATCTCACGGTTCGTGGGTTCGAGCCTTGCATCCGGCTCTGGGCTGACAGCTTGGAGCCTGGAGCCTACTTGGGATCTCTCTCCCCCCACTCCCCCTCCCTTCCTCCCCCCTCCCCTTCCCTTCCTCCCCCTCCCTTCCTCCCCCCTCCCCCTCCCTTCCTCCCCCTCCCTTCCTCCCCCCTCCCCCTCCCTTCCTCTCCCCCTCCCCCCGCCCCACCCTACTTCACCCTACTCCTTACTTATGTTCTGTCTCTCTCAAAAATAAACATTAAATTTGGATCTGAAGTTCATCTTATTTTTCAAATGTGTGGAATTAAATTAGCAAAGCCCTGGAAATCTAAGTGTTAAGCTAAGCACTGGGACCCATTGACTCTGGGTTGTGTATAACCCTTCTGATCTGAATTTGTGCACGCCTGCGTTAATGCCATTAAGATGCCATGACATAATTTTCTTGTGGCTCCAAAAGAAGCTGTCTAGGAAGTTAGAAGAATGTTGATCCTGCTTCGTTGTGATCATGTCACTATTTAATTTCCAAACCTATTTGTCCATAAAAAAAAAAAAATGAGATACAAGGGGCTAATCTTTCCACTCTTCCTGGAGTTGCAAAATGATGACTTCTTACAAGGACAATCAAAATAAAATGTATAACATGGCCTGAATTGTTAGAAGGAAAGCTCTACAAAAGTAGAGGAAGACTATTTAAAGAACAAGAGAGTGTGGAAAGAAATGGGCTTACCAGCTCCTTCAATTACTAAGTAGGGCTAACGATTAAGCCAGTATTTTGAGAAGTAACTTTGGGCAGGTCCTTGCCTCAGTTACTTTCCCCTTACTCTGAAATAAGAAAGTACATGTTGGGATACCGGGGTGGCTCAGTGAGTTGAGCACCTGCCTTTGGCTCAGGTCATGATCTCACGGTTCATGAATTCAAGACCCGCATTGGGCTCTGGGCTGGCAGTGTGGAACGTGCTTGGGTTTCTCTCCCTCTCAACATAAATAAGCTTTTTAAAGAAAAGTACAGAGGCACATCTAAGATGACCTCATGCCAAACTGGGCCTCCATGATGCTCGGAAATCATTTGTGGGATATACTTCTGACATGAAAATGCTCTTGTCTGGCCTGTAAATTAAATGTCATAGTTTGTCTCCTGTACCATGTGTCCTGGAGTGATATTTGATGTGTTTCTAAGAAGTGCCTCCTATAAACTAACGTGCCGCATGTGACTTTTTTTCCGCTTAATTTTGAATTAATTACGAACATAGTGACTTTGAATCAAATGTAAAAACAAAGAAAATCAAAGACGACATGTAAACGTCTCCATGTCCTCTAAATCTCAATACAATTTTTTTTTTTAATGCCTGCGTCACTTAAATTACTTGTGGTTTCCTTAGGTCACTTTAGTGTATTTAAAAATCTACATAATGAGCTAACGATACAGGGACCTCATCCTTTTCTCTGCCTCTCTGTACCCTTCTACTTTTAGTCATGTTCAAAGTGTGCATTTATTTTCACATAGCTTAAAGTTGCTAACAATTTTGTCCCTTAACTATTAGCAAGTCTCCCTTGTCATGTATTCAGGTTGATAATAAACATAAAAAACCAATAACCAGTGTTTGTGCTGTGTCTATGTAGGTAAAGTTCACATAGGGCCAATTAAGATGCTTTGACTACCTTCTTTTCCAATTTCGTGACCCCCGTGCCTCTCTATGAAAGGAGTCAAATACAGAGGGTCAAAGGAGGACTTCTCACTTTTATCAGTTTATTGAAATCCTACGTTGAGTTGACTTCCAACTTGGCCTATAAAGTTATACAATTTACTAATCCTGAATTGTTTGACCTTTGTTTTTTCTTGCTGGAAGAAGAAATACAAACGTTTAAAAGAAGTTGAATTTTTTTCTGGGTTCACTGTTTTCTCTCATTAAGCTTTTGGGATGTCTGTTAATCTTGGTATTATCAAATTTCCTACTGAGGTTTGGGTCTTCTTAATTTCTGAGTGATACTTGGAATAATCTGGAAACTACATCTCCTCTTGGTCCTGAGGCATTTCTTTTATGTTATTCTTAGCTTTTCTGTCTTCTTTCTTAATGGAGCTCCTGCCAGTCAGATGTTGGATCCCTGGATTTGACCTTCTGCATGTCTTCTCTTCACAGTTTTCATTGATCTTTATCCTTATGTTGTGGGAGATTCTGACTTTTCGAGCCTTTTCCTTAGTATTTTCTTAGCAGTCAAATTATTAATTTCTAAGGGCTTATTCTCTTATTTTTTGGGCAAGTATTTCGAAATGCTTGAAAACAATAGTAGAAAGCACTAGCGTTCTGCCAGGAATCCATCTGTTATAAAGACCCACATTCTAAAGTCAGAATTCCCTGTGAGTATTGGTAGAGACCGCTAGAAGTACCCTCCGGCTTCATAATCTGACCGCTTAGGAAAAGAATGCCAGTTGCTGATTGGCCTTCTGATTTGACTTTGACCTTCCTAATAAAGAATACCGAACAGCAGCAATATACACAGAGGTGAAAATACACAGGCTCCACTCTCTGGGAGTCGATTGTTGCATTGAAAGAAAAGACCAGTGCAGAAACCTTTTAAGAATTGTCAGATTATGCAGTATGGAGTTTTAAGCCATGGAAGTTATTTATATTTTTGTTTTATTGGGGTGGGTTGGGGGTTGGGGTTTGTTTTTTTCTTGTTTTTTGATTAAGATGAACCCTTTTGTACACATAGCTTTTTTCCGTGTTTTGATTTTTTTTTATTTATTGAGAGATGTGGAAAGCTAAGCTGTTGGATGAAAAATACTGCTTTTGATGCATATGTCCATGTTCCTTTGATAAAGTTTCCATCATGTATAAGATCAAATTTATATGGAGATTGAACTAGCAATGGGTGTTGTGAATTTTAAAAAAAACTAATTATGTGTGAAAAGTGATATTTTGTTTTAACTTTAATTATTTGCTATTATGTTACCTTTAAAAAAAATTTTAAGTGAGCTCCATGCCGCACATGGGGCTTGAACATACAACTCGGATCAAGAGTCATGTGCTTTACTGCCTGAGCCAGCCAGATGCCCCCTATTCTGCCTTTGATCACTGATTGACATTTATGTATTAATCACAGTATATGTATGTGCAAAACATATTTTCCTGTTCCTTCTTCTCCACCTCCCCCTCCGCCTCCCCATCTCATCTTCTCTCTCACCCTCTTTTGCTTCTTTGACCTTACTCTCCTATAGTAGTGACCCAAGAATGCACTCAGTCCAGTGATGCCATGAGGACAATGGATTATTTCCTGGAGATGACATTGGAATGTATATAGCATGCACTATTGACTAGAGACCAGGTGGTCTTGACGTGGGATGGGAGAGCCACGTATGAGGGCTTGGATTCTTAACGTGGAATCAACGTGGGGCTTCATTGCATCAGCTTGTCATGGTGCTGCTTCTGCTTTGAAAGCTCCCTCCAAGAATATACGAAGGTTGACAACTTCAAAGAGGATAATAATTGTCCCTCCTTACTATATGTTTCCACCGCTACGTTTTTTTTTCTTTATTTCAAGTTTTGAAATTGGCAGTCGGTATATTTTGGCTCTTGCGCCAGTTAGAATTAGGCATAACGTGTGTCGTTTCCCATCGATGACAAGTCTTTCTTGGGTGAACTAATTCTGAAAATATAAATGCATGTTACTTGATATTTAGGGCCCAGCTGTTTGAATAAGGTTTTTTTAGAATGAGAAGCTAGGCTGCAGCTACTGTCTTTGAGCAATTTGTTGAGCAACTGCAGCTGTTTATTGTTAAGTGTTCGTTGCGTATTGTGTTCCTTTATTATTCCTAAGTTTCACATTTAAGAGATAAAAATAGCCTTCTGTATTTAACCCGATAGAATTACCTTCCGCTTGGAGGTAATTAACATTTAAACCCTCTGCTGGTGGTCAAAGCCCAAGGTGAAAGGTATAGTCTTGGATATAATTTTGTTGGTTCTTAAAGCACCATCTGGCAGAAGGTATGTGGTATAGACAGTAAGAATTACACAGATTTAATTCAGTTTTTCTTTCTAAATGAAGCAAGTAGCCTTATTCAGGCACAATGTAAATGGGGAAGAATCTACACATCCTTGGCTTTCTTGGAATAAAGCAGTCAATAAAATACAGGCCCCCCAAACTCTGTGTAAACAGTTTCCTATACCGCATGTCAATTAGTGTCACAGTATTTGTAGGATGATGTTGATAAATTGCGTGATTGCTTTCTTCCTGATTGATAGTAATAAATGACAATGATTTATCACCGTGCTTTTCACATGGGCTCAAATGATGAGCAGCTAGACTCTTCCACAGAAAAATAGACCTCTCTGTTCTCCCAGAAGCCTATGTCTAGATGTTAGCAATGGGAAAGGAAGAAGGGGAAGGAAAATTGTTTAAGGATCATTCTAGAAGTATTTCTTATGGTCAGAACTGAATGAAGAGCTCATTTTCATGCCTGACCCTCTCTCTGCTCTGTCAGTAGCACTAGTATCTTTACCGGGTTATTGCTTCTGAGGTCTGCATTTTCATTACCTTGGTTGCCATTTAATTAAAAAAAAAAAAAAGACAAACGTCTAAGGCCAAGAGCAGGGGTGCACCTGAGAATGGATGTCTCTTTATTAGTTTATGAAACTGTTATATCGCTTGTGATCAGAGTTATTTTTCCAAGCCAGATTCCCAATTCTTGCTTTGCTAACTTTGTCTCACATTAACAACAATTGTTTTGAAATTATTAAATTGATGAAAACTCTCGAGGTCCCACTTCCGGAAGCTGGTCACTTTCAACTCATGTCCTAAATTTTCTTCGGCACAAAGATGCCTCTGGTGCCAAGGAAGACAGAGATGAGGGGAGGGTGCAGGTCCCAGCTCTCGAGGCTTTTTGGGCAAAGAGGCTTCAGCCAGGTTTTGAAAATTATACGTCAGAGTTCTATAAAGTTCTGTTAGATACCGGCTGAACAAAGTCTGAAAACCGTTGGTTCAGGCCACCCTAAGTTCTAAAACATCCTTCGCTTCCAATCTCTCTGCATGAGCTTGTCTGGTACAGCATGTTCCCGAAAAGCATCTTGGCACTAACTGTAGCTGGAGCGAGCCATGTTCTTCAGAGCATCGTGCTTTCCCTAACACTATATGTGTGTCTGCTTTTGGGTAGTTGGATTGGGAAGTCTGGTGGATGACTGTATAAGGGTAAATAGGAAGACAGGAAGGAAAGCAACCAGGTATTTCCATTGGTCTATTCCTTTATGTCCATGCATGTAATTTTAAAATTATCTGGGTGCAGTTTTCCTTCCACTTGCGGCAGGAATCACAACTTCACTCTCTTATGTGCACTTAGAATAACAATGAACTCTCTAGTCACTCTTCCGCGTTGTTTGCACCAGGCACCCTTCTAGCCGCTAAGGACACAGTGGCAAGAACAAAGAAGAATAACTGACCTCATGGAGCTTCTTTCTACTTAGCAAAATCCTAGTAAATCTGCAGGTATATTATATAGTGTGTCAGTTAATCATAAGTGCTACGCAGAAATTGAAAACAGAGAAGGGAAGGAGTTAACGATTTTATGTCCAGTGGGCAGAGACCTATGCAGAAGACTTGAAGAAAGTGAGGTGGGGGTGGGGGGGCGGAACTCGGTAGACCTGTAGGGTAAGAGCCCCTTAGGTACGGTGAACAATAGGGGCGAAGGCTGGGTGCAAGAGTGCGTTTGGAACAGCAGGAAGAGGAAGGAGCTGATCCTTCCTGTGTTTATTACATCCTATTACTCTGGCTTTTATTCTTTAAGAAAGATGGGACACCATTGGAGAATTCGAGGCAGAGGAAAGATAACTGATTCGAAAGGACCACTCTTAGGTTAGTGTTGACCATAGACATTTGTGTGTGTGTGTGCGTGTGTGTGTGTGCGCACGCACACAAATGCAGCCATGGACCATGTGTACACGGGAGGCCATGACTGAGCTCTAATAAAACTTTAGTGAAACCGTTAGTGGCTGGATTTGGCCTACCTGCCGTAGTTTGCCAATTGCTGAACTAGACCATTTGCCAAGTGGTTTTGAATTGAGGCTGTGAGAGGGTGTGGATTGTGTTTGCATCACTTATCACCTGTGCCACACCCAGGCCAGGCTGCCATCAGTTGATGGCTCTTACGCATATCCCCTCTCTGCACAATTCACTCGCTATCACCTCAAAGCCATAGATCTAATTTAATACACGTTTATTAAGGATTTAAAAAGACTTTGCTACTAAAAGTAAAGGTAGCAGTACATAGGTTCTCTGCCTCAAGGTTTTCTCTATCGCTTTGAGGCATGGGGTATCTGGGACAAAGACTCTTGTATAGTAATTCCTTGTGGTAACTGTTCTGAGCCTGCTTGCTCTGAAACCCTTTTCCCCTACTCGCTTCTGATTGGTTCAGCCCAGTGTTCTCCAAATGTAATGTGGACCTCAAATGCAAACCACGTTTAAAATTTATAGTAGCCACATAAAAAATGTAAAGAGAAACGGAATTAATATTACATGTTGTATTTAATGTAGTACACCCAAAGTATCATCATTTTAATGTTTAATCACCATAAAGGTTACTGAGATATTTTTCATTGTTCATTTCATACAAAGCCTTGAAATTCTTGTGTATGTTTTACGATTTGGACTACTGAACTGCCAATCACTCCATAGCCACATGTGGTTAACGGGTGCCATATTGGACAGTGTAGGTCCAGTATATAGCTACTGGAGAACGTTCAGAACTCAGCCTTCTCAGCTGACAAATACCTTCTATAAAAGAACTAACAACACTGCTAACCTAGCAGTGTTAAAGCTGATTTGTGAAAGTTGTTGACTTTTTTCTTGCAAGATTATAGATATGGACTGCTTTAGGAATGCACATTCAAGTCCCTTAAGTTAATTGGCAGTGAATAGCAGCCAACTATGATATAGGAGGACTTAGTATTCAGTGCACTTATCCTAAAACTTACCTTCTCCGTTTAAGTTTCTCATATTCTCAGTTCGCTGGTTATAAATAGGAAAACAAAAGTCTGCTTTTTGGCCACGTTCCATTCCAAATCCCCAGCTCAACAACGGATTCCAAGGCCATTTGGTGAGACTTTAGAATTGCATGGATTGTACCTTCTCCCTCTTGGAGGGGAATCTTCTTCTTTTTTTTTTTAATTTTTAATATTTATTTTTGAAGGAGAGAGAGATAGAATACAAGCAGGGGAGGGGCAGAGAGAGGGAGAGGGAGAGGGAGACACAGAATCCGAAGCAGACTCCAGGCTCTGAGCTGTCAGCACAGAGCCTGATGTGGGGCTCGAACCCATGAATCAAGAGATCATGACCTGAGCTGAAGTCAGACGCTTATCCGACTGAGCCACCCAGGCGCCCCTTGGAGGGGAATCTTCTATGTCTCTGTCATTAATTTCAATGTGAAACCGAATTTAGAGGTGGAGACTGGTAAAGGCTAAACGTGTCAACACAGCTCAGTAATACTCATCCTGCACAATTTAAGTATGTGCACATTTACTCACCTATGACTGTCATGACACCTGTAACCTGCTTATGCCAAAGTTGTCTGGGATTTGCATAAGTCCAAAGAGTCTTCTATGAGCTGCAAACGACACCTACATTTTCGAGTTTGGGGAAATAGCGCAAGGGCCATAAGTAAAAACCCTCTGAGAAGATTGGCTGAAAACTGTGACATTGAGAAACTTGTAGCACCATGACAGCTCCTCCTGTGGCTTCGGACAGCAGCAAAAGGAGCACCCTTCCTCCCTTTGCCCGAGACTGCTAGTTTGTCTTTATTCCAGTGGCAGGAGCGCCTAGCTGTGTGCACAGGCATCCTCACAGAGAGAATGGGCTATAGAATCTGGTGAAGGAGGTAAAGATAGGAGCTAGGAAAATTTTGAGTTATTTTTTATGTTTTCTTTTTATTTTTTGAGAGAGAGAGACAGTGCAGGAGCTGTGCTGTCAGCACAGAGCCCGACGCGGGTCCCGAACTCATGAACCACGGGACCATGACCTGAGCCGAAGTCGGACACGTAACTAAGCCACCCGGCGCCCTCGAGTTATTAGTTTCTGTAACCACCTCTGATTCTCTAAGGAGGGTAAAACCTGGGTGTCTTTGAGGTGGGCATATAAGCAGTTAGATCTTACATAGTTCTCTTTCAGGTACAACCAGGCAATTGAAATAATAACTGGGTTACAATGGGGTCATTCCTTTTCCAAGTCTTTGTGGATTTGTAGATACAGTGTCACTCATTAAGTTGGACCTTAAGCCACGTGATTTCAGTTTCTTTAAGGAAGGAATCTGGCAGATGTTAAGATGGGTGGGGCCACCTGCTTTTTGGAATTTCTTGAAATAGCACTTTCTTGAGTCCAGTTAAATTGGTATTAGATTGTCATGGAATAACAGCAGGTTCAGCTGGCGTCTAGATAGCACCTCCTCCGGCCAGCTATTGTCTTAGAATTCTCTACGTAGAGCTCACTCTTACAACAACCATGTGAGGTAGGTATGGCTGTTTTCCCCGTTGTACAGTGAAGGAAAGTGCTTCCGAAAAGAGTTTGTAATTTGCCTAAGATTACACAGCCAACAATTGGCGAGGCTGGAATTTGAGCCCCTGCAGCCTGACTCCCCATTTCTTGCTCTTAGAATCACCACACTAAGTAAATGTTCGTGTGTAGGATTAGTGGATCCCTGGACATATTTTACAAATCGACTCATTTTAAACGCTTTGGGTTTGAAATATAATGCATTTCTCCAGTGAAGCCTTATGAAAATCACTCATGTTGGGGCATTAGCTGGAATTTTAGTAGCTTTTAAATCTAGATTTTAAAAATAGCAGGCTTTCCTAAAATAGAATTCCTCTATAGAAGAGCATTTGAATTTTTCACGAAATAAGTACTGCCTAAGTTAATAAAGGAATAGAATATGCTAGGGTAGGATAGTTGGTCTGATTAGAGTTCATAGTTAAGAACTGAATGTTGACCTAAGTCTTGTTTTTAGTTTTCTAAGTCATTCTGACACTTCCCACAGACACACCCATCTGCTAGATGAGAAATTCAGGCAGAAGAAGTCTTCTAGAAATGATCCAAGCAGCAATTTGTTCCTGTACTCTTTCTCTGAACCAGCTCTCAACTTACATCTTTGTAAGTCCCGGTGTTGATCCCGCCTTGACCCTCTGGGCTCATTTTTTGCTGTTGGTCTCTCCAGTGTTTGAAATGCAGTTTTTCCTAAATAACTGTGGGCTTTGGTCAGCCCTCAGACCCTACGAACCTTTAGCGGAAGGTCCTGGCCCTATAAAACCCAGCCCCCTTCTCCTTCTTGGACGATTTTTTGAAACCAAATATGCTAGTGTAGTGTCTTCTTCTGAATTCCTTTTTCTTTGAGCTCTCTCTGGAGGTTTCTGTAGGCTAATGGCTCCCCACCCACTTGACATTTTGCCCATTACACATTATATGTTTCTTCCAAGGAACAAAAATATAACTCTCCTTTTCTGACAGCATGGGAGACATTCCCTTGTTGTTGCTCTCCAGGAAAAAGCTCATAATCTAACTAGACAAACCCTTGCTGAAAAATTAGACCGAATGGCATTTGTAAACTCCAAGGAAAGCATTTTTCTTATGTGAAGTACTTCCTAGCTGGGAGTGTTAGAAACTTTACATATACTGATACCGGTCAGGTTTATGGAAAAAATGAAAAGCTACAAACAGCTGGATACACGGTCAAAACGGAACCCTCGCAACCTAATTTTTTCCCTAGTCCTGTGTGCTGAGAACCTTGTAGCATTCTGAACTCACACTTATAAGACGAAGGAGAAAAATGCAGGGAGTAAAGTGTAGTTGGTAAAAGAGAGAATGGGTAGATAGCTCACCCCTTTTTGCTTACTTAGTGATTTCAAATGAAGGAAATAATATTGGAAAGTGTGGGACGGGATCGTGTGGCTGTATCCTTTCTAAAACTGTTTTCACACATACTAAAATCAATGCACAATCAGCTTGCCAGTATGCCTCACACTGCTGGTGTGTGTTTATTTTATTTTTTCATGTTTGACTCATGATCTAAGACCATTAGGCAATGGAATATCTTGAGAAACAAATATGCTCTACCCCTTTTGGGTTACCAGGGAGCCATAAAGGATCTAACGGTCTGAGTGTTTGTTTTTAGTGTCAGATAAATGAAAATGTTGGATCTTTTGTTTTGTGTTTTGGTAATTCATGCTGCACAAATGTGATTTCCTCATAAGGTTCTTTTATTTATTAGTTAGTATCCCACTAATGCAGTCTACTGCGTTATAAAAAATGTTCTTAGGCCCTTTATATGATGAAGAACTAGTAATGATGAAATAAGCATAGCCAGTGAGTTATTTAACATACTTGTAGGCTCTAGGGAAGCAGAATTACATAATCAAATGTTTGAAACAAAGGGGGGATGGAGTGAATGTGTTCTCATCCGTGGTTAATGTTAAACGTAACTGACTTCATAGTCTCATGTGCCTTCTTTTAAGAATCAGGTTAGTGGTGGGGCACCTGGGTGGCTCAGTCGGTTAAGTGTCCACCTTGGGCTCAGGTCATGATCTCAGGGTTCGTGGGTTCGAGCTCCACGTCGGGCTCTGTGCTGACAGCTCGGAGCCTGGAGCCTGTGTCAGATTGTGTGTCTCCCTCCCTCTCTCTGCCCCTCCCCTGCTGGTGCTCTGTCTTTCTCAACAAGTAAGTAAACATTAAAAAAGGATACACTGAAAAATCAGATTAGTGGCACGTCTGAAATTGAACTTTGAATTTAATATATTTTAGAGAAATAACTTGTATTGAAAAGACCCTGACCATTAGAGCTACTTGATCCTTTGATAAATAAGAGCCTCGTATTACAGCATGTCCTAAGTGATTCTTCTCTACACGACTTCCAGCCTACCATGATTCTTCGTGCTACAGGGAGAACTTTGAGCTAAACATACTGTGTGTTTATAGCAGCGTGTCCTGGGGTAAATGACTTAATCTGTGACAGTCCTTAATTTTGATATGTGTAAAGTAATGTACTAAGTCATTTGAAGAATTCTCCTAAGATAAATTATCTGACATCGTGGCTGGGACACAGTGATTATCAAGAGGTTTTCATGGTTCAGATGGTTTCACTGGTGAATTCTACAAAACAATTAAATAATAATACCAACGTTAATACTCCCAAGTCTTGCCGAAGATAGAGGAGGGTGAGAGCCCACTTTATGCAGCTATCGTAATGCTGATGGGAAACCAAAAAAACCCCCCAAAAAAACCAATTTAAAAAAGTAGAGACCTTAACAAAATATTCTGAACTAAAATGCAGCAATGCATAAATATGATGATACCGCAAATAGAGTTTATCCCTGGAATGCAAAGTTAAGCATTTGAAAATTCATGTAATTCACCAAAACTACAGAATAGAGGAGAGAAGCTACATGATGATTTACGTAAATGCAGGAGAATCATTTAACATGATGAAACATCCATTTGTAACCAAAAGTTGAAACCAAGCACTTTGTCAGATTAGGTCAACCTATGAAACATATACAGCTAATATTGTACTGAATGGTGAAATGCTGAATGTTTTCACCCTAAGACTGATAACTAGGCAAGGGTGTCCACTCTAACCTCTTTTCATTATTGTTGTTTTGGATGTCTTAGCTAGTACAATAACAGAAGAAAAAGAAATAGAGACCAAAAAGGAAGCAGTAAAACTATTCACAGGGGACATGGTTGATGGCACAGAATACCCTAAGGGATCTGCAAAAGAAGAATTAATGAATTTAGCAAGGTTGAAGGATGTGGTGTTGATATATAAACTTAGAGGTATTTTTACATGCTAGTACAAAGAATTGGAAAAGGAGTTTTTTTATATGTATATATATATAAGGTTTTATTTTCGTGTAATCTCTGTACCCATCATGGAGCTCGAACCCACAACCCTGAGATGGATTGTCTCATGCTTCGCTGACTGAACCAGCCAGGTGCCTTGGAAAAATAATTTTTAAAGTTCTACTTACTGTAGTCTGTAGTGTTGAGATCTCTCTTTCAAAATTGACACATAAATTTAATGTAATCCCAACCAAAGTCCCACTGGGTTTGTTTGCTTTGTAGAAAGACAAGGTGATTCTAAATTATATATAAAAATGGGGCGCCTGGGTGGCTCAGTGGGTTAAATGTCCGGCTGCAGCTCAAGTCATGATCTCACGGTTCATGGGTTCGATCCCCACTTTGGGCTCTGTGCTAACAGCTCGGAGCCTGGACCCTGCTTCGGATTCCGTGTCTCCCTCTCTCTCTGCTCCTCCCCTGCTTGCTCTTGCTCTCTCAGAAATAAACATTAAAAAATTTTTAAATACATATAAAAACGAAATGGGCCTAGACTATCCAAAGTAAGCTTGGAAAAGAACCAATTCTGACTTCATTTCTCACTAAAGAACTATAGGAGTCAAGACTTGAGGGATACCTTCATAAAAAGAAAGATGAACAGAACAGAATTGAGCCCAATAATAGCCCACACTTATACAGTCAACCGGTGACCAACACAGGTGCCCAAATAGCCCAGTGGAGAGAGGAAATTATTTTTAGAAAATGGTCCTGTGAAAAACTGGAACATCAACCTCTACCTTATACCATCCACAAAAATTAGAGACGGATTATAAACTTAGAAATAAAAGCTAACAAAAGGTTTTTAGAAAAAAAAAATGAGTTATCTCTGCACTTTGGGGGGTAAGCAAAGGTTTCTGAGTTTAAAGAAAGCACAAACCATAAAAACTGATAAATCACACTTAATCAAGGTAGAAGGGGCGCCTGGGTGGCTCAGTCGGTTAAGCATCCGACTTCAGCTCAGGTCACGATTTTGCGGTCCGCGAGTTCGAGCCCCGCGTCGGGCTCTGGGCTGATGGCTCAGAGCCTGGAGCTTGCTTCCGATTCTGTGTCTCCCTCTCTCTCTGCCCCTCCCCCGTTCATGCTGTGTCTCTCTCTGTCTCAAAAATAAATAAACGTTAAAAAAAATTTTTTAAAAAATCAAGGTAGAAAATTTGAGCTAATGAGAAAACATTAAGGAAATGACAATACATACCTGACAAAGGGTTGTTGCCCATAATATGTAACACAGTTGTACAACTCAGTAATGAAAAGGCAATTCAGTAAAAATACAGGCAAAAACCTTGGTCAGCTGCTTCAGCAAGGAAGATGTACAAATAGTGCGCAAAAAGTGCTGAGCATCCTTACTCATGAGGGAAATGCGAATTAAACCATAATGAGAGGCATCCGTTGGAATGACTACATTTACAAAGACGACAAATGCAGGTGAGGATATGGAGGCAGCTAGAGCTCTTAACTCTCTGGTAGACACATGTAATCACACAGCCACTTTGGACGAAAGTCTGGTAACTTTATAGAACTAAACATAATGTACCTACAATTTCACTTTAGATATTTTCAAGGTGATATAAAAACACACATCCATAGAAAGACTTGGAGAAAAATGTTCATTGGAGCTGTCTTTGGAATAGCCTTGAGTGGCAATAGCCTTCATGCCCATTAAGGAAATAAACAAATTGGGAGGTTCATAACTGGAATATTTTTCGGCCAAAAAAAAAGAACTCCTGATTCATGCCACCACATAAATGAATCCCAAAAACCTTTATGCTGCATGAGAAACCTTCCACCAGTGAGTATCTACTGTATGGTTCCATTTATCTCAAGTCTTTGAATAAGCAAAATAAATTTGTGATGAAAATGTATCAGAACAGGACGGTTGGGGGCAAGGATTTGAACAGAAGGGTCATGAGGAAAACTTGGGGGGTGATGGTACCGTTCTTTATCTTGATAGAGGTTCGTGTTACATGGCTATATACGCTTGTCAGAACTTATTGAATGGTACATTTACAATTTATATATCTCCCTGTATATACATTTTGCTTATGAGACACCTGAGGAGTCTTGAAGTCTGTCTCGTGCATGCCGAAGTATTTAGGAGTAAAGTGTATTGAGATTTGTAACTAACTTTGGAATGGATTAAAAAAATTGAGTAAAGGAGAGAAGGTTGGAAAGATAACTAAGTATCTGATAAAAAGCAAATACAACCAAATGTCAATTGTAGAACTGAGGTGGAGGGAATATGGGTATTCATTGTATAGTTCTTTCAACTTTTCTGTAGGTAAGAAAAGTTTCATAAGTGAAATAGGGGAGAAGGCTATTTTTCTGTTAGAAATGATCTTGATTTATAGGTGAAGGCATTGAAATCTAATTCCTCAAAATCCAGAGTTGTTAAATGTATTAAAATTAATAAAACTGATGCATTTACTAATAAAGTAGAAGTGGCAGGTATTAATTTGGGCATCTCTAATCCTACAATCCATATTCTTCCTGTGTTATTCTGTCACTTTCCAAATCCGAACACCCAGAGCCCATGGGTTAAAATAGGAACTAGGCATGAAGCCTCAGTTTTGATTTGAATGCCTTTAGCTGCTCTCAATTTTCTTTTCTTTTAAAAAAAATTTTTTTTAATGTTTGTTTATTTTTGAGAGAGAGAGAGAGAGAGGGAGACACAGAATCCGAAACAGGCTCCAGGCTCTGAGCTGTCAGCACAGAGCCCGATGTGGGGCTCGAACCCACAAACTGTGAGGTCATGACGTGAGCCGAAATCGGACGCTCAACCGACTGAGCCACCCGGGCGCTCCTCAATTTTCTCAATAAACTGACCTTTTTTTTTTTTTTCCTCCCTGAACAAAAATGTTTGAGAGAAGAGATGCTGGTAGGTAACTGAGCACACCTTCATTAAGATCTATAAAAGATCAATATTGAGATGACGTCAGTTATAAAATTTATTTTGTCACCAAATTATTTTTCTTCTTAACCTCACATACTAGGAATTTTATTTTTTTATTTTTTTAATTTTTAAAGAATATATTTGAGAGAGAGTGTGTGAGCGGGGGAGAGACAGACCTAGACAGAATCGGAAGCAGGCTCCAGGCTCCGAGCTGTCCTCACGGAGCTGGACATGGGGCTCAAACTCACGAGCTGTGAGATCATGACCTGAGTTGCTGAAGTTGACACTCTACCGACTCAGCCACCCAGGCGCCCCACATGCTAGGAATTTTAGACACTGGAGTAAAATTCCAAGTACCTAGAGTCATTAGCATATGCCGTGCACGTTTTCCTTGTTCAGGCAGAAATTCAGCAGAGTCTTGCAGAGGATGGGCATGTCTCTTATTCCTAAGACCTCCCTCCGCCCCCCTCCAGGCAAGGTAATAGAACTAGGTGGAAATATTTTCCTGACTTAAAGGTTAGTCTAGTGGTCTTGTCCGTTACCACCATTCAGTGGTGAAAGCGCTCAATGTCATCACAGGCAATACAGGAACGTGAAATATTGCGATTTCCCTTACGATACATGTAAATACGGTATGCATGTTTTTATGTGGAAAATACATCTTTTGTGTTATACCTATACTAAGATTTTATGTTATATCTATAACTATATAACCATGTGTGGATAACGATACAACTGTAAGGAAGTGGTCTCTTAGGTAAAATTTATCATTTTGTTAATACTCTGATCACTGTGTTGGACCTTTTTATAGATTATTCCTAAGTGTAATACTCAATATATATAATAAACTATGATACTCAGTATTTGAATGGTAGATGTCCTACTGGGATCTGGTTGAATCAAAATATATAAAGGAACACAGTACAGCATTGCCTTGGAAATAATAGGACTTTTGTAGCACCATAACTAAATTTAATGGCATCTTTTCATGTATTATTTTCTTTTTATCCATACAAAACCAAAAGCCATTTTGAGGTTAAAAAAAATGCTAAATGAAAATTTTTTTAACCAAATGCATATTGGCAGCTTTTTAATTCTGGTGATGTTTGTGTTTTGGAGACTTTATGCAAGATTGTTACATATTTTACATCTTGATGGAGTTATAAAATTGCGCATATTTAAATACTACGTGATCAACTTCGACGTGTTTATACATTGATGGAGACATCACCATAATCAAGATAAATAGTATTTTCATCATTCCCCCCAAACTTTCTTTAGAGCTCCTCACCTCCACCTCCATTCACAAGCAACCATTGGCTTGCGTCTTTCTTTCCACTGTAAATTAGCTTCCACTTTCTCTACGTTTACATAAATAGAATCATAAACACACACTTTTTATACCTGTCTTCTTGGCATTTTTTAAATGTGATTTTGATACTCATCTCTGCTCTTGTGTTTAGAAGAATCTCCTTTTTTTTTTCTTTGCCCTGTGTTGTTCCATGATGTGGACAGATATGCCCTGACTTGCTTATCCATCCATTTGCTGGACATTTAGGTTAATTTCCATTTACAAACTAAGCTACCACATCTCTGTGTGGATATGTTTTCTTATGGGTGAATCCCTAATGCCTCAGTTGTACGAGGTAGGTGGATGCTTAACATTTTGTGAAGCTATGAATGGTTTTTCCAAAGTGGTTACACCATTTTACATTTCCACCGTGAGTAAATGAGAGTTCCCTTTACTCAGGATTCTTGTCAGTACTGGTCATGCTCAGTCTTTTTAATTTTAGTCAATCTAAAGGATGAGTATCATCACACCCTTGTGTATTTAATTTGCTTTTCTCTGAAAACAGATGATGCTTGTGTCATTTCATGTGCATTTGGCATTTGGATATTTTCTTTTGTGAATTGACTAAATATTTTGTCTATTTTCTTTTTTTTTAATGGGTTGTAACTTACTGTAAAAGTTCTTTCTGTATTTTGAAGATAAGTCCTTTATCTGACATCATGTTGTGAAATTTTCTTGCTGAATATGACTTGCCTTTTGTTTTAAGGGTGTCTTTCCAAGAACGACAGTATTAAATTTTGATAAAGACTGATATATCGGGGCGCCTGGGTGGCGCAGTCGGTTAAGCGTCCGACTTCAGCCAGGTCACGATCTCGCGGTCCGTGAGTTCGAGCCCCGCGTCAGGCTCTGGGCTGATGGCTCGGAGCCTGGAGCCTGTTTCCGATTCTGTGTCTCCCTCTCTCTCTGCCCCTCCCCCGTTCATGCTCTGTCTCTCTCTGTCCCAAAAATAAAAAAAAAAAAAAAAAAAAAAAAAAAAAAGAAGACTGATATATCAACTGTACATTCATTTATGTGTGTGTGTGTGTGTACACATTCTTTCTGCAAAAACTGCCTACAATGAGATCACACAGGTCTTCTCGGATGTTTTCTTGTAGAAGTGCTGTTGCTGTAGGTTGTACATTTGGATCCATAATCCTTTTGGAATACGTGTTTGTGTTGAGCGTGAGGTAAGGATCGTTGTACTTGTTTTGTTCTTTTGGTTTTGATTTCTACTTGATCCAGCATCACTTGTTGAAAGACTACCCCCATTCCCCTGCATTGTATTGCCTTGACACATTTGTCAAAACTGGACCGTATTTATGTGGGTTTATTTCTGGACCTACTGTTTTGTTTCAGAGATGTAGATAGGTCTCTACCTTTTGGCCAATAACACACACTCTTGAATACTGTAGCTTTATAGTTAATCTTGAAAGTAGGGAAGGCTAATTGTCTAACTTGTAACTATCTAGGTTCTTTGAATTTTATTTTATTTTTGTACTTTTTAAATGTTTATTTTACTTTTGAAAGAGAGACAGAGATAGAGCACAAGTGGGGAGGGACAGAGAGAGAGAGAGAGAGAGAGAGAGAGAGACACACACACACAGAATCCGAAACAGGCTTCAGGCTCCAAGCTCCAAGCTGTCTGCACACAGCCCGACGCGGGGCTCGAACTCACCGCGAGATCATGAGCCGAGCCGAAGTCGGACGCCCAACTGACTGAGCCACCCAGGTGCCCCGGTTCTTTGAATTTTAAAACAAATTTTAGAATCGTGTTGTTAATTTCTACCAAAAAAAAAAAAATCCTAGTTGATTTAGTTTGGAATTACACTGAAACTCTAGATCAGTTTTGGGAGAATTGCCATCCATAGCTATGGTCCATCTTTCCATTTATTATTTTAAATATAATTTTTTAATATCCATTTATTTTGAGAGAGCGAGCGAGAGTGGAGGAGGGGCAGAGAGAGGGAGACACAACTCTAAAGCAGGCTACAGGCTCTGAGCTGTCAGCACAAAGCCCGATGTGGGGCTCGAACCCACGAACCATGAGCTCATGACCAGAGCAGAAGTCAGATGCTTAACTGACTGAGCCACCCAGGTGTCCCTTCATTTATTTATTGTTTAATACATTAAGAAGCATTTTGTAGTTTTTAGTATAGAGGTATCGGGTGAATTTTATTTGGATTTATTTGTAGGTGTAACTTTCTCCCTCACTATTATAAAAGGAAGTATAAAAAATTCATCTCAATATATTGCTACTAATACCTTATTATAGAATCACTTTTTAAAATATTAGTCTTCATGTGCACATGGCTAAATCTTTCATTAGTTTGTATAGACTTTTATGGGTTCTGTGGTATTTTCTAGGTAAGCAATGTATTTTCTAAAGCATGCAAAATGCAAATTTTCTAGTGCTTGGTATTTTCTATAGCATGCAAATATTGGCAGTTTTCCTACCGCTTTTTTGATGGTTACTTATTTCTTCTGTTAATGCAGTGGGTAGATCTTGCAGTAAAACATTGAATGAGAATATTGAAAGCAGACATTCTTGACTTGTTTCTTACCTCATGGGGAAAAAATTAGGTCTTTCACTCTTATGATATCAACTGTTGCTTTTTCCTAGATGCTCTTCATCAGTTTAAAGAAATTTTCTGCTATTCCTCATTTTTTGAGAGTTTTTTTTTGTTTTTTAATACCGTGAAGGGGTGTTGAAATTTGTTAAATGTTTTTTTTATCACTTATTGGAATGATCTTTTTTTCTCCTTTATTAATATGGTGAATGACATTGATTTCTGCATGTTAAACAACTTTGCATTTTTAGGGTAAGTTTCCGTGGTTATATCACTGCTTGTGTGTACATACACACACACACAAAGTTAGGTTACATTTGGTAATATTTTGTTAAGGATATTTACATCTTTTGCAGGGATATTGAAATGTGACTTTTTAAATTTTTTTTTTTTTTAAAGTTTATTTATTTTTGAGACAGAGACAGAACATGAACGGGGGAGGGTCAGAGAGAGGGAGACACAGAATCCGAAACAGGCTCCAGGCTCTGAGCTGTCAGCACGGAGCCCGACGCGGGGCTCGAACTCACTGACCGCGAGATCGTGACCTGAGCCGAAGTCGGCTGCTTAACCGACTGAGCCACCCAGGCGCCCCGAAATGTGACTTTTTAAAAAAGACCTTTTTCAGATTTTGGTATTAATGTTATGTTGGTCTTATAAAATAAAGCTGGGAAGTGACCCCCAATTTTTTATTTTCTGAAAATATTTAAGAAAAGTGACTCGAGAGTTTGCCAGAATTCACTATGAAAAACACTGAGGCTTGGACTTTTCTTTTAGGAGCGATATTTGATAATTTCATATATATTCTAACTTTCTGTTTTCCATGTGCCATTTTTGTATGTTTTTCAAGAAATTTGTCAAGTTTTTACAGTTTTCACATATTTTAGTGTCATGTTGTATTATTATCCTCTCAAAGTCTGTTGCTCCTCTGTGATTAACTCTCTCTTTCTTGATATTATTGGTTTGAGTCCCTTCTCATTTTTTTGCACATTCCAGGTAAAACTTGTCAATTTTGTTGATTTTTTAAAATAACATGCTATTAGATTTTGTCAATTTTCCCTTTCACAGATTCTTGCCTTTTATTATTTTCTTCGTTCTAGTTACTTTGTAGTTAAATTCATTTTTTGTCTGCTTTTATGATGAGAATCTGAGGTCATTTTCTTTCATTTTTTCCTAATATCAGCACTTAAAGTCATGTGTTTCTAAGCCCTTCTTTAGTTTCACTCCTCAACTTTTTTTTTATTAAAATTTTTTTAATGTTTATTTTTAATTTTTGAGAGAGACACAGAATGTTTGTTTTGCTTTTGTTTTTTGGTCTTCTCCTTTGAGAATTAACTGCATTTTCTTGTTTCTTTGTACGTTGAGTAGTTTTCGATTGTACTCTAGATATTGTAAAGATCGTGTTGTGCAGAGTCATAATGTTTCTATTATAACCATCTGGAGGTATTGATGTTTATTTTTGCAGGCAAACAAGCCACTCAGATTCTGACTGTAAGGTATGCCTCACCTTCTCTGGGAAGTGGTTCAGACCTCAGTTTATGTTTCTCGGGTTTGGCTGTATTGGTTTGTTGAGTGTCCATTGTATGTGTGCAGAAGTCTCAGATCTCTGTTCAGCTCCCAACACCTTTGCTACCTTCTTTGGGACGGTCTCCTGCCTTCTTAGCTCAGGCATTAAGGTGATACTTTTTTACAGAATTAAGGGATCCCTTTCTCTCACTCTGTCATCTCTGGGGCTCTCTCCAAACTGTGTGGCCTGCTGGAGTCGTCCTGATTCTTCCTGCCAGAAAGAATTGACCTGACATTTTATCTACTCGGGCAGCCATCCTTGCTCATCACTTGGCAACTGGGGTCATACTGGGCAAGGAAGAACAAAATGAGAAACTACCACGTAAGTCACTTTTCCAAGTTTTGAGTCTACTCCGTAATCTGCCTGCTTTTGAGAGTCCTCAGGTGAACGAGATAGACCTGTATCCCTACGTACGCGTGTGTATCTGTGTGTATGTATAAAGTTTAAAGTTTTTCCATTGTAATCTGTATGAGGAATGGGTGATAGTCGGCTCACCCTACCGCGGTTGAACCAGAACTCCTATTGAGTTTGTTTTCCCAGAAGAAAACCTAACTGTATGTCAGTGGCTAAGATCTTCAGATCAGCAAAACCATTCTAACCGAGTTCTCTTCATTTGTGAGTCGTGCAGAGGAGAGCGGGGTGATAGTCAAATTGTGTTCGTCGCAAACACACAATTTAAGAAAATACCTGCTGTGATACTTTAGATTCTCCCTTCCAACTAATCTTTGTATTTTTTAAAAATGTTTTATTTATTTTTGAGAGAGAGAGACAGAATATGAGCGGGGGAGGGGCAGAGAGAGAGGGAAACACAGAATCCGAAGAAAGCTCCAGGCTCCGAGCTGTCAGCACAGAGCCCGATGTGGGGCTCAAACCCACTAACTGTGAGATCGTGACCTGAGCCAAAGTCGGACGCTTAACCGACTGAGCCACACAGGCGCCCCTAATCTTCGTGTTTATCATTATTTCAACACTAAGGTGTTTTGTGTTTTTTTTTTTTCCCCTCCTCCACTGGGTTGCTAAAGATAAAATTGATTATATGTGCTTGGAGCCATCAGAATCAAACTATATATAACTCTAACGCACAAGTAATCTTTAGGTATTGTTCAAGCCTCTTAGGACTGATACTTTGTAGGGACTTAAACATGCCTTAGTTAAGAATAAAGAGTTTTAAGAATTAACGTTGGTGATGTTTCCTGTTGTGAAATGCATGTAGTGGGCCAGTGCCAACTTCCTTATGAAAGTGAGTTTATATAATGATAAAATAAAAATCAAAGGATAAATTATTATGTCTGAATGATGTGTGTTTTGGAAATAGTACAGTATTCTTTTTTTGTTTCTCAGAATAAACAGAGGCTGGTGTGTATTGTGTATTATGTATTTCGGCTTTTTTGGGTAATGATTAAGTGAGACTCTTAAGGAAATGAAGAATGAGGGCAGCAAGCCCGTTTTATGTAACAATGAAATTACATTGTTTTTTTTAAAAAAGTAGGATGTATGGGCATGCGATAAAGCATACGATTTTCCATATGCGTAAGATACCCTTGTGACCCTGAATTAGATTAAGTTATTTAACTAGGGCTCAGATAAGGAGCACATTGCCACTCAGGTGGAAGAATTATGTAATGTGCACTTTCCCAAGCATCTGTTATTCATGTTAGCCCCTTGATATTGTGGGTACAAAAGTAGCAATTCTCTAAATTTTCATTATTATTTGTAAAACGATGCACCGTTGAGACATTTTGTTATATGGCCACAAGAATTTTTAAAATGCTTGTGTTTCATCTCTATTTTATTGTAACAAATTACCTCAGTGTTTTACATTGTAAGTTTTTTAATAATTCTTTTTCCAGGGCGCGTGGGTGGCTCAGTTAAGCATCAGACTGCCGGTCAGGTCATGATCCCGTGTCTCATGGGTTCGAGCCCCGCATCAGGCTCTGTGCTGACAGCCTGGCGCCTGCTTCGGATTCTGTGTCTCCCTGTCTCTGCCCCTCCCCACTCACACTGTGTCTCTCTCTCTCACAAATAAATAAACGTTAAAAAAAATTAATTTTTTTCCTTTTTAAAAACATCTTTATTAAAAATTTTTAAAAAATGTTTATTAAACATTTAAAATGTTTATTAATGTTTATTTTTGAAAGAAAAAGAGACAGAGCACGAGCCAGGGAGGGGCAGAGTGAGGGGGAGACAGAATCCGAAGCAGGCTCCAGGCTCTGAGCTGTCAGCACAGAGCCTGACACGGGGCTCGAACTCATAGACCGCGAGATCATGACCCGAGCCGAAGTGCGGCACTTAACCCACTGAGCCACGCAGCTGCCCCACCAAGTGTTTATTTTTGAGGGAGCATGAGTGAGGGAGGGGAAGAAAGAGGGGGTCTGAGGATCTGAAACAGGCTCTGTGCCGACAGCAGAGAGCCTGATGTGGGGCTGGAACTCATGAACCGTGAGGTCATGACCTGAGCCGAAGTCAGACGCTCAACCGACTGAGCCACCCAAGTGCCCCGATATTTTACATTCAAAAATCTGAAATATAATTTGCATTCCGCAGAGTGCACAAATGTTCATGTGAAGCCATGTTCATGCCTTTTCACAAAATGACTTCCATTCCCCTTTCCTCTCAATATCCTCCACCCCCCGCCAGAAGTAATCATTTTGACTTTTGTCAGCACATATTGGCTGCCTGTTCTTAAACCTCGTATAAAGAGAATCGTACAGTGTGGAATCTTCTATGTAACGTTTTGAGATTCGTGAGTTTGTATGCAATGGTTCTTACGTTTCCACTCTTGAGTGTTCATTTTTGTCAGTATGCCCCAGTTCGGTTACCCGTGTTTCTCTTGCAAGTTGCTTCCTTGGGGGGCTACTACGAACATAAACCCTTAGAGCTTTCTTGTCCACATCTTTCTGTGGATCTAGCTCACACTTTTCATAAGTTCATTATAAATTGTGTTTCATATAGCGATTTCTCTCTTCCTTTTTCCTGTCCCCTCTTAAAAGATACTTTGCTATGAAAAGAGACAGAAGTGGTCCCCAGGTGTAGATGTTCCGCTAAAACATATTAACATCTTTGAAAGATTAGTTGCCCTTTTTCAAAACATGGATAGTCCGTATTCAACTGTCTTGTACAAACTGTAAAAAAGTTAAGCGTTCTAAATGTGTAAAAGGTGTATGAAAATGAAAACATACGACCTCTGTGAGATTCCTTTTTCCACACAACTTACATGGTTGTTTTGTCCCTCAAAGACCAACCACATGGTAGCCTGTCTTTTCCCCACTACGCTATTTGACTTTGCTGTAGAACAAGGAAATACATGTCCGTGTTCTCATGCGAATACAAGCTCCTTGGAGACCAGGGCCATCTGTGTCTTACTCCTCTCTCCCAAGCATCCAGCACTTTGCCGGGCACATGTGTTGTGCACTATGTGTTGTGTGAACTGAACAGCCGCCTTTGTCTACGGTGTTTATTTGCCTTGCAGAAGTTGTGTTTGCTATGGAAACCTAACACATGCTTAGCTTTAACTCAGGCGTTTATGATTCCCTTTGTCTTAAGTCTTTTGTTTAATACATGAGCTGATTTATCCCAGTTTCCTGTTTATATAGAGTAGGCTTTTGATGGAAATGCAGACTACCAAAAAGCCTATGAGATATTTTTCTAATTAGCTTAATTACATTGTGTTAAACTTCACTGATGTGTCATTGAGGGAAAAGCAACTTCAAGCAAAGACAGCGTACGTACGGGCCTGTACGCATATACACCCATATATTCCTGACGTTGCTTCTAGGATGTATAGTACTTTATGCACTCTGTACTTAGTGTGTAGAATGCAAACCTCAGAACCTCAATTTTCCTTTTTTATTGTTGGCAAAAGATGCATCATGTGTTGAGCACAATTAAAAGACCTTGAAATTATGCATGGTTTTCATTACTACTGGGATTTCTGTGTCACATCTAAGGTCATTATTCTAATCATCTCAGACCCCTCTTTTCCCCTAATAGATCTTTGCAGGGCCCATCTGTCTGTGGTTCATGGTATAACCTTTTCTGATAGGGGCAGGGTGGCAGATGGACAACAGATGGGAGTTTGGCCCTGCCTCTTGATTCACCTCCTGGCCCAGGCAGAAACTGTCAGTGACTGTCAGTTTGTCCTCACAGTTTGTGGCTCCCAGGGCATCCCAGCCATAGGTCTGAATTGTTGCAGAGCCGAGCCAGCTCTTGGTCATGACTAGTTAATGGTTAAAAACTAACAGTGAGGGTGGGGGGGCATCTAGTGAGTCTCTAAAACCACCTGAGAGGCAGTGTCCTTTCTATTTCAATGTGGGCGAGATGCTCATGACCCCAGAGTCCGTTCGTTGTCAACATCCAAGTGGCACAATTAGGACAACGTTATTGTAATACAGTTCTTTACCTATTTTTAAAATAGAACTCCATTTCCCCAAAGTCTTTGGTTCTGTGCAAAATCACACGAGGAAGCAAGTGAGAAATAGAGCTGCACAGACAGACAGAGGCTTGATCTTTAAGTGTTTGTCTAAATTGTTGGACAGCTTGTCACCTTCCGGAATTCCTAAAGGCAATGGGTGGTTAAAACCTGGACTAACATTTTGAATGTGGTAACTATAACTGTGCCATCGCGTTAAGAGAGCGTTCATGAGATTGCTAGTCGTTACCACGGGAGAGAAGGAAGTCTTTTTATTCTGAACTACCGAGCACGCAATCTTTTTTGAAAACTGGTGACTCTCTTCATTACAGGTATCAACCGGATGGGAGTAAACAGATGAGGCTGAGCAAGTCATCATGGTGATTAAGCCTTGACAGTGACCATGAGTAAAAGGCAATCATGAGTTAAATTGTGTGCTAAGAGGTTTTTTCTCTTTTTCTCCCCTCTCAGTTTCTTTAGACGTGGAGCTTCACGGAGATCATACTGTGCCCTTTCTTTAGCTGAGCTGAATCTCAATGTTGATTAAGAACATAAGAGTTTCTGTGAGGAATATGTGTCCACTGATCTTTGGATAATTGTCTATCCTGAGTGTAGAAAACTGACCCTCAGAATGTGCCACGCCTTCCTCGTACTCTGAACTAAATTGAAATATTGTGCCCTGCTGGTTAATAGTATTTCTGTTCACACAATAGGTAGATGATGGCGTTCTGACACCATTTCTTAACGTGAATTGTTTACATTTGAACGTTTCCTTGTGTTCTGGGAGGTAGGGGTTGCTTTCACATATGTAATAAACTGCTGGTCCAACTTAGTTCAGTAACGTCCGGTTGTTACACTCAAATGGCTTGCCTTTGTTCGAGAGATTCCTTCAGTCTAAGACCTCTGCAGTGTTAACCACCACAGGGCACTGTAAACTCTTAAGTTGTAACGGGTTGCTGGACAATCAGTTGCCAAAATCTTGAGTGATCTGTGCCTTATAAAATGAATATGCCTTGTATCCCATGTTCCATCAGTTTATCTTTTCAACTTCTCTCTTAATTTAATGAACTTATTTAAATTTAAAAAAAAAGGCTGTGCATGTGTCCTCAAGCGAGATTCTGTGCGTGCACATGTGTGTGCAATTATCCGTCAGGTTATATATATATTTGACAGGTGACCGAGGTACCACCATCTTGGAACCTTGGCACTCTGGGGTCTCCTTGAAACCAACTCCTTGATTCTTTCAACGGAATCTCGAAATAGAAAAAATCTTGTTCCACTGCTGCCCAGGATGGCCTAAAGGACTGTGGTCCACCCCTGCTGGCGATAAATGTGCTTTCACATGGATCTTGCTAACATGATTTCAGGTGAGGTGTGGAAGGCTGTAATTAGTTATAAATCTGTAAATGCTGGAAGAGAGGCTTAGCTTGAAATTCCCCATCTGACTGATACTGCTGTCACACTCTAATCCCAAAAAGTGGCCTTCTAGTGAATTCTCTTTAGCTGTGGAGTTAAGGCAAAGTCATGAACTTGAGGAACGGAAGCAATCCCTCTGACTTAGCCAGTTAGACAGAAAAAGCTCTACTCAGCCAGTGTGCTGTTGGACCCCCCCCCCCCCCAGACTTGTTGTCACTTTTATAAGGCAACTCTTAGAGGAAAAGTTACAACCATAATGAACTGTTCTACAGAGATTTTTAAGCCATCTCACATCGGACGTGTTCGATAGACAGCTAACGTCTTGTATTTAATCATCCTTTATGTTGCAGAATGCTTCTGGATTTCAAACTGTTTTGTCCCATGCTTTATCTGTTCTGATTTCAAAACATCCTCATTAGGCAAGCAGGGAAGAAATCTGAATAGCCTAGAAGACAAACCAAAGTTCAGTATCCGGTTGATTAGTTACTGCCTTTTTGCCACAGCCATCAACATCGGATATATAATGGCAAACTTACAAAAGGTCCTTACCTTCAAGAAGCTTACATGCTAGGGTTACCTGAGTGGCTCTGTCAGTTAAGCATCTGACTTCGCCTCAGGTCATGATCTCACTGTTCGTGGGTTTGAGCCGGGCATTGGGCTCTGTGCTGATAGCTGGGAGCCTGGAGCCTGCTTTGGATTCAGTCTCTCCCTCTCTCTCTGCCCCTCCTCCACTCACATCCTGTCTCTGTCTCTCAAAAATGAATAAACGTTAAGAAAAAACCTATATGTGAATAGGCGGTAGATATGAGTAGATAAGGATATGCTGGAATGTCACTTTTTTTTTTTTTAATGTATTTTGAGAGAGAGAGAGCGAGCAGGGGAGGGGCAGAGAGAGAGAGGGAGAACGAGAATCCCAAGCAGGCTCTGCACTGTCATCACAGAGCCCAAAGCAGCGCTCTAACCACTTGATCACTATCCGAGCCAAAACCAAGAGTTGGACGCTTAACTGACTGAACTCCCCAGGCGTCCCTGGAATGTCACATCTTAATAAAAAGTGTTCTTACAAATACTGAAGTAGACCCATGTGTCAGAGACGGAGAGGGGGTGTGCTTCTTCATGTAGGGTGGCCAGGGAAAGCCTCTGTAACTGTGTGTACGTGGACATTATTTCACCCGTGCCTTTTTCGTGAGATGAAATTTACACATCTACAGGTTGAGAGTTTTGCAGATTTTAAGCAGACAGTTGGATGAGTTTTGGTACATGCGTCCTGTGCCCTGTCAATGTAGGGTGTGTTTTCCATCACCAGACACAGAGCACTGTCTTTCCCTTTACAGTCAGGCCTGTCGTCTGCACTCTTCCCAGGGAACCGCTGTTGGGACCGTTTCTCTGTAGATGAGTTTTGCTGTTCTGGAACTTCATTGAAGTAGAATCATGCAGTTTGTGCTCTTCGTGGCTGCATTCTTTGCTCCTCTGAAGATTGTGGATATTTATTTATGCATGCTCTTGCTCTATGATGATCATTCCTTTTTATTCCTTTGGGTGTACCATTAGGTTTTTGTAGTCCATTGTCCTGCCTTTGGACGCTTGGATTGTTTCCAGTTTGGCCATTAGAAATAAAGCTGTTAGGAACAATGCACCAGATTGTTGTGTATGTGTGTTTACATTTCCCTCTGGTAAATACCAAAGGGTGGGTGTTGATCTTTAAAAGTAACTTCCATACCAGTTTCCAAAGAGCGTGTGCTATTTCCCCCTCCCAAAAAGAATTCAGAAGAGTTCAGTGTTTTGTTTTTTGATTCCCCCCCCCCCCACTCTCACATCCTCGTTAACATTTGGTATTATCACTATTTTTAGATTTCAGCCATTTGACTAGGTGTAGAATGGTGTCTCCTATGGTTTTGATTTACATTTCCATCATGACTAATGTTGGGGAGCACTATTTCATGAGCTTATTGGCTATTCACATATATTCTGTTGTGAAATGCCTATTCTGGTATTTTGCCCATGTTTTAAATTGAGGTATCTTTATATCATTGACTTCAAGGAGTTAGAACTCCTTTGTCAGATCCGGGTACTGTGAATATTTTCCCCTAGGCTATAGTTTTATCTACGTTTTTCCCCCATTGACGTCTTTCAAAGGGCAAAGATTTTAATTTCAGTGAGATTTGCATTATAATTTTTTCATTAATTTTCTTTTCGGGAAAATTTTTGCCTTTCCCAAGGTCACAAAGACATTCTTTTATGTTTCCCTTTAAAAGTTCTATTGTTTACTCTTGGTGTTTAGATCTACGATAGTCTAGATCCATTTTCATGTATGATGTGAGGTATGGGCAAAAGTTCATTTTCCACCACCCCCTGCCCCCCCCCCCCCCCCCCCCAATAAAGAGCCAATTGTTCTAGCCTCACTGGTTGAGAAGATCTGTCTTTATCTTTAGAAATTCTCTGGGGCCCTGGTTGGAAAGTTAGTAGTCTAGCCTTCTGTTGAGAATGTAGAAAGATGAGAAGAGCCGTGTCCCCATTCTTACAACAGCAACGTGGTAGAAAATCTGCAGACACGTAACCCTTCTTGAACTCAGGAGAGGGCTGAGGTCCCAAGGAAACCGACAGACCTGAGAGCTACGGAAGGGCAGGTGCCTCCCACGACAGACGGGCGCGGTCTCCGGCTGACCAGAGGCCACTGCGCCCCCACGCTGGCACGCGGCTTGCTAACTCACTGTCGAAAGCCATGTGCAGGGTATAGCAGGAGAAGGTAAGGCTCCTGGGGACTGTACACACAAATGGAGTTTGTAGTCATCCCCGCCTCTTGAACTGATGCATAAAATATGTGGGAAAATGGTAGGTGAAGAGTTCTGAGAAGTCCGTCTTCTGTGCAGGCCAGGGGAGCAGGTCAGCTCGGGGGAAGGAGAGGCAGGAAGTCCGTCCGAGTCATTCTCCGTTCCCTCTCCTAGAACGAAAGCCTTTGCATTGCCTGGGGAAGAACAGCACACTTTGTCCTTAGGGCGCCGGTGAAAGCTCATTGCTGCCGGAAGAAGGTCTGGAAAAACCCTCTCCCCCTGCAGAAGGGACAGCGGTAGATCTTGGGCTCAGACCCACAGGTAGGAGTGGAGCAGGACCCACGAGGAGGTCCTCTGTTCCCGAGACTCAGGAACCCCGACTCCCACCACCTGGCCAGCACGTGTCAAGGGGCCGATGCCGGTAGGATCCCCAATTACAGGTGGAAAACTAAGGGCGGAGAGAGGAAGTCTCACAGCCAGTAAACGGAAGAGCAGATTGGAGCGGGGAGCGTCTGTCCCTGTAATGGCCCCGCACCACTGTAGAGGCGTGACAGCAGGAGTGCTGAGGGCAATGAGGCGGATCAGAAGATTGGGCCGCTCCAGAGTGGGCACAAGCACCTGGGGGGGGCATGGCTTTAAGAACGGGGTGCCGTCACCAAGAGCAAACTGAACAGAGCTGCTCAACCGGGTGAGGCGTGAAAAGGATCCATTGTGCTGACCAGTTGAGAAAACTATCTGTCACGTTAGCAGTAGGTGATTTCATTGGGATGGTAAAGATTGGAACTAAAATCCACTGGATTCAGCAGTGAATATAGGATGTTGAAGATGGGCCCCTAAGGGTACTTCATTTTCCCCAGAAGTCTGGATAGGAAGAGAAGGACTGGTGTGTAGTTTGTGACGTGGGAACAGGAGTGGTTTTTAAGTAAACGTGATTTGAGTTTGTTTACAAAACAAGGGCAAGACTGAAGTAGAATAGGAACACTTGCCATTTTTTTGTAAATGTTTATTTATGTATTTTAAGAGAGCATGAGCAGAGGAGGGGCAGAGAGAGAGAGAGAGAGAATCCCAAGCAGGCTCTGTGCTGTCTGCACAGAGCCCAATGCGGGGCTTGATCTCATGAACCGTGAGATCATGACCTGAGCCAAGACCAAGAATTGGATGCTTAACTGAGCCACCCAAGCACCCTAAAAATTTGTCATTCGAAGAGAAGAAAGGGACAGATGAAGTGGTGTAAGGTTAGTTGATGTGTCTGGGATATGTATTGAGTTCCTGGGAGTACACATACCCTTCTGTGCAATATTGCAAGACAAATAATTTGCAGACTTTCAATCTATTCCTATGTCAGATAAAAACTTATCTATGCTTAGAGACCTACAGATTAATGTCACCTACAGCTTCCTGGCAATTTTTTTTTTTTTTTTTTGAATGAGGTAGCAAGGAAGACGTTGTTTCCTCTTTATATGATGTACATTGATAGGCACTCTGTCAGAATACAGCTTTTTGGTAATGGTGCAATAAAACACTGTCGCTCTGATGCAATAATATGGAACAGACACGGCAACTCAATCATTCCATCTTACTTGGCGTAATGCCAAATGGCTTGGAAAAAGAGAGCCCAAAACTCCGAGGAGGATGAGTTTTGGGGCTTCCACCAGTGCAGTGGTGTCTCGGAGGGGGCACGGACTGTGCATACGTTCATGTGTTTATCATTGTCCCTGCTAATAGATGCCTCAAAATGCCAAATGTATCGAAAGAGAGTAACGTTGGCGTGAGTCTGTTATCAACGTTTTAAAGCATATGGCTATTTAAGCATTTGTAATCCTGTATTTGACAATGAGTTAGAACCTCTAGAAATCCTGGACTTTAAACTGTAGTTGAAGCTACGAAGTTTTAGCCGGCTTTAGAGATTGAGTCATGGTAGCCAATTACTATGGTCAGTGTAGAAGGTGTTCCACTTGGCAGAAACACTGGAAACATTCTTCACCTAGGCTTCTAAAATTCTTGACTGTGTGGATAAGAGTGTTTGGTCAGATCCACTTCTATTCTATGCATCTTATTCGAAATATTCACCCCTTCCAGTAACACAAATATAGTACACTTGTAATTTAAAAAAAAATGCATTCCTTTTTACTGCAAACGTGTGAGATGGGTTTATTTATATCTGTATCTTCAATACAGCCATGTATTAATAAAAAGGTGAAGTGTTCATTTGGAAATTGAATTGACAATGGCGACTTCCGGTTGGCTCTCTCAGTGGGTCACGTGGAAGAACTTGGCCAAGTTTAGCAGCCATATTTGGCCTAGTTTTCTGCATATGTTTGCCAGATGCAGAAACCAGTTTGTTGCCCGAGGGCACAGAAACCTGGAGGAACCTGTGCCATCTAACCCACTGGGTGTCTGTCTTTTTGCTTTGAGTTTGCAACGCGAGGTCAGGTTGTACCGGTAGAATATAAATAGAATGAGGTTTCTCTGTACCTTTTATATGCTCCAGAGGAGTTTTATAGAAGGCTCTTATCAGGTATTTTTGGTACCATGTCTGCCAAAAAAAAAAAAAAAAGCAGAACAAAAACCAAAAAATAAGAGCTTTATGGTGAAAAATACAGTTGTAGGTATGAGTGTTTGAACAACTGAGTTGAATAAACACGTTTTTTTTTGAGGGTCTCAATTCCTTGCGGAAGTCGTCACTTAGGGCTCCACAGAAATATTTGTATTCCTATGAAATTCGTCCCCTACATAATAGGTTTCACAATTTTTGACAAATCAATCCCACAACCAAAGGTCGTACATTTGTAGCTGATTCAAACCCCTAAATGAATAGAGACATCAAAGCACTGAGCATATTGGATGTTTACACATGAATGGGCAAGATGGCAGAAATGATTTTCCAAGAGATCTATTTTTTTTTTTTTTTTGCCTTTGCGTGTTTTTGGTCAATCTTCGACTTGCAGTTTTCATAGAATATGTTGTCATATTTACGTTAGCATGTAGTTAGCATATATATAATTCTGTAGGTCTGTCATTATATAGTAATATATAATTATGTGGGGCTATGTAAATGCTGCCCTGTACAAAAGAGGAACAATGGGTCTGGGTTTTAATTTCTCTTATTGAAATCTCTCTAGACTATTTGGGATTTGGGGGGATAACTGCCCTTTCTTTAAATTAAAATTAATGTTTTTAAGTGATGCAACAGTCTATTAAGGTTCTTTTTTTTTCAGCAAGGACCCTAAGATTTTAGGGCACACATCTGGGTTTTGCAATTTGGAAAAACAGGATTCTGACCCATTTGTGGCACTTTTCCTCTTCGCTCCATTTTACCTGTGAATGCTATAGTCGCTCTTCAGCCCACAAAGAGAATCTTGCATTATTCTCATAAAACCACATAAGCGGACATTACCTGGAAACCTCTGGAGGGAGGCTCCCTGTAACTCTGCTCACATCACCGGAAAATGTCGTATTTAAGGAAGATGTTTCGATGAAATTTACCAAATCCATTTTTTAATGGTGTGTGTGTGCGTGCGCGTGCCCACGCAGACAGCTGCGTTGTTCCAGAGGAACTGTTTGTAGTGTATTGAGGCTGTTGAAATATGAAATGACCAGTGATAAATGGGCGACAAGTGAACACGGGTGGCTCTCATGACCTCCAGGGGGCCAAACACCCTACATTTCTGTCTTTCCCTTTGAGATTAAGATTTACTGGGACAGGAGTTTTCTACCGTTGAAGTAATGCCTCACATCCCAACATCTAACAAAACTTCTCTCTGTAGAATTACTGTAAAACTCCAGTAACCATTTGAGGCATGAAAAAAAATTGATTTGGAAACCCTCAGAGCCCTGTGATACTTAACGATCATACGGTGCCTAACATGCTTGGTTGTATTATAATTACATCTGTCCATCTCCTCTGCTATATTTTGGTTTAATTAAGAGCGGGGACGTATTTTTTTGTTTTGCTGGTTGGTGTAAAATCACAGTGTAATGATTCAACAAGTCTGTACATGACGCTGTGCTCTCCACAAGGGTACCTATTACCTGTCACCATACGATGCTATTACAGTATCACAGACTATGTTCCCCGTGTTGTGCCTTTTCTTCCTGTGACTTATTCTATACTTGGCAGCCTATATCTACCATTTCCCCTTTGTGCATTTTGCCCATACTTAGACTCTCCTGCTTCCCCTCTGGCAACCATCAGTTCTGTATTCATGGGTCTGTTTTTGCTTTTTGTTCCTTTATTCGTTTGATTTTTTTAGATTTCAAATACAAGTGAAGCCATGCGGTTTGTGTCTTTCTCCTGCTTACTCACTAAGCATAATACCATCTGTGTCCATCCATGTTGTTGCAAATGGCGGGATCTCACTCTTTTTTTATGGCCGTGTAATATTCCATTGTGTGTATATGTGTGTATACAAATGCACACATACCATGACTTCCTTATCCTCCTGTGTATTGATGGACACTTAGGTTGCTTCCGTATCTTGGCTATTGCAAATAATGCTGCAATAAACATAGGGGTGCATATATCTTTTTAAATTAGAGTTTTTGCTTTGTTTGGGTAAAGAGCGAGTAGTGTAATTACTGGATCATATGGTAATTCAATGAATATTTGGAGTAACCTCCATAACTTTTCCACAGTGGCTGCAACCAAATTACATTCCCACCAACAGTGCAGAAGGATTCCTTTTTCTCCACATCTTCACCAACCCTTGTAATTTCTTGCCTTTTTGATTTTATTCCGACAGAAGTGATACCTCACTGTGGTTTTGATGGGTATTTCCACGATGAGTGGCGTTCAGCATATTTTCTTGTGTCGGCCATTTGTGTGTCTTCTTTGAAAAAATGTCTATTCAGGTCCTCTGTCCATTTTTTCATTGGGTTGCTTTGTTTCATTTATTTACCTATTTTGATGCTGAGTTGTAGAAGATCTTTACCAGAATTATCATTTTAGGTTTCCCATCCCTCGTACAGTATTGGTTATATCAGGAAGCATCCAACAAATGGTAGTTGAGTGAAGAACTTAATAACTTACCAGGATTTCTCTCGTTTGTCGTCTTCACCAAAGTCATGTCTTTTTTGCTTAGGTAAGTGGCAGGGATTCATATCCATATTTTCCCTTTTGGAGTTGATGGATACTGTCAAGGAACCTGTGTAGTAGTAGAAGGAAGAATCCTGGAGTTTTAGTACAAGTAAGTGGAGTTTAATCTTTGGCGTCATTGCTTACCTGCTGTGCCTCACTGGGAAAATTCTCTTCCTCGAGCCTTCATGTCTTCATCTATAAAATGGGTTAATAACCTCAACTCCATACAGTTATTTCCTAGTTACCTTTATTTATCCACAAAGCCCTTGAAATCTCTGCTCAGCTTAGATACCAAGGATAAAATTTTTGAAATATTTAATGATTCTTAAAAAAAAAATTCCCTGTAAATCTTGTGGCCCTCCAGCTGCCACACTCATCGAATCAATGGCCTTTCTTGCTTTAGGAGTAGGGCAGATACAGCGTCGATTCTAGAACAAATGTATCATCGTTTGCTTGTCACAGGAGTTCTTCTAGAAGCCAGGATTTGTTGAAAACGCTAAGGCTTCCCTTTACATATTGAGAAGAACATCTAGAGGTCTAAGAATAAATCTTAAAAAAGTGCGCCCCAAACACATAGGATGGGAAGGCCCCCTATAGTGGTACAACATGATGCTCGATGAAATCGGGGACTTGGGGCTGGGGCAAGGCGTGTGGCCCCAGAGAAGACAAGAAGGTTGCAGGAGGAGGTGAGGACAAAGGAGACTGTGTCTTTCTTCCCCTCTGGAACCCTGGGAAAGTCCTCTTAGGGACTTAACCCTACCCCCCCGCTTGCCATGTGCAGGAGGATGGAAACGTGTCCTGTTCAGAAGAGGCCTCTCTCCTCACCTCTTCTCCAGGTAACTCCTGTCTGACAACTGGCACACGTATTGACCAGACATGGGAGCTGGCATGTAAGTCGGCGTTGGCACAGCCCGGTGTGGCAGAGGGTGTGGTGTGCCCCTCTCCACCTGGGGTCCTGACAGCGGACACCCCCAAGCCTCTGAGGTGAGGCGTGAGAGCCAAGATGAAGGGTCTGGTCCACTGGGGAGATGGCCAGGAGCCGTCGTTGTCCCATGCCTATGCTGAGAGAACCACCCCAGACACTTCGGAAACAGACCCAGAGAAGGTAGAGACCCGAAGCCAAAGACCAGGCCAGAGTAGCCCCTCCCCCCTCGGGATGGAGCAGCCCACCCGGGAAGGGCAGTAATCAGAGTAGACACTCCACTCCGCAATGGCAACATTACTTAAACGACTTCTCAAGGAAAGACCGACTTCTCAAGGAAAGACCGACATTTCAGGAGAAAGGGGCACAAGAGGGGGCGGGGGGAACCCGGAAGACTAAAAATTTACTCCAAATTGACTATCTTCTGAAAAATCTGAGTCACATCAAGTGAATAAGCTGTAAGTTGTCGTCTTGCTTGTTTTACCATCGTGTGAGAAGGAAAGTGTGTGAGCAAGACGAGGGCAGTTACGGGACGGGAAAAACATTTTGTTTTTCACAAAATTAGTTTTTGTACATCTGTGTTATGAGGAGTAAATTTCAAATCAACCGCACAAGTCCGCCCTCCTCTTGGTGGTCTCATTTATAATTTACGTCTTTGGAACGTTTTACGGCGTAGGGAAAGCTTTCCCATACGCCCTGTCATCTGTTTCTTCCCGTCACACGATGAGGTGATGTCAGTATTACTATGCTTACGTTCATGTGAAGAGATTGAGGATTTGTCCAAGGGCATATGGCTGATGAGAGAAGAACAAGGACAGCTTACGGTCCAGGTCTTCTTTCCGTGCTGAGGAGTTACCACAAATGCTCCTGTTGGACCCACTTTGCTTCTCTCTGGAACTGTAGTCTGTGTTTACAACAGTATGGTTGTTGGTTAGGATCTCTTAGACACTTTTCCTTCTTATTGAAAGAAATATTCCTGCAAAGCTTTATCAGGATGTATTTAAAATGGAAATATTCTCCTGTTAGCAGCATGCAACTCATCTTTTTGATTCGGTGGTGTTATTCAAAATTTTATGTAAAATTGTCTATACGGAAGTTTATGAGCACACCTAGGCAAAACAAAACAGCCTATGGAAAACTCATTCTTATCATTTCTTATCCTAGGAGAAAGGCAGAGAGCAATGAAAGTGAGTCAATATTTTATAAATTCAAGGTCAATATTCTATGTCAATGTCAATAGTGTATGAGTTCCAAAGGATTTGTGTCACTATTAAATTAGAAATGATTCACTCTTATTTGATGTCTAGTAGATTTAGCCATATAATGGACAGAAACAAACAGAATAGAAAGGATAGAGAGCAAACGTATTTTGTAAGATAATTGGAAACATCTTATGAGCTTCCACACAAAGCAAGAGAGACCATCTTGTCTTTTTGGATATTCATTCATCTTTAACATCACTGAATTTATGGCTTGGATTCTTGGCCTTGACCTAGGGCCCTGATGGGCTGCATGTCTTAGCCCTGCATCATCAGGTTCAATTCAGGAGAGTGAGTCCTACATACCTATAACCCAGATCTTAGAAGGGGGCTACTAGAAATTGGGAGGGAGGCTTAAATGTGATGTTCAAGGACTTCCTACTTTTGTATATGTTTGAGTCTTGTGTGTCATCTTTCCCTGTAAACTTTTTTATTCTCAATATTACGCCCAGTGGAATTTGTTGAGTTATTGTTCCTGACTACAGAAATAGACCTGTAGGGCTTTCTTCAATAATATTTTTCATTACTAATGTATTTTGTAACTAGCCAGGTTTATGGAAACCCCAATTTGTGTGTTTCCCTGAGATACACACATCAAAGAATGTTTTTCCTCCTTGCATAGGAAGTTTTATTTTGCATCAGAGTTCAGTGGGCCTCTCAGAACCTTCTTCAATCACACAACTTAATCTTATCATTTAAGCAATTTCTTTTAACATATAAGAGTATGTGCTGGTCCTTTGTATGTAATTTTTATTTTCAAAGTCAGATCAGATTTTCCATTAGAGTATTGTAAATTCACATCTTAAATTCTTTGGGATTCTTTTCTTTTTGTTTTTTAAATTTTTTTAATGCTTTTATTTATTTTTGAAGGGGAGAGAGAGAGACAGCACATGAGTTGGGGAGGAGCAGAGAGAGAGGGAGACACAGAATCCGAAGCAGGCTCCAGGCTCTGAGCCGTCAGCACAGAGCCCCACGCGGGGCTCGAACTCACAGACTGCGAGATCATGACCTGAGCCGAAGCCGGATGCTCAACTGACTGAGCCCCTCAGGCACCCCTGGGATTCTTTTTATATTCTTATTTGTAGAGTCTTTACACAGAATTTTCCAGCCCATCTTTACTGATTACCACTGACAAACGACCATGAGATAAGCAAACCCATGTTTTAGTGCCTACAATGGTGAGCCTCTTTGTTATGCAATTTATATGCATTATTATCTAATATAGTGGACAACACATTAAAAAAATGCTCAGGGTAAATGAATCTCCTTACCCATCCCTTTAGGAAAATGACAACATGTATATAATTTAAAAGGACTTGTTGGGATGTTTTCGGCTATATTGGGAGGACATTTTCTGATAATAAGTCCATTTAGTCATCAGAGTTTTGCATACTAAGAATTAACTCAATGTCCTTAATATCCACAGCTACTTTTCCTATTCGTAATGGCTCCATTGTGCAACATGTAAATGGAAACTATCCCTACCTGTTTTAAAAACATTGGAAAAAAACTCCATTTCATTTACATAGATTTATTATGTAGTCAGTTCAGCACTGAAGTTACATGACTTGGGTTAAAGCCAGGGCACCAACGTGAGAGAGGCATTAAAGCTTTGTGAAAGACAGTGTAATGTTGTGATGCTGTGCTTATAATGAACTCTTGGCATTATTGTTTCATGAGCTTTTTTGGTTTATCGGTTAGGCATCTTACTTGCAATTATATTTTCTCTTTGGTTCTTGCATTTCTTTTTTTTTTTTTAATTTTTTTTAAACTTTTTAAATTTATTTTTGAGACAGAGAGAGACAGAGCATGAACGGGGGAGGGGCAGAGAGAGGGAGACACAGAATCTGAAACAGGCTCCAGGCTCTGAGCCGTCAGCCCAGAGCCCGACGCGGGGCTCGAACTCACGGACCGTGAGATCGTGACCTGAGCTGAAGCCGGACGCTTAACCGACTGAGCCACCCAGGCGCCCCTGGTTCTTGCATTTCTACATAGCGCTTCCAATATTTATCTTTTCTGTCCTCTTTTTATATATATAAAGGGTACTAACTGGAAAGTGTATAAATAGCCTTGAGCTATTCAAGTAGGGGAGGAGAGACAATTTGCCAGGCCTCAAGTATTTCCGCATCTGGATCTAGAACATAGCACATATTGATATGAGTTCTCTAACTCATGTCTATTTGGAAGTGTTGTGTACACATTTCAGCACATTTTGGCAAACGCCGTGTCCTCTGATGAGGAAGTGACTATCCCCTTCTTGTGTCATTTCCCAGCCCTGAAGTCTTGTTTATAGCAAGCTTCTTTGTTAAGGCTTCGACATAAAGGTCTTTGATACTCTCGAGCCCATCCCTGACTCATTATTAGCCGACACTTTGTGTCTGGCTGGCAATTTTTCCATGAGTGGTAAGGTCAGCCTCATACGATATTACACAACCTTCCCCATTCCTTGTGCGTCAGTGAGAATCAAATGACTCTTCACAGTGAAAAACAAAATCTTGGAGTAGGGTAAAAAGATGACCAGTCTCTGAACAAAGCAAACCAATGTTCAGATTCTCTCTCGTTTGTTATGCATCTTCCTGGTTTTCTGTGAAACAGCTTTCTCTTGCTAAAGTACTCTTTACAGTTCGTCTTTCCTATAGGTAATCAGCATCTATAATTTGTGATTTCTCTCCTTAATTAATTAGGTTATGGAACATTTGAAAGTAACTCCGGGTCAGCGGAGTATAGTGAAGGAGGGTCCTGAGTCAGCAGACCTTCCCTCAAGGTGCCCATTAAAAGGTTCCTTACCATCTCTTAGTCTCTGACCTCGTCTGTACAATGGCAATAATCCTATCTACCTCGCAGTTAATGCATAATTTAATGTGTATAAAGTAACTTTGTAGATTGCAAAAACCTATTCAAATGAAATAGGCTACTATGCTTTTAAGAGCCAGAAGAGTTTGCTATTATCCTTTGAGAGGAGGTCAGAGTCTTGGAACCTTTTAGAAACTGGAGCATAATGTTGTCGAAGGGGCGATTTGATAAATATTGGCTTAAACTAGTGGGATTTTCAGGAGCTCAATTGCTACCTTTTATTATCACCTTGCCTCTGTGAGGCTATCATGCTATATTAGAAAATCTTCTTCTTCCCCTTAACCATGAAATTAAAAATGGAAGTGGGCTTGAGGATGGCTGTGACTTGTGAGTGACGTAGGTTGAGTAATACGCTCCTTCTAACTATTTTAGCTCTGTCCCCATCCTCTCTCCTCAGTCATTTTCTTCATTGGTTGGAAGGAAACAATGGGGGAATTTCCTTCAACTGTTCCTGCCTGGTTTTTGATGGACACGCACAATGTGTGTGTGTGTGTGTGTGTGTGTGTGTGTGTTTCTTTCAGGAGCCCATGTTTAATCTTGAGCAAATGTAATCTATATTTTAAACCTAGGGGTGGATACACCAATTCAGGAACCTACCAGTAAAGTTGAACTTTGGGGCCACAGTGATTGTTGGGCTTCAAAGTCTTCCTAATGAACATTCTCCATTATAATCTCATTTGGCAAAGATGAAATTGTTCCCTTGGGAGATGCCTTGCCAAACCGTCATCCATAATCCTGAATCGATTCCAAGCCAGACGGTTACCTGAAAACAATGTCACATTGTTTCTTGTCTATTCCCTTAACCTCATGGATTCAGTTTGTGAGCGCTGAAACAGCCAGAAACTGGAGAGGAGCCCCTTTGTCAAAATTAGAGTCATTAAGGAATAATGCCATATGGGGCTCAAGGGTGGCAAAGGTGCTGAGCGGCTTATTTGTTAAGATCGAAATATTTATGTCAGCAGTAATAACAAGAGTGTCTTTGAGAATCCGTGTGGTATGAAGTTGAGCACTGATGAGATTAGAGAATATCGACAGCCCTGCTGTAATTATGTAAATAACAGCAAGTTCCGCTTTCCCTGTGTCTTTCGTTTCCACGTGCACACGTAAGAAGAGGGCTAGGAAGTGAGTGAATACCGGGCAGGAATGCTCAGCTATTTATTTGCCTGACGGGGTAGCCTGAAGCTCGTATTCCCCTGAGTTGTTTTTTCGTCCAAATCAAGCAATTCCAGGGGGTTGCACAGAAGGGACATACAAGTATGTGTCCACTTGGAGGACTGCTTGGTGATAACATCCACGTGAGAACCCCGCGAACCCAGTAGGTGCATCCTGACGTTTTCCACTGCAGAGCTGCGTGTTTGGATCCCACTCGACTGATACCAATTCTTTTTCTGTTACCTTTCGAGCAGATCCCTTTAAACTGTTCTCTGTAGGGATGTTTTCTATGTCTAGCTGCCTATCAATCTTTCTATCTCGATGCAGAAGTATTTGATTAGTGTATTTAAAGTAATAAAGATGTCAACAGCAGTGTCACCTTGATTGATGCTAATTATAAGTCTTTAATGGTTCCTCTGCTTTGGCCGCTCTCCTTGCAGGTTGTGATTTTTATGGTTAAAATAGTGCCCTGCTGTCCAAAGGCTTAATCATAAATTCGGGTCTATCTTTCTCTAGTGATTCTGCATATGCAGTGGTATAATCCCAGTAACATACATTATCTTTGTTCGTGAAAAGCAAGCAGTGACTTTCATAGGGGTGATTAATGCATTTATAAGGAGTTTGAAGAATCCTTGTTGGGATCACAGCAGAGGTTACGATGATTATGCTTGCTGGGCGTTAGCATTCGCAGCAATGGTACAGAGGCTGTTGGAAAATAATGGAGGGTTTTTCCTACACTCCCTGTTCAGCACATTAATGTTGTGAATGAGACTATAGCTCCGGTGGCAAAAAGACGTAGGTGTTGCAACCTGAAGATGCTGTCAGTATGTGGTTGTCACACCAGTGAAACTAGAAGCGAGTTAAATGATCTGAGGGCTTTCCTTCTTAGAGCAAACAGCCTTGTTAAACAGATTTGGGGTCGCTCAATTTGAAATATCTCTTGATTAAAATGTCTTTTCCACTGGGGTTTTTCAGGCTGAATTTTCACAGTGCTAATAAATGTTTAGTTGAATCTCCTTTCTCTCAAGCCTGGAGATAGTTTTAAATAACAGAAAATGAGCCCAGTCCTATATACGCTCACAAGCCTTTCCGGATGTGGGTAATTTGCTTAGGAATTTCTGCCCATTTGTGGCCCATGATTATACTTCTCTGAAATGCCGTATCTGACCGAAGAGAAGCTGCACATAAATTTGAACAATGCTTTATTATTTTATAAGAGCAGTTTACGTTCGCATCAATTACAACACATAGCTCCTTGCGTATAGTAGACATTTTAACAGTGTTTTAACGCTATGGAAGAAGGTACCAACAACTTTAAGAAAAGTTGCTTTTTAACTAATAATAGTATCCGCCTGTTTTCTCCTGTTTAATTTTACTTTTTTTTATGCATATAAATTAAGGTAGATGGAACTTCATTCTGCCTTGGTCCAAAATGTGAGAAGTGTTCATATCTCTCCACTTTCTGCTAATTTTCTATTCTGCTCCGGTGATAATATCCATGTGTAATGTTCTCTGCCAGTTCTAACCTGTCTACACAAAACTGTGCCTTAACTTCTAATAAGAAGAATATAGTTGAAAAACAGTTTTTTGAACCATACTCATTTTCAAATAGGGAGATGCCAAAGTGCATTATAGGAAGATAATTATTCCCCCAAGTGGTACCAGCTTAGGGAAAGAAACCACAGACCCCAGAGAACAATCTTGAGAGGGTAGTTGTCTTATAATAACATGTATTTAACATTTCTGGAGGTGGCTATAGTTTGGGATGATAATAAGATCTACCCATTGTATTTCTCTGGCTGGACTTTTGAGAATATATGCCAAGCTGCGTAGTGTTTTTGTTTGTTTGTTTGTTTTTGTTTTTTAAGAAGGACTCTCAAATTGCAAGCAGTGTTTCGGAGAACATCTAACATCTACTTTGGGTTTTTACAATGATGACTTCACTACGAAGTCTTTTTATCTTGCCATTATATAGCTTAAGGTGGTTGAAATGGTAATTGTCCTACATCCTGGGGCTCTCTGTTAGATAATGATTATCCTCAGTGAACCAATGCACATTTCTTTTTTTGTACATCTTTTTTTGTACATTTCTTTACCAGAGCGATAATATGGAAAACATACACACAGTCTAACACACAGTCTAACCTCGTGCACAGGGAACCTTTGCTTCTTCTGGAGCTTTGCTTAGACATTGCAGATATGGGTGGGCCAGAAAGGGGTGTTAGACAGTGTGGGATGGACAAGGAAGGCCAGGATTGATTGAACAAGGACTGGCCAGGGATGGGAACGTAAGAGAATGCTAGAGCTGACCTTCACAGTGAGGAATCCCCTGTGAGGTCAGTACATGCCCCGACCTGTCCCTCTCATGTCCACGATCGTAGCACCCCCCCCCCCCCTTATTATGGGTGGTGAGTCTCATCAGAATAACGAGAGACTCCTGTGGCCAACAAGAATCGGTGGGAGCCGAGGAGATCTCGGCCATAGAATTCCATTGTGTGTGATTTTGGAAAGAGAAATGCGGACTGTTTGATCAGGGGAGGCGTTAGCTGCTTTGCTTAGTCTCTCACTGTGTGATTATTTCCTTTTGTAGTTTTGATAAATTAACATTGCCTCACGTACTCAACAGGAATATTTTTTTAAGGTTTTTTTTTTTAAAGCCCCAGGGCTCCTTTTTAAAAATGCAGGTTAATTCTCAGAGGCTTTCAAAAGCATTTCTGCATCATGCTACTAATTAAGATAAGGTTATCATTTTAAGTTATACCAGGAATGCAATTAGAGCTTCTAGTGAGAACTGTAGCAATCAATTTTATACAAATTATTCAGACCTGGTAAGGTAGAATACAGTTTTAATAGGACAAGTGAACATACTGTGATTTATTAGATATAATGTGAATTCAAATGACACCTGAACACAGCATCTGTAACCCATCATGTGCCCAAGTCACTGGGAATCCAGTTCAACGGCCTTTCATCAGAAGGGATTTAATACTATGCCTTCCATTCCCCCCATTGTTCAGTGGCCATTGCTTTGGACTTGAAGAGTGGTTTTTTGTCTTCAAATTTGAATGCTTTTAGACACGAGCAAGGCATTGGTGGAATACGAAGTGCAGATTACCCAGTCCTCCCATTTATCTAGACGGACGGTGCCGCAGAGAGGACTGCTGCGTCCTGCTCGCCTGCTTTTTTCCTTTTGTGCGGTCTGCAGAGCCAGGTGACCAACTGACAGTGTAATTAGCTAATTTCTCTGCGTTGGGCCTCTCTGCTGAAGGATGCTGGGTAAGAACACGCCTCGTCTTATCTGCCAGCTGGCAGTGATTACTTATTCATTAAATGGATACCTGATTTCTAAGGGGCGAGGATGGCCGCGTTGAGCAGCTCCCGAGAAGGCTGTGGATCGTTTCCTCCTGGGAACACTCCGGGTCCTCCGGGGCTCCGCGTGAGGCCATACAAATAAGTGACAGCCCTTCTGGGCTTTCTTTTCCCGGACACCTTAAAGATATCTGGAGCGCATTTATTTCCCCCTGCTTGGCTTTTATGCTCCTTTGGCCTGTCAGCTGTTGTCTATTGTGGCCTGTGCCTAAATTCCTCAAATTGCAGTCATTCGCCCAACGTGTGTGTATCGCTTGGGTTTCCGTTGTATGCATTGGGTCGCTCTTGGTATTCCGCACATGGTGGTGACTGAAAGATAGCGTGCTGGTCTCTGTGACACGAGCCTGCCTTTCTCCTCGCCGCCGTGAACCACACCGCACCCCCTCTCGGCCAAGTGACCTTTCCTTCTAATTTACAGAGAAACGCCAACTGGTACAATCGCTTCCATGTTCTCTCTGTGCTCTGTACCTACGAACGAAGGTTCTCTCTGCTCTGTATCTACCAACGAAAGGTTTTGTCCTTTCTGTTCCACCTGATACAAAATGCCCGGTCTCCTCCATAAAATGACCTCTTTAATTTGGAGAAGTTTCTGCATTAAGGGGCGCCTGGGGGCTCAGTAGGTTAGGCGTCCGATTCGGGTGCAGGTCATGCTCTCACAGTTGGTGAGTTTGAGCCCCGCATCGGGCTCTGTGCTGACAGCTCAGAGCCTGGAGCCTGCTTCGGATTCTGTGTCTCCCTCTCTCTCTGCCCCTCCCCTGCTCGTATTCTGTCTGTCTGTCTCTCTCTGTTTCAACAATAAATAAATGTTAAAAAAATTAAGAGGTTTCTGCATTAATTTTCTTCCTTCTTTATCTCAGTCTTTGTCCCTTGTCCTCTCCTTCCCTTCAACTAAAAAAAAACAAACAAAAAACCAAAAAATATATATGCTTAAGTTTTGCCCCTACCCTAAGCATAAACAATAAATAATATAACCTGTTGTCTCGCCTCTCTGTTACTCATTCAAGCTTCCTGGATGCCAGTTTTCTTGAAAGTGTGTCTCCACAGATTCTGTTTCTTTTTTGTCATCTTATTGCAACTGTCTGGCTTCTGGAACAGCACATCTACAGACCAGTGAGCACCAGTGGCCTATGATTAATTCTCATTCCATATAACCTCGTAACAGCATTTGCTCTTGCTGCCTGTTTCCTACTTCGGGAAATTGCCAACCTTCTTGAAGCCATGACGTCATTCTCTCCTGGCTTCCCATCCAACCGTCTGATTGATTATTCATCCTTCCTTTGGCTGAACTGTCCTTCTTTGCCAGTCTTTTTAGTGACAGTCACTCTCAGGGTTTCTGCCTTGGTTTTCTTCTTAGTGTGTTAGGAGGTTCTTAAAAGAAGATTCTTCGAAAGTGAACCGTGAATGTCCTGAGATCACGCATTACGTATAGAGTATAGGTTTCAGTATGTGCATCTTTCCAAGAGAAGGATTTATAGCATTTGTGTGATTCTCAAGGGCGCCAGAGACTTACAAAATGGTTAGAACCTCACTTCTTGAATGATTGCATCATTTCCTGTGGCATCTCATTCCAGACCACCCCCGGTTCTCTGCTGTCCTTTCTCTCAGGAAGGGGGGGTTGCTCTTGACCGAGGTTCTTATGTGGTCCTCATGCGTCTTCTCTTACCACGTTCGGTTATATGCCAGGTTCTCTCAATTATGACTCACAGCTGTAATTGGTCCATCACGATTTTGTTCTAATTAGATTTTCTGTCACCTATTTCTCCTCAGCCCGGTGCAACCTGCGTAGGATTGCTAGAAATATCTTTTGATATGTCCTAAAATAAAAAGCTTGCTCCTACCATTCACCTTTGCTTAATATTCTATAGCAGACTCCTCCCATTCCTCCTCCTCCCATTCAGGTTAAATTCCAAGTCACTTGGATTATGAAACCCTCCAATGGGATTTCCCTTACTTGTAAGAGCCCTCTGCACCTTTTGCAATTACCCAGATATATTATGGTGCTGTTTTCTCTCCCTGAAACAAGGAACTACCCTGGTTTGCCTGGGTAATAAAAGATTTCTATTTATCTTTTAAGATCCATCTTGGCTATTACGCTGTCCATTAAGTCTTCCCTAGCCCTAAGTAAATTAGGCATGGCTTCCTCTTTGTACTGGATTCTATCATTGCATTGACTCTTCTTTATCTTAACCTTATTTTAATGTTTATTTTTGAGAGAGAGGGAGTGCGTGCAGGGGAGGGGCAGACAGAGGGGGAACAGAGGAGCAGAGGTGAGCTCTGGGCTGTCAGTCCAGAGCCCGACGCAGGGTTCAAACCCATGAACTGGGAGATCATGACCTAAGCTGAAGTCAGATGCTTAACCGACTAAGCCACCAAGGTGTCCCAACCTTTTTTTTTTTTTAATTCCTCTCCCCAATAACATGATAGGCCAGGAACTTTGGAGGCTAGTCCTCTTGTCTGAGCATGCTCAGTGCCCAGCACAGTGCTTCAAAACATACTTTGTGAGGGACCACTAGCTCTCCACTGGAGCTGGACATTAAGGTATAAAAATTGAACACTATGTATGGTTCAGTTGCTGGATTAAGCAAACAAATCAGTCTTGTCTGAACTCCTTTTTGGGAGAGACTCCAACTCCTGTGATTTAAAATAGCTACCCTCTCTGAATTTCCCAGCATGATGCTTTCTGCACACATGCTCATCACATGTAATATATATTGTGATGTATATGAAGAGCACATATAAGCACAAATTTATTTTCTCTGATATGCCCCTTAAAGTAAATTCTAAGGGCACCTGGGTGGCTCAGTCACCGACTGAGTCAAAGCATCCGACTTTGGCTCAGGTCGTGATTTCGCCGTTCTTGAGTTCAGGCTCCATGTCTGGCTCTGTGCTGACAGCTCAGAGCCTGGAGCCTGCTTTAGATTCTGTGTCTCCCTCTCTCTCCACCCCTCCACTGCTCATGCTCTGTCTGTCTGTCTGTCTCTCTCTCTCTCTAACAATAAACAGTAACAAAAAACATTTTTTTAAGCAAATTCTGAGTATGCTGACAGAGGCTTTGCGTTCGTTGATCTGTGACTTCCTCAAGTTTGCAATGGATATTTGGTATTTTGAAACCTACCAGCAACTTGGCATACTGTTCAAACAGAGACCTCTTCTGTCCCCCTTCCCCAAGGTCTTCTGCCATTCTTGCTAATGGTTAAGACAATCATCAGACGAAAGTAATTGATATCTCTCTATGCTTGAATTTCACAGTGCTGTGCTTTAATAAAAATGATGGATTTTTTCCTCTTTTCTGAGATTTGTTAGGTAATTTATTAACACGATGTGTCCCAGGGAAATATATTTTTAATCTAGTATTATCTCAGTAACATTTTTTTTTTGCCAATGAGAAAACTGGATCACAGAGAGGTTAAATTACTATCTGTGGAGTTTTTTGTTTTTTGTCTAGAGAACCACACATGTTCTATCATTAAAAGTCACAAAAATTTCTCCTAAAAAAAGTTGTAGTGCTTTATAATCTATAGGAATCCTTTAATTCTGAGTCAACCTGGTAAATAGTTTCTAGATACCATGAACCCAGCATAGTTCATAGTATTTTGTTACTCTTTGACCTATCAAGCTCTCTGTGTCATTTTGCTCTTTGTATCTAGGTAGAAAAGGAAGTGATAGGGATTCTTAACCAGATTTTTTTGAAAATTCTAAACAGGAAAGAAGATGAAAACAGGAATAGAAAGTTAATTTTCTTTCACATCTCTTCCAGTTATAGTCTCTTTGTTTCTAAAGGCTCTTAAAATAAAAGGGACGGGGCAGCTGGGTGGCTCAGTCGCTTGAGTATCCGACTTCCGCTCAGGTCATGATCTCACGGTTTGTGAGTTCGAGCCCTGTGTTGGTTTCTGCGCTGACAGTATGGAACCTGTGGGGATTCTCTCTCTCTCTCTCTGTCTCTCTGTCTCTCTCTCTGTCTCTCTGTGTGTGTCTCTCAAATAAATAACAAAAAATTACAAAAAACCCCCACAAAAAACGAAGGCAAGTACTTCTTTGGTTATGATAGGTGGATTAATTGGGGGATGTGCATTCGTGATTTTTATTACCTTTCCTGAGTACTTAGAGACTTCCTTTTCCTTTCCGATAGTTTAGGATTTGGGCTCAACTAGAATTGAACTCTAAGCCATTCTCTCTTCCTGGCGTCTTTGCTCACACTTCTTTTCATCCTACCAAGAGTCCTGTTACAAAACATCCAAATCAAAATTCTGTCTTTGTATCTTGTTACCAGCTATTCAGTCTTGTCATGAGTCTATGCTTCACTCTCTCAAAGTGACTCATGTTTGTTTGGCCACCTCCTATGTATTCTCTTTTGTAAAAAAAAAAAAAAAATGGAATGTAGCATTATGAATGCTATTTATGAGGCTAGAAACTGGATTTTTCTTTTTCGTCTTGGAAGGATCTTTTTTTCATATAATTTATTGTCAAACTGGCTTCCATACAACACCCAGTGCTCATCCCAACAAGTGCCCTCCTCGATGCCCATCACCCACTTTCCCCTCTGCCCCACCCGTGCATCAACCCTCAGTTTGTTTTCTGTATTTAAGAGTCTCTTATGGTTTGCCTCCCTCCTTCTCTGTTTGTAACTTTTCCCCCCTTGCCTTCCCCCATGGTCTTCTGTTAAGTTTCTCAAGATCCACATATGAGTGAAAACATCTGATATCTGTCCTTCTCTGACTGACTTATTTCACTTAGCATAACACCCTCCAGTTCCATCCACGTTGCTGCAAATGGCCATATTTTATTCTTTCTCATTGTCATGTATTATTCCATTGTGTATATAAACCACATCTTCATCAGTTGATGGACATTTAGGCTCTTTCCATAATTTGGCTATTGTTGAAAACTCTGCTGTAAACATTGGGGTACAAGTGCCCCTATGCATCAGCACTCCTCTATCCCTTGGGTAAATTCCTAGCAGTGCTATTGCTCGGTCATAGGATAGTTCTATTTTTAATTTTTTGAGGAAACTCCACACTGTTTTCCAGAGCGGCTGCATTCCTGGAAGAATTTTTGAAGATTTGAACCGTTGTTTTGTGGAGTATGTTAGAACATAGGGACTTCTCGAGATGTCTGACCATATCCCTAAAACTCCTACGTATCCTAGATTATTGGATATCACGTGTCATAATGTAAAGTATGTTGTATGGTTATTAATCCTCTCTGTGGCTAGGGCTGGCTGGCCCATTTGACAAGTTGTGAGCATCGACTGATGGGAATACTTATTTTAACATTGCTTCATTACAAGACAGATTAATCAAAGCACTCTTGCGACTGCCCTGAAAAGCAGGCATATCCTTTAGCTGTAGACTATCACTCCCCCTGTTTTACTCAGACTCCTGTTTCTGGCATTTACGTCCATCTTGGTTTCTGCTCACAGGTATCTTGTGAACTTTCAATATCTTACCTTTTCTGCCTTCTTGATGCTAGTGATTAGATTATAGGAAGAGCCTACCACCTGCTTGCTGCATTCCAGAACAGACGACTACCTATCTATATATGTCTGTATATAGATATATAGATGAGTCATCCATTTTTTTGCCCCCATCACATTCTGATATAGTAATGACAATCCTAGCAGATCGAAGATTGTAGCTGTAAGTAATATCTGTGCAAGAGTATTTTATTTTGCGTCTTGATTCCTATAGATCTAGTCAAAGGTGCTACTGCCTGGTTCCACATTCGTTCTTTGAAGGTATTTAAATAATGTTTTTAATATGTGGTATGATGAGAAAGTACACCCTAATAACTCGGATACAACGTTGCATGTTAAGAGTTACACTGAATAAATTTCCCCAAAATGGATGTGATTTATTATGAGTAAATGCTAACCAAAAATTTTCTATAAATATAGGGCTCGAGAGATTACAAAGCTTGTAGATTCTAATCAAGGTGGTCCCTGGGAAAAAATCTCAGAGGCAGGCCTGGAAAACAGTTATAATTTGCTAATCAGAAACAATCAGTGTATTGTATCCTGTTTTGAGAAAGGCTGTATAAATATAACCAGGTTATATTTATGTGACTAAGAAAGTCAAGAAAGGCCTCAAAGAAAATTTGTTGATGCCCATTTAAGCATAGTCTGGTGGAGAGGAATTCCTGAATAAAGGACTTGAACGTTACCAGAAAAACTACTGATAAATTGAGCATTTATTATGTGCCAGGTGTGTGCTAAAAACTTTACACTGTCCTCATGTTCACAATGATTTTTGAAAGCTACTCTTGCATTTTGAAGTACCTACATTTTATTGATCAGGAAAATGAAAGAGGCAAGATTCGTTCTAGTAATTGGCATATTATTGAGTAATTCAGTTAGAGAGCTGGGATTTGAACCCAGACTCGGGCTCCACACCAGCCCATAGACTCACCAACTGTGTGGTGTGATTTTCTTGTACCAAAACTATTTCCCACAAATAAATTTCTTAAGATCTTCTAAGTAATGACATTATACATATAGTCATGTAGCCATCAAGACAAGTTACAGGAATGTTTTTCATCCCTCAAAATTCTCCCCCACCACTTTGAAAATAATCCCTATGTCCTCCCCAAGCCCCTCTAGAAGGCATTGGTCTATTTTCTGGTCTGGCTTCCATTTTTATGTGAGGTTCACCAGCAGGTAGCCACAGCATGTTTAGGATGAAAATAGACATTGGTCAGATTGACAAGATCTTTGTGAATTGACCGTTGCACATCTCATTAAAAGTTAACAGATTGACATTGTGGTTAGAATTTGGCTTGCTACATTGCTTGCTTAGTAGAGAATTCATTGACATGCTGAGTAGAGGCCTGTATGTGTTTGAAAATACTTTATTGATAAAATGGCATAGGTATATGTTTCTGTATTTGTGGGAGTGATGAATAGGAGTCTGGATCTAAACCTATAGCTAAAGGGGGGGCTTGGCTGGTTCAGTCAGTAGATCATGTGACTCTTGATCCCGGGGTTATGAGTTTGAGTCCCACGTTGGGTGTAGAGATTACTTAAAAAATGTGTGTGTGTGTATACGTTTTTTACTTTATATATATACTTTAAAATATATATTTAAAAACCTATATTGCATATATATGGCTAAAGGGATAAAGTCAGGAGTACGCTTCAATATGTTCTTAAAATATGAAAAATTTTTTATGATTTGAGTATAGATAACACATAATGTTAGGCTAGTTTCAAGTTTACAAGTTAGTGATTTGCCAACTTTATCCATTATGCTGTGTTCACCACAAGTATAGCTAACCATCTGCCCCCTTACATCACTAGTGTGTATCCTGGACTGTATTCTTGAAGCTCTGCTTTTTATTTCCATGACTTACTCGTTCCATAACTGGAGGCCTGTATCACTTACTCCCCATCACCCATTTGCCCCGTCCTCCAGCCTGCTCCCCTCTGGCAACCATCAGTTTATTGTCTGTATTTATAGCTCTGATTCTGGTTTTGTTTGTTCATTTTTTTTCTAGATTCTATTCGTGAGTGGAATCTGAAATATGATTCAAACGTATGTTTGTAAAAATACTGTATTGGTAATCAAAGGCAGAATCCCACTTAAACAAATATCCCAAGTCATGTGTTTCAGAGGGCTCGCTGTTTCAGACAGTGTTTTGAACACACTGCATCCCTTCAACAAGTATGTATCGATCATCTTTACCAGGCTAGAAACTGGATGAAGAGATGGGGCACTGGGCACAGGGTCGAACATTCTCAGTGAAAAGAGCAGCATGCGTGAAGTATCTCCAGTGAGAAGAATATAGTGTATGGAGCACTGAAAGAAGGTGGAAATAGCAAAAGAAAGATGAAGAGACCAACGTGAATTGTATGAGAGCAAACTGGGCCTGGATCCGTTACTAGTTTCTGTAACATTCTGTGAAGGTATCCTTTCACTGTCTGGCTCTCCCTCCCTGTACGTGAATATGTTTGTTTTGCATCTGTCCCATCCTGAGTACAGAAGGAGCTTACACTGTCATTGTACCCTTTTCTGGCCTGTATAGTCAACAACTCCCTCTCAACTGGGTCCTTTCTGTTGACTTTCAATCTTAAAGTGCTCTCATTTCATACACAAACAACCCGCCCTTCCTGGACTCCATAGCCTATAGGGATTGTTTGCTTTCTTCCTCTTTACGGCTGGATTGGTTGAAATCATGGCTCTTCATTTCCTTACCTTCTAGGACCAACCTAGTGTAGCTCTACCTTCATTCTTCCATGGAAACAGCTTCTCCTAAGTTTACAATGACCTTCTCTTGTTGAGCCCATGGTCGTCGTCTTAGTAAACTCTTTAAGAGCTCCCTTGGAACACGAACTTCTAGGGTACTTGAATGTCCTCTTTTTCTTCACATTTACATTTTCAGTTGCCTCTGCAATTAATCAGGTTTTAGATAATGGTACCCTCAAAACCTCTCTTCTGTTGTACTGCCGACTACCTCCAAAATTAGTCTCATCCCCTTCCTTGGCTTACTATGAGAGGTGGCTTAGTATGATGGGGCAGGAGTACCTGGGGTTATGTCCCAGTTGTGTGACTTCGGCAAATAGCTTTAACTGTCTAACAGTTTCTTCATCTGTCAAATAACGATCATTAGAATATCTGCTTCATGTGGTGGTTGTGAAGGTAAAATGAGTCCACGCATATAAAGTGCTTAAAGCTGTGCCTGGCAAATAGTAGATGCCTCTTGGATGCACAGCTGCAGTTATAATTTGTGAATAAAACCTAATTATCTGTCCTCTGCATACTTATGTATTCAGTTGTTTATAAAGGTGTCCATTTCAGCTCTAAAGACCCATCAGACTCCATGTATCCATGATCAACTGCATAATTATTCTGGTGCTTCCTCCCCAGACAGAAATGTGTGAGCACTCCTAGTGTTTCCTGCCTCGGTGCGTAGCTCAACCATCCCTCATTTACACAAGCCAGAATAGGAGATTTCGCCCCCCGGGTCTCTCTCGTCTCCCTTGCCAATTTATCACGAAGCCTTGTCAATTTGACCTACCAGTTTCCTATTAAAGCTGCCACCCCAGGTGGAGATCCTACCATTTCTCATCTTGACTATTATAGTACGAGATCTCCGTGTTTTCACTCTGTCTGCTCATCACCTCTGGCAAATTCTCCACCCTGTTGGAAGAACTATGACTTCAGAAGGCTGCCCTGTTGATCTCCCCTTTGTTTCAAGCCTCTACATAGCTTCTCATTACTCTTAGGATAATGACCCAATTCCTTTGCATGGTCGACCAGTCCCTGCCTCTGAGGCCTCGCTAGTCTTTCACCCATGCCTTCTGTTCCCTGTGCTCCTGTCACACCCGTCCACTTTCAGCTGCTTCCACACAGTTTATTTTCTCCCGCCAGAAGGTTTTGTGCACGCGGTTTCCCCTGCCAGAAAGCTCTTCCCACTCCTGCCCCGTTTCCTAATATGTTTTTGTGCATCCCTTGAATCTCCACTCAGATGTCACTTCTTCGGGAAGCCTTCTCTGACCTCCTAATCTAATTCAGACTATGTGAGAAGCTCCCATATATTCGGCTCTTCACCTTCAGAGTATGTGCATTAGTTTGTCATTAGAGTTGAAAGTTGGGGGTTCCCAAGACCACCTTTAGGCCCAAGGATTTGTCACGAAGACGGGACTTAAGAAAGCTGTTCGACTAGTGGTTCCGGTTTATTACAGTGAAAGGTCACGACTGAAAAGCCACAAAGGGAAAAGGTGGCTAGGTGGAATCCAGGAGAGACCGGGCACCAGCTGCCAGTTGCCCTTTCCCAATGGACACACGCGCAACACTTCCTTCCGTCAGCAACACGCTGTTCTCTCCGCAACAAAACCCTGTGTTGCCCACAAGGGAAGTTCACTTGAGCCTTGGTGTGCAGGTTTGTGTGTGTGTGTGTGTGGGTGGGGGGGGGGGGGGGTGGTCAGCCGCATAGGCATTCGGAACCTGATCTACTTCATTTGCAGCCCCCAGAGGTCAGATTTATAGTGTGGTCCAGAGCTTCAGGCTTACCAGACCAGGCGATCGCTCACCATAAGTCCTATTGTTAACATAAGTTGTTTGGTGTGGCCCGAGGCCTCAGGCGTACCAAGACACTCCCCTGATGCGACGCACCAAGGACTCCGAGGTTGTGTCTCAGATGCCAGGCCAAGGACCGCTCCTGAAGATTGGGAAAATGTGCGGGTTTGAGAGCCAGGACTTCTGCGTTACCCTTTCCTGCGCGCGTTCCATAGCGCCTTTGTTATTTCCTAACAGACTACGTGAGGCCAAAATTGGTAACTGTTTTTTCTCAGCATTGGGCACCCACTTTCCTGACTGATTGCAGGTGCTCTGTATTTATTGAAAGAATGAAACCTACGTTTGTCATCTTGATTTCCTTCTAGTCTACGTGGTGTTCTTTGTCCTTCTGTGCGGCAGCTTTCGTGTACTTTTTCTTTATCAGGGAGTTTTGTCCTGTGTTTTATGCCCGAAGTTACTTAGTGCTAATGAATGGTATGTAGTAAGTATCTAAGGGGCGCCTGAGTGGCTCATTTTCTTAATTGTCTGACTCTTGATTTTGGTTGAGGTCATGATCTCACAGTTGTCAGATCAAGCCCCGCGTCGGGCTCTGTGCTGGGCAGGGAGCCTGCTTGGGAGTGTCTCTCTCCCCCTGTCCCTCTCTGCTCGTGAGCTGTCTCTCTCTCTCTCAAAGAAAATATGTACCATATTCTTCTACCTTCCAATTATATTCTATACCTCCAGTTGTTATACTACCAATATTTTAAAGTTTTTATTTTAGTATTTAAAAATTTTGTGTTTTTTAAATTTTTTAGAGAGACTCCGTGAGAGTGTGGGAGAGGGGCAGGAGAGAGAGAGAGAGAGAGAGAGAGAGAGAGAGAGAACCCTAAGCAGGTTCCACACTCAGCACAAAGCCTGATGCAAGGCTTGATCCTACAACCTTGGGATCATGATCTCAGCCAAAATCAAGAGTTGGGCGCTCAGTGCACTGAGCCCCCCGGGACCCTAAATAGTTCTCAAAATGCAGGTGTTTTTTACAGTTCTAAATATGTAGGGAGACAAATAGGGTCGGTATGTTGGATTGTGTGATGCCTACTTGTATCACCAAAGTTATTTCTAAGGGAGAGGGGTGTTGAGTGTGCATCTGCCTGAAGAATTTCAATAACCAAGTCACGTGAACTTTGAAGACACTGACTATGTAATGAATTTTGTTCTGCCTATATCAGAAATAAAGTGAGAGAGAAAGTCCCCTGGAACAAAGGGGTACATCCCTTTTTTTTCTTCCTGCAAATCCCCGGCATCTTAATCTTCAAGGTGCTCATGACCTCCAAATAGTTGCCTCTACCTACAACCTTTCCCTGGCCCGGAGACCAAAAGTGACAGGCTCATCTTTGTCAGTGAACTTCAATAAATCTCCTTTCAAAACTTGTTTTAAGGTTTATTTATTTTGAGAGAGCGAGAAAGAGAGCAAATGGGGGAGGGGCAGAGAGAGAGGAAAGAGGGAAAACCCCAAGCAGGCTCTTTGCTTCCAGCAAACAGAGCCCGAAGTGGGGCTTGATTTCCTGAAGTGTGAGATCACAACCCGAGCTGAAACTGAGAGATGGGCACTTAACTGACTGAGCCACCCAGGCACCCCTCAAAATTTCTTGATTGTGATAGTGTTGCCTTATAACTCTAGCTATAAAATAAGTATCCATGAGTTTATATTAATAGGAAAATGATTGAATAAGTAAGTCCCTGGGAGAGAAGAGACTGTTATCCCCTGCAGAAGAATTCCAAACAACTGGTGTCGATATTCTGTCCACAAAAAGGTGGGGTCTAACTCCCTACTTCTTAGTTCAGGATGCACGTAGTGACTTCCTTCCTTCCGGAAAGCACAGTGTGGGCAGCGGGGCGGGGGGTGGGGTGGAGGAAGAGAAGCTTTATGGTGGAAAAACATGGTGGACACTACCACAGCCCGATGACCCAGCTTCATGTCCGTAGGTCAAGGCATGTTGGTGGCATGCAGCCTTGATGTAATCTGACGAGGACGGCAGTGACGCTTCACCTCTGTGGGTTTCCTCCCCAAAACCCGAAAACCCCAATCCGACTGCAAGGCAAAAAGGCCCAGTCGACCAAAATTGAAGGGAATCTAGGTGATGCCTGAGCAGTACACGAGATCATAAACAGCGGGGCCAGTCTGAGAAGCTTGTAACCCAGAGGCATGTAAGGACACATGACAAATGTAATGAAATATCCTGGATGGGATACTGGAACAGAAAAAGGATATTACGTGAAAACTGAGGAAATTCAAATAACATATGACTTCAGTTACTAATACTACATCTGTTGTTCATTTGTGACAAACACAAGATGTTGATAATTGTGGACTCTGTATGACCTTTTGCACTTTTCAAATACATCCAAAACTATCCTAAAATTTAAAAAATTAAAAAATTTTATTCTGTGATAAAGTCTTTTGATTTAATCTCAGTGATAGTTTAATGAAATTTGCTTATCAATTTTATTCGTGTTTGATCAAGAATTCCAGTTGACTGGAGTTTATTTTTTCTTATTTTTTTAAAAAAAAATTTTAAGTTTTATTTTTGAGAGAGAGACAGAGCGTGAGCATGAGCAGGGGATGGGCAGAGAGAGAGGGAGACACAGAATCCAAAGCAGGCTCCAGGCTCTGAGATGTCAGCACAGAGCCCGACGCGGGGCTCAAACTCACGAACCATGACATCATGACCAGAGTCAAAGTCGGACGGTTAACCGGCTGAGCCACCCAGCCATCCTGAGTTTAGATTTTTAAATGTGACTGTCATAAGGGTGATTTTTCTACAACAGACACAGAAATCATTTCGTCATTGTTTTGTTTGGGGGAAATAATTATGCCCTTTTGGGTTCTGAATTTCTTATGGTTCTTTAAGAAATTGTAAAGGTTGTGAGATGCTATGGGTGTACCCATCTTAGAAATAACAGGATAAAACCACTAAATTAACTAAACGAATTGGCATAAAATGGAAAAAAAAGAAACAGCAGCATTTTTGAGAGCATGAGTCCAGACAACGTGTCTGTAAGACAGGCTTTACAAACTTCATTTGATGAGTTTTTGTTTTTCTGAGGAGATGATTCTTTTCTGTAATTATCGTTCTGTTTTTCCTGACAGGCTATCTAGTACCCGCCGCCGTAAGCTCCCTGTGAATTGAGTTATTCTCAATCATACTCTGTATTATGAAGGCATTATTTGAGTGGCTGTCCACTGTGATCTGGTTATTTGGAGCTTTACATAAAACAGGTGGTTCTTCCATTGCATCAACGTTTCTTATTACCTAGAATTTGCCATCTTGTTGTCTGTGGCCCGTCAGACCTACCCCCTCGCAGATGTGGCTCTAGCCTACAGCTTGTCCTTGTTTATTTCACTTCCCGTATACGTCTTGGTCATTTTTCTCTGATGGTCCAAGTTCCCTGTTTTCAGACTTTATCAGGGCTCATGCTATACGGTCATGGGTTTATTTACACTGATTAATTCCCAGAGGCCTTTGCAGCGGCTAATTTTGTTTGGCTCCAAAATGACCCAGGCAATTCTGATTGCAACTCTGCTCAGCAGGCACAGGGCTGAAACTCATAACCACAGAGCAAGGAGCAGAGATCTGCGATCCTATGAACCCAGTGCTCTCAAAGGTGTCGTTCTCCGGGACGCAGAGACCTGGGGTGTGAGCTGTTGGTTCAGACATCGTTCCCGATTTGTTTTCCTTTAGATGACGCTTTGAACTTGACCTATCAGTAGTATGACTAGTCTCGAGTACAAGCTTTAGAGTCCCATAGAGCAAGGTGCAAATCTTACCTCAGTTGTCAGCTATTTCATTTTGAGGAAGTTACTTAATCTCTGTGGGGCTCAGTTTTCTCATCTGTAAAATGAGAATAATAGTAGACTCGGAGAGTTGTAAAAGTCAGATTACAATTTTTCTAGAGCTCCTCTGGAGTGCCTGGTTCCATGTGACGAATGCTTAATACAGGCTCGCTGTCATCAGAATGGTTATTAATTGGCCTGAACTGCCTCACCTTCTCTTTAGCCCCTTCTGGCAGGCTCTGGACTGCTGCCCGCCATGTCTCCGCTCGACGTGCTGATTTATCCATTCACATGTGTTTGTAGTCCCTGTGTGGTAGGAGTAGGCTTCGCAACTTTTGTGCCCTGCTTTAATTGGTGTTTTTAAGTTTATTTATTTTGTGAGAGAGAGAGAGAGAGAGAGTGAGCGAGTGCACAGGGGAGGGGCAGACACAGGGAGAGAGAGAATCTCAAGTCAGCCCCACGCTGTCAGCCCAGAATGCGACGCACGGCTCGATCCCATGAACCGTGAGGTCATGACCTGAGCTAAAACCAAGACTTGGATGCTTGACCGACTGAGCGACCCAGGCGCCCCTTTAATCACTTTAAAAACTCTATAGAATGTCATTTGGTTAGTTTTCACCAGCATAAACATGTCATTAGAAATGTTACATTTTCTTCCTTGCATTTTGACATATGATGATTTCCTAATAACACGAAGTGCTGTGCAGACCCTGCACAGTGGGATCTGCCCTGATTTTGTATCGGGTATGTTTGGAGTCAAGTAGGAGAGAGAAGGAAGACCTACAGGCCGAGTAATGGACTCTGGGGCCCGACTGCCTGAACGTGTAGCCTGCTTTCCCATCTATTAGCTGTGTGGCCCTGGCCGAGTTACTCAACTTCTCAGTTACTGCTGTTTCCTCATCTGTAACATGGAGAGAAGATTAGTGCCTAATTCCTAAGTTTCCTAGTGAGGGTTAAATGTAGAGTGCTCACGGCACTGCCTACCATGTATTAAGTAATAATTAAGTGTTCAGTATTATTAGAATTCTTCTTTTCCAAAAGTTCCACAACATTTACCGCATGAGATAATCTTACCGATAGATGAGGCCCGTTTCAACCTCAGTAACTTCAAACTAATAAGATTATGTTTTTTTTTTTTAACGTTGACATTTTTTTTTTTAATGTTTAGTTTTGAGAGAGAAAGAGAGACAGAGCGGGAGCAGGGGAGGGGCAGAGAGAGAGAGGGAGACAGAGAACCCAAAGCGGGCTCCAGGTTCTGAGCTGTCGGCACAGAGCCTGACGTGGGGCTCAAACTCACGGACCGCGAGATCATGACCTGTGCCAAGATCCGGTGCTCAGCTGACTATGAGCCACCCAGATGCCCCAAAATTATCTTTTTAATATACCCATATAACTAAATTTGTCCCCTGAAAGGAGTCCTGAAAATTGCTACACTTGTATCAATTCATAAACATTGAAAAACTATTTCATTATTGTCTTCATATTCTGTGAAAATTATGCTTTTGAATATCCTCATGAATAGCAAATCTTTGTTTTTTAGAGCCTCAAAAATGAGAGCCAACTCTGTTAAACGTAAGGCCATCTTTCTATATATTTATATAATTTCATATACTTGCATAATTATGTAAATTCGGTAACTTCCTAATCTTCATAAAATATATACACACAATATCCACCCTACATATAAAATGTGGGGGTACTAGAGAGGAAGGGTATTGGGAACCAGTGTTTAATGTAAACGGAATCATTTTCACGGAAAAGTGAAACATCGAGCTTCGGTTCGCTTAAAAAACACCCCACAGAACGTCTCTCACATTTCAAGAGTATTTTTAAAAAGCATAATTGAAGTTTTCCCCTTAGCGGATAGAGTCTACATAAACCGCGCATTCAGGCAAACGGAAGAACAAACCAGCGTCTCGTCTTTCTGGTCCCGGCGCGCTTTTCTCCCCGTCGGTGTTTTTACTTTCGTGCAGACCCCGTGAGGCTGTGTCGCTGACCTGCAGAAAAGGCCATCACGCGCAGGGAAGCGCGCTCCGGCGAGGCGCTCGGTCTAACTGAACGTCTGGGGCGGATTCCTGCCTCCTCTGTCGCTTGAGAGAGCTTCATGACTGTCGCGGCCAGCGAGACACCTGTGTGCATTTGGCATCCTCAGCGTGGCCATTTTCTGACTTTAAAGCGTCCTCTAGAAGGGCCGCGTCACTGCTGGGATGGAGATGTGGTCACCTGTGACCTAGGTCATTTCGTAGTAGAGTCGCTGTTGGTGACGGTAAGTGGATGCGTTTACAGCTTGTGTTCAGATCCGATGCTGTTAGGCACTTAATTAGCTAACAGTTTGCCACCTAGGGATATTTTGCAAGCAGATAATATGGAAGGGCGTCGGTCCCCGCCCCCAGCGCTGCCTGGGTCTGGGCGACAGGTGCGTGGCACAGCCCGGACTTCTCATTCCGGCTCCTTGGTGCGCTGAGTGACCCTCGCCTCGTAAGGCCAGGGTCCAGGGAACTCTGCTGACTCCCTGACGGTGACCCGGGGCCGGGGGCAGTGAAGAGGCAGGCACAGAGAAAGCCTGGGTCCACCGTGGGCTCCACTTTTGAGAAAATCAAGCCCACCTTTCTCATTTTTTAGTTTTAGTTCTTTGATCTAAGAGAAAAATTGCATAGTCTAATCACCTACGTAGCGAAAAGATCAGCTATTCTGACGTTAACGTTAGGAGGGTGGGATGCGTCTTAGAACCTTGCGGTGGCGTTCCTTCTACCCTGCGTGAGCTCTCCAGGTGATGGGCGGGTCTTCTCTTGTCACTGTTTGCCGTCCGTCTCTCTCCTAACTAAGGATGTGGACTGTGTTCCCATTGTGACAGCTGCTGATTGACATCGAGCAACAGTGTTGTCATGGCTCTAGTTAAAAAAAAGGAGAAGGAAAGTGGATCTTTTCAACCTAAAGGTTCTCTCTGTAGAGTTAATTAAAGACTTTTTACGAAGACATTTGGATAATGGAAAAGTGATGATATCACATTATGACATTTATTTCATTCCCTACCCTAAGAATCTCCGTAATTGGCTCACCTATTGAAAACCATTATTTTTATCAGAGGGTAAAGATGGCTGGGCCCCCATTCTGGCTTCCCTCACGTAACTAATTGGCATATCTTCCAAAAACAACTGTGAACAGAGGACCTTTTAGATGCGTCCGTGCGCCGTTCACACGTTTCGAAACCGTTTAACGTGAAAGTCTATGGGCCACGTTCTCCAAGGGTCAGCGTTTTATTTAGGCCATTGTATTAACGTATTTTAGACATTTCATTAAAATTGCACACGACCATTAGCTGTTCTAATGCTGGGCAGCTCAGGGTGCATATTGTCGGGGTTCGTACTTTGCATCGGAGGAAACCTGGGTTGGAAAACCGCTAACTGCTCACCTGTGGTCATACAGCAAAGAGATCCCTGACTGCAACATGGACACCGCAATCTAGAGCTTTCGACAGCCGGTGCGGTGTTCTTCCTGCCAGGCCGAGCTGTTCCATACCACGGAGGCAGTTCGCTCAATGCGGCGCTGTTGTGATAGAGGAAAAACAGAAGGTGTACCCACCGCCTTCTCGGAATTGATGCCTTCCCTGGGGGTTCTGTCTTCCCCTGGAAGAGGTCTCTATCTTTATACATACATTCCTGTGTCCCTCAGGGCCGGTTTGCTCCTCCGCCTTAGCTTTGTATGTTTGTTTGTTTGTTTTGAAATACTATGGATTCTTATATGTACTCACCCCAGACAACATAAAAGGTCAAATAATTCACAAAGTCCCCATCCGGCGATGGCAACATTGTGATTTAGGTGGCACCCATATGCACGAAGGCACAGGGGAGCCCAGAGAGTCACCAGTTTGATGTGTCCACCAGGAAAGCGAAGGCAGGTTATGCTCTGCTGGATCTGTTCTTCAAGAATAAGGGAGGTGATGGTACCGTGTACGTTGTGTGTCCACATCCTGGGATTCGGTGTTCTGCCCCACGTGTGCATCATTCCCAGAGCTGCCAAGAAACTGAATTCATAGGCTGGGAAGGGGATTTTGAATCGAGTAGTAGTCACAGAGCAGTGCTTAAAGAAACCGGATATATTCTTTGTAGAAAAGGAGAGTCTGAGGGGGCGATGATAGATTGCCTCTAATATTTGCAGGACCATCACGTGGAAAACTTTTGAGACTCGAGCCCTCCAACTTCTCATTCGAGGGCCAGGAAACAGGAGCTACAGCCAGGGTTCCCCTAACATGGAATCAGACCTTTTGGCTCAGGGCTTTTAAATAATCAGGCTGTTGCAGTCAGGAGATGGGATGGTCTGCCTCCCTCCCAGGGCACTGCATTTTTCAGTCCCTGGAGGTGCCCGTGGGAGCCAGGATGGTTACGTGGAGGAGATATTTTTAAAGGGCAACATTCACAATTCAGAGCTGCAGTTGGACCCGATGACCTTTAAGGTGCTTTCCAGCACCTGGGGTTTTATGATTCTGTTTCTATTATGCCCCGATGCTGGGTATGTGTCACATTGTCTGAACCAAACACTGAGAATGGACAGGAGCGCGGTTTGGAATGTTGCTGGTGCTTTACATCTATTTTGTGTTTCAATTTCTGGAAGCGGTCTTTGTCTTTGAGGCAGTTTGGTCCCTGACCTTCTGTAACATTTGGAGCCCAGCCACACTGTCTTTGTTTACTGTAAAGAGCATGGAAAGACCGACTTCCTGACAGTGCTCTGCAGAGTCTAAGGTCAAACCACTCACAGGTGAACAAACAGTCCCTTCCACCTTAAAATTGCCACTTGGCCCCTGTAAAATGGGGCAGGGTAATGACACCGGGTAACAGAAGGAGGGGAAATCCGTGGTCTGCCAGCAGCCAGCAATTAGTCACTTTGTCATTCTGCTTTGTGAAGAGCTCATCTTAATTCAGTATCCATTTGGGGGAAGTTCGAAAACATGGCATGCAATTTTCCGCCCTCTAGCACACTACTAAGTAAGCCTGCAAGATCCTTCCTTTCTCTACATTATCACGACTGCATCATTTATATGTCCCAGGACTGCAAAGCTAAAGCATAATGTTCTTATTCACTTATGGGACTTATGAGTAACACTAATTGAATATTCATATCGTCCAAGCTATTTCTTTTTCTTTCTTTCTTTTTTGTTATGCTGAGACCTCAAAGTGGCCTGGTGGGGTTGATTACCGCTCAAGAAGGCATCTCTATAATAATAATAATAATAATAATAATAATTTATGTTATTTATTTTTTTTACTAACCTCTGCTATTGTTTACTGTCATCCAAAGCAATAGGTCCCCTTTGTCAAGGGATGGGAAGTGTCTTCCAGGGTAAAGTTACTGGTAAGCTCTTTCCGCGCCTAGACTTCATTCATTCCTTTTACACCACTCCTGTGCTTTACACACCATCTTACATTAGTAGGTGCGCATAACACATGTGTGACTGTCACTGAATAACACAGTGACCTTCTCACATATTCCCCGTTTACTCAAAATCACTTATTTGCAAGATCCAAGGTTGTTTTTTTTTTTTTAACATTTAAAGATTAGTTATTAGAAGTGATCTGAAGCAATACAAATAAAAACATGTCCAGCATAAATTCGCCATTTTTTAAAAATATTTTTCCTTCAAGAATGCAGCAATAAATTTGACGTTGGATGCAATTTATTTTTCTTTTCTTTTTTTTTTTTTTTTTTTTTTTTTGGTCTCTAGTGTAAGCAGGCTCTTGAAATGCCCTAGTTCTATCTAACATTGCTCTTGAACTCCACTTAGAGATGATATACTAGCCTTTTACTAAAATATATCTAGGTATTAAAAGCCCAATTCTTTACTGCTGATGAGAAAGATTATTAACACTTTTTTTTTCCCCAGCTATAATATGAGGCAATAACACCCTTTTTTACTTGCAGAGCCAGAGGCAGTATGTCATATTAACCTCCATTAACTGCCTACGAAATGAGGTACGTTCGTTAATTTAGTATTCTGGTTAGCTAAGATTGTGTGAGAAGGCTGATCAACTTCCCTTTGTTTTTTCCCTTTGCTACATAAAAAAAAAAATAAATAAGGGAACGGTAAAATACGTTCACACACGTATTTTCTTGCCTTGGTGCGTGTGGCATCTGTATCACGGGCTAGCCGTGGATGACATCGCTGTGCGGCTGGTGGGCCAAGATGGGGGTGGCCGGAGAGGCCGGAGGGAGCACCGCCTCATCTAAGGGGGCCCAAAAAGTAGATCTGAGGCGTGTGGTGGGGGAGCGTGCCGTCGAAAATCTGGGCCAATGGCGGTAGGAGAAAATAAAGTCCGCTTCCCTGTATGTAATCTCATGACGGACCTTGCCCCTTGCATGTCCTATGAAACACGGAGTTCTCTGTAGAGTTTTTCCCCATATGGAGCACCGCTTCTGATTTTCCCATTTCTACCTCTGTGACTTTCATTTGCGCATTCATCATTTTGTAAAAATGCATCCAGCGTCGTGCTCGCTACTGGGGAAACAGATTAATGACACGGCTCCTGCACTCAGGGACCTGCTTCTTTCTGTGTCCAGGCTTAAAAACACGTGCAGTCAGCGTGGCCACCATCGTTCTCCTCGTTCTCCGCGAGCACTTGGGCAACGTCATTTCTTTCTCCGTAAAGCCTCCAGAATCCATCTCGATTTTTCTTTGGCCGCTGTCAGAGTTCGGGCACTGTCCCCATATAGTGATTCTACTGCGGGAAACTATTACTCTCCTTCTACCCAAGCTCCCCCGTCCCTTTTCCATCTTACCTGTGGCTATACCCGGCCCCGTGTCCTACGACTAGGTTGTTCTCTTGGCTTGTTCTCAGGACAGTCCCACTGCTACGAAAACTAACAGCCTCCTTGCACCGAATCGATCCTTTCGGGCACCCTGCGCCTTGGCTGTGTCTTCTCACCGGGCTGGTTTCCCTCCCACCGTTTATCCAGTGCTGAGTCCGGCAAGGGGGCGAAGACGGTGTGCTCAGGGCCCAGACCAGCCACTCCCTCCCTGTGCGGTCCTGGACGACTTCCTTCCTTTCTCTTTGGTGTTTCTGTTCTAGATCACTGAAAAGAGCAACACATGCCTCCTACGATCGTTAAGATGAAGTGGGTTCACGTATGTAAAACGTGTGGAGGAGACTCGCTTGTGTGTTCCGTCTTGCAGTGTCTGTTTGGACTCACGCCTCAACTGCACCCCTCCAGACATCTCACGGCTCACGGCACATCTCGGGGTTCTCTGCGGTCCCTTCCCAGCATCTAGGTAGAAGTCATCTTTCCCTTCTCTGGCCCTACTTACCTGATGCTCATTTAGTGGGCAGATTTACACTATTTTTATTATTTTTTAAAGGAACTAAAATTTGAGCAGGTAGCTAGCAGTTCAAGATAGTGCATGGTTAGGACCCATAGAATACATACCACAGATTCCATAGATGATACATTCTCTGAGGGCAAGGGGAGTGCCTCATGGGGCTTTGCTTCCTTTCCAGTGCTTTTTGCCTCGTTATTAACAGCGGTAGGCCCAAATTAGTACATTTTCCCTGATTCAATGGGTGACGTGTTTGGATGCTCAGGAACGGAGTAGTCTATACAAAACAGATAAGGCATAGTCGGGTAACAAGGTGTCTTCACTGGTAGCAGAGGAAGGTGGTGATACAAAGGGGCCATGCACAGACCATGTGTGGAAGGGTTCTGGATGTCACTGATATGGTGGCTGAGTAGGATTCGTTGGGTGACAGGCCGCCAAACGTTCCGGAATGCAAAAAGAGACCAGACAGAAGCTTGTCGAGTGTGAGGGCATGAGTGCCTGAGCTTACACTCTGGAAATGGGGAATGGAGAGGAAATCTTAAATTCAGGGGGAGTCTGTAAGGAAAGAATCCACAGGACTCGGGAGTTCTTAGAGAATGATGGTGAGGGAAGAGTGCAAAAGTGCCCCTGTCTGTCTTCCTGGTACCTTTGGAATATTTGTAGTTACTAGACGTTGAGCCCGTGATGGCGGGGACCATGCCCATATGGCTCACCCCTGGCCTCTCGGGTGTTTGGAACGGTCCCTGACACCCTCACACAATTGGAGCCTGGCAAGGGCAGCTTGAACGGTCTCTTTCCTTGATATCTACACTATCGAGTAAGTCCTGTTGTAGACACTCTTGCCACTCATTGGAGGATTCTGTGGTGCTAGTTAGCCGGCGTGATCAATTTTTCTAAACAGACCTACTTCTCACATCATCGGCACGATGTCCCAAATAGGCAACTGTTTTCATAAGTGAGGGAATCTACAAGACCCTGAGGCCATCTCCTTCCTCCATGCCGTACTGTAACTATTAAAACATACCTGGCAGTGCAGCCCTTCTCTAGAAAGCAATTGTTTGCTCTCGCCCTGCTGAGAAGTAGCAATATCCGTGTGGCTTAAGGGCTCTAGCTGTAGCCATGAGCAGCGTTAGAAAAATATCACCACCATTTGCCAGCATGAGATGCCAAACTGCAAGTAAGAGGCATGTCAATTCAATGAAGCAGAAACATTTCCCTTGTTTTTAATGATTACTTGTGGGAGAGCTTGATGGTTACGTGTCTGTGTGCCTTTAAAGAAGAAATTGCATTTTTGGAGGGGGGGGGGATGATGGAAACCGTCTCGCCTCTTCTCCCTACAAAGGGACAGCCTTTTCCCACATGGGTGAATATTGCCTGCGCCACTCACCGAAGAAAAGCAGCGGTCTTGGCAAGCATCTTATTAGTCTAAAAATAAATTATTCAGAATGCAGGTTCAGATACAGATTGCAGGGAGAGATAATAGAATTGGTTTCCCAAGCCTGATCATGCTATGAAGATATGGTGTGTGCTTTTCAGGAATCCACTTAAGTGGAATCAGCTTTGACTAATACAAACTAGAAATAATATTGCTGCCATCCAGCTAGTGTCTGTGGTACAGCATCCTGCAAATGTCTTCAAGCATCCCTGGCCTCTGTGGTCTGTGTAAGCGTGCGTGTATGAAGTACACACGCATTCACGAGCGTTTCTTCCGAGATGCCTTCTTCTCATTGTTCTTGCGAGGAGCTTTCCCCGTGGCAGCGCGAGAGGGGCATGTCTCACTCGAGATTTGTCTCCCTCCTACTCCCCCCCTGCCTCGGTGAAATAGTTGACCACATCAGCAGCCGGCTCCACTTGTCATGTGGCTTCTCATGTGATGCCGGGGCTGCAGCACTTTGGAGCAAGAGCCTTTGTGACTCGGCACTCATGGACAGTAGTGGTTCGGGGACAGAAGAGATTTTGGAGGGGGCGGGGCGGCCAATAAACCGAGAAACGTCAGAAATAAAAGTCGCACGAAGTACCCTGATCTCTGTATTCCTTTTTATTTTTTTTATTTTTGGAAATTTGGTTTTCGTTCATTTTTTTTTTTAATGGTTTGTGTCTGTTTTTTTTTTTTTTTTCCTACTCCCGCAGGCGCCGAGCTGCGCTGTTTTGTGTTTCTTTCTTTCTTTTTCTTTTTCTTTTTTTTTTTTTTTCCTCCTCTTCCGAAGCCAGACCGTCCTTGCTCTCCCAGCCCCAGGGCTGCATCTCTGTGGGCACGCCGAGCCTCCCTGGTTACCTGAGCTGCTCCTGCGGTGTCCCCGCCTCGGCTTCGCCAGGGTGCAGGTGCATCTGAACCCGGAGCGGCGGTCTGCACAGCGCCCAAGGAGGACCTGCTCCGGAGCTCTGGCCGGGGCCCCTCGCGGCTGGAAGAGGCTGAAGCTGCACAAGGCCCGGGGTGGGACGGACAGAGCGGACGCCGAGGCCCGGGGACGGGGAGTTAGCAACACGTCCTGTGCCCGCCGGTCCTCCGCGGGGCCGGGGCGACAGCGGCTCCCCCCTCCTGCCGTGGGCACCCAGCTCGGGGCTGCTCCCAGGGATTAGTCTGGGTGGGAGGGGGGTGGCGAGCCGCGCCGAGATGCGGCGGCATTTTACCTGAGTGGAGCCGAAGGTGGATGGACCAGGTATCTGCTGCGTCTGCCCGGCGAGGCAGAGCTGGAGAGAGACAGTGAGGGGAGCGCGTGAAAGGCAAGAGGAGGTGCCGGATGCCGCTTGGTCGTCTGCCGCTTGGTCTGCATTCCCGTTCTAGAGAGGAGGGCATAATTTATAACCCGGCACATGGATGGAGGAACTGTAAATTGTAGTCTGGCCATCCCCTGTGCTGTCAAGGCAGAAACTGATGGGCTAGGTGACTGAACCGTGTCCCCAGAGAGAATCGCAGCCTAGCAGCATGGCTTTAAATGCATGTGCATGCATGTAGAGACATGAAAAGAAAGATTTCTGACCATTTTACACAGGAAGTCTGTCACTTGGCTGGACCGGGCTTGATTGCAGCTTGTATTTTCAGCTCAGCTCAACACCCATTTCCTGACTAGCTAGAGACGATGGCCAAAGCAGCTGCATGCAGAATTTTCTTGTTAATGTGAAAGCAAGACCCCTCAGCGTTAACTCCTTGGAGCTCTGAGTGCTCTGCGCTTTGCTAGGGCTGATTGCGGGGTTTTGTTTTCTTCTTCTCCTCCAAATCCCTGTAAACACAGCTGTATTCAGTATGGGGAAAAGATTCTATCCTGTAAATAGAAATCTGATCAATTTAATCAAAATAAATGTATCCCAGATGACTTCGGGACCAGCTGGCTACCACAGGCTTCAGATGCTAAAATGTTCGATAGACACGAATGCGGTGTTCTATTTACATGTTTTAGAATTCCAGGATCAGCGTATAATTTAAAAAAAAAAAAAAATCCTTTTCTAAGGAAGAGTAGCGGTCCTCCCAGCTCCCAGCCACACGGTTAAGGCACAGGTGCGGGATGCTGGTGGTGAGATTTGGGAGTCGGTGACGCTGCGTTCCGAAGGGCGCGTGACGTGCGGCGTCTAGAGCGGCCACAGTCCGCGTGGAGCAAGCGTGCAGCCGACTTGCAGCGTAGAGAGGCGAGTGCCCTCGGAGTCGCCTCCGCGGAGTTTGGGGGAGGTGCTTGAGGCTGGTTTTGGACTCAGATGAGTGAGCCGTGCTGGTCTGACCCCAGCTCCGTGGAGTCCGCTCAAACCTGGGGAGGAGGAGTTTTCCCAGTTGTCATGGGGAGCTCTTCTGGGACGCCTGTCTGGCCTTTCCACTGTTTGTTACTATTTCTACAAAGGCAGCTCTGTGTGTTGGATTATGTTTGGCCAGCTGTTGATGCATTCCTGCGGGCGGGGTTGGGTGGGGATCTCATTACTGTACTTCCCCACTGTAGATCTGGGGGCATGGCGTGCCGGGAGGGAGTGGAGAGCCAGCAAGCTGGAGAATCTGATCTTACCGCTTTCTCCAGAGAGTCCACGAGTGTATCCAGAAGGGCTCAGAGTGGCGAGATGGGAGGGGGGGGCGGATAATGGGGCGAAAGGCGGGGGGGGGGGGGATTGAAACTGAGCAAGCACATGAGAGAGAACAGTCTTAGAACTTCAAAGCTGCATAGACAAGCAGAATGTCAGCAGCTTGTAATTAGCGGTTCATGGTTGCGTCAGTGACTGTATCTCTCCAAGAATAACTATGTGATGTGTGCCACAGAGTGAAGAAGATAGTCATAACTGAGTTATCAAACCCGGTTCAAACAAGGGCAAGTGGATTAAGGAATTTTCTGTTTGTAAATCAAATACGGATGGATTATACTTTTAAGACCGGGTGAATTCTGCGTAATTGAAGGCTGATTTACCAGTTTGTCGGGGCGGGGGGAGTCTCTTTTCGTTAACTGAAATTGTGACTCAGAAATTCTGATTCATCATGCAAAAAGAACATCACGGCAGCCCCCCTTCGTTCAAGGTGTTTCCCCCGCGTTGCCAGTCCTCCTGCCTCCTCCACGCGTGATGTTTGCTTGCTTGTTTTTGGGCATTCACGTGGAAAGGAGTCAGAGGTTGCATCCCAATAAATACGGTCAGGTGCGGTCTAAGATTCCCGTGTTAGAATTCAAAAAACTGCCGTGGGGTTCTGCCTTCTGTTCCTTGCCCCAGCGTCAGCCTCCAAAGGGCCTTGGCCGTGACAGCGGTGCCTTCGGAAACCCGCGGGAAGGGAGGGCAGCAGGGCGCCTGGGATTTGAAGGCCGTGTTCGCTTCCCTCCCCTGTGTCTCCCGTGCCTGGGAGATTTTGGTGGGAGTAGAGCCCCCCACGAAGGCACGGTGGGAAGAGCTGATTGGTCGCCAGGCTGACGATGTTTACTCTTATTTGTTTGTGGTGCTCCTCCGCAGCATTCATTTTGCATTTGTGTTCACGCCGCCCAATTACTCCTGACCTGCTTTGTTTCTCTGCCCGAAGAGAAGTCCATTTTAGCGCGGCTCTGTGTATTTGGCTTCCTGGGCGCTCCGCGCGTATGTATCGCGTTCCCCATGTATGCGTTTCCCTTTTTCATGTGAATTAGGGAAAATTGTACGCAGGGAAAGCTGTGTATATTAAATCAATCGCTCTTTGAATCACATGTAATATAATTTAAATATACTGGCTTTGAGGTTGCCAAAGCTGACATTGTCTGAGCCCGTTCAATTTACATCTCCCATTTAGTCAAGAAGCGGAACCTGCCAGATCAGAATAGTGTATTCTGTGCACCCAACAGGGTGGAAGACATTATTTTGTTTGTGTTAGTTCCAACAGCTGGTCATTAATGCGGTCCCCATTTCTAGAGTAAAGTGCTGGTGAGCATGAACGGCTGCCTGATTAATGCCGCCCCTCCGAGGGTCCTTCACCCAGCAGCCACGCTCACAGCAGAATAATGTAGCATGATGTGATTGCACTCTAACAGCATAGTATGTCATTGTGTCACCAAGCAATTGAGGTTATTACGGGGCAGGGCAGACAGACGGGACAGTGGGGTTACTAGACCGTAGCATTTTTAGAAATACAGGCCTGACCTACTTAGAGTTATTCTCTCTGGCTGGCGGCTGCTTGGCACATGAAGTCTCCTGATAGGCTGACGCTGTTGCTAGGGGGAATTAGCATGAATTTTTTTTTTCCGCACACAGACTCAGTGACTGAATGATAAAAGCTGACTGGAATTAGAGAGATTTGGTTTAGTATTATACAGATTTATCTGCCTCGTTTTTCTTTCTCAAGTGCAGAGAAAGAGTGCAAAAGACAGATTTTTTTGTTTCCATTTGTTCTTTGACCTTGTTCTCCCCTCCGAGAGGCAGGGTGGGGGGTGGAGAGCAGGACAGTTATGAAATTTTGGTTAATCTCTGACTGTTGGGGTCATTGAAACGACGTTACAAATTGCGAGATATTTAAGCTTAAAGACTGCAGGGAACGAGGAACAGAAGGTTAGATTATTTTTCCTCTTCTGTGCACTAAGCTGTTTTGAAGCTGGGCATCTTTCATGCACTGTATATTTAAACTCTTTCCCTTTTGGATTTGAACAAAACATTTATATAAATTCTTTTCTATCCAAACAGATTGAAGCTTGCAATCTCTGGCTTGTTTAAAATAAGATAGTAAGGATTCCAGATTTAGACGGGAAAAATATATATATATATACCCTTTTTTTTTTTTATGACAAAAAAAATTTTTTTTTCTGGGCTATTTTGGGTTTGGCTCGTTTTTCAAAAGCCAGCCTGATGTTTATGCTCGTGGATAAAACTTAACTGCTCCCAGCCCACCCCCTTTGCCTCACAATATACAGAAGGACAGAGGTTTTTCTCCAGAAGACAGGGTATCTGCACAATTTATCTGGAGATTGTTTTTCCTTGTTGCTGACATCAGCACTGCTGCGAGAGAGCTCACATAATCAATTTTATAAGATGACCTATTTTTTTTCCCCTACTCCTGCATTCTCCAAGTGTCTGTGTGCTTGTGATTTTTAATAGATCTTTTAAGGTAAACTGAAAGTCCATCAGGAGAAAAATAAAAGCAATGAATGTCTAATCAAGAATACTTTGATTTTTCTTGTTCTTAATTATATGCTCTCTGGGCTTAAATTGCAGTGTCCCTCTGTTACGTTTCACTGCTGAAAGTAATTATTATCCTGCTTTTTTGATTTGAAATTAATTTTTGTAAGAACATGCTGTGATATCACAAGTAAACAAGAGGCCTGGCCACCTAAGGGAGAGGAATAATGGAGGTTCTTAGGAATTTCTAACATTGGGTTTCTTGGCCACGTGAAAAAAGATGAGAGAAGGTAAATGGGGATTTTTTTTCTTTTCGTTTCAGTCTTTAAAAATATTCGGAACTACTTAGAGATCTATGTTTTTAAGCAGTGATTTCCACTTATACCAGAGATCGCAGTCAAAACAAACAAACGAAAATGCTCTCATGGTATCAGAGTCAAGAAATCCATCAATCTTTTTCTTTTTTAAACTCAGCAGTATTTACATTTCAGCATACAAATACAGCTTATCAAGCTAAAATAGAGTGTGTGTTCTGATGTGTAACTGATACTTCATAGCCTTACTGGCTTTGAGAACCCTCCAAATAAGGTGTATTTGTAAAGGTTGTCAGCCACACTAACAATCTTTCTTAACTGAATAAAGTGTCAGTTTATATTTGTTGAATAACAGATTACCTTGGTGTGCTGCTCTTTCCAAAACGAAGTAATTTCATTTACTTGAGTGAGCATTTTAATTCTTGTACGAGACTTTGTTTGCTTGGGTCAATGGACAGTCATTGAAGTTCAAAGTTCCAGAAATAAAATGCCATTTTAGGATCTCTTAAGGGGAAATGTTGGCATAAGTTCGTTAACATCTGTTAAGGACCGATGCCTAATTTATATGTTGAGTACAGCCTGCGTCCAGGTACCAGGTCAAATCGAATATTTGTTGTTTGATTAATAATAAATTGATCACACTGACGTTGTTCAGTGTGTGAATCTTACTTGGTTGCTTAGGTTGTTAAGAATTTTTCATTGCCACGGCTTTCCTCCATGACTAGAGAGGTCAGTATCAGGTAGGTCTAAAGCAAAAACAAAACCGTTTTCCTGCCTTAGCTCCAGTCAAGCTTAATTTCTGCAGTCAGACTTACCTCTGATAATGTAAGTCCATAGTGTGACTTTTATCCCCTGCCAATTGATCAGAAAGCCTAAGGAACGTCACTCAATCATTTCATCAATCCCTTATTTCTACAGTATTTACTTTCTGCTCACCTATGAGGCCGGCTTCTCCACTTAGAAGGTTCAGTTTGGACCAGTGAGTTTTGGGGGATGTTGTCGGGTAAAAAGAAAAAAGGAACACAACATTTGGTTGTTGTGGGGCACCACATACAGTTAGAACTTGGGTTAAACCACTTCCTTTGCCGTGTTATAACACCTAATGATGTATAATCCTTACAACCTGGTAGAGCTGCTGGTGGTGACCATACTGGGTGCTTGGAGATGATCAGTTCTCCTGACCTCACAAACAAGCTCTCTCTCTTCTTGACCATCTTAACGCTTTATAATATTGAAGATCGGGGGCACGTGGGTGGCTCAGTTGGTTGAGCATCCGGCTCTTGATTTTGGCTCAGGTCGTTGATCCCAGGGTCGTGGGCTCATGCCCAGTGTCATGCTCTGCACTGAGATTGGAGCCTACTTAAGATTCTCTCTCTCTGCCCCTCCCCTGCTCATGCACCTGCTGTCTCTCTCAAAAATTAAAAAAAAAAAAAAAAATATATATATATATATATATATATACAGTAAGCCAGAATGTATCTTTGGTGAAGTCATGACAGTGGAATGTAACCCAGAGATCTGAAACATCATTATTTAAACAATAGTATGTCAAATACCTTTAAGTAGCCAAGCTATACATTCCCCGGAACTACGTGAGTCACTGTAAATGGTTTGCTTTGGTTTTCTCCCCCTTACCTTCAACCTTTTTCCACCCCTTTAAGTGTGACTACGCTACCGCTACCGTCTTGCGTCGCCACCCCTGAGTTTCCCAAGCAAAGGACTAAACAAACCATATTCATGCTTCTGACCCCTGTGATCACCTCTGTAGCAAACTCAAGTTAGACCTGTCTGACTTCCTCAGAATGGCACCTTCCAGGCTTCCTTTTCCCTATGGACTATTACACGGTCCTTTGTGTTTTTCTCTAGGAGTCTCTAACCTGTTCTTCATCTGTGTCCCAGGTGCATGGAAGTTGCTTCACAAACATTAGTGGATTAGCAAATGAATTAATGGGAATCCAGAAGACAAATTGTAGAGAAGGATAATGAAGTCTTCTGTCTGCGGACTTCTCAATGGTACAGGACAGGGCACGGCAAACTTCTTTATAAAGGGCCCGACAGCAACTTCTCAACTTAGATAGGAAAGAGAGAAAGCAGCCACAGACCATTCATAACTGAACGGGTGTGTTTGTTTTTCAATAAAACTTTATTTACAAATACAGGCGATGGGCCAGATCTGATCTGTGGGCTATAGTTTGCTGACCCCTGGTTAAATTATTACCTATGATATTTTGAGGATGCGATTACACAGGACTTGTATACTGAAGATCAAGATATTAAAGAATTCCAAACAATTAAAAAAAAATGAAGACACAAGGGCACATATTTTTTTGAGATGAGAACTCGTTGCTAGTTCACCATATTTTATTCCCTTGCTGATAACACAGAACGGTTTTTTGTTTTAAATTTAAAGACGAAAGCCAGGATCGTTACTCTTTCTTAAAATATAATGCTATTAAAATCATCCAATGCATAAAAATGGAAAATTTGTACTTTCCCAAATTACCCTTCTTCTGCTTCTTACCCAGGGACAGGAGGAGGCCCAACCTCCGTTAGAAAGAGTTTGTTGGCACAATAACCAAAATGCGCAAAATGGTAAAATCTGGAAGCATTGCCACAGCATCTTGTTATTGTTTACTGATTCTCTTAATCAATTTAAATACTGCTTTAGTTCAGTGACCTAAGTCAGACCTTTGCTTTTTCCCACCTCCTTAGTACTTTTCCAGAACCTAGTTATCAACCAGCAGTATTAGAAGTTCCGCACTATCCAGTTTCGTCTTTTCTCTTGCTGCCTTGGAGTCTCTCTCTTTTCTTCTTTGTTACATGGCAGGATTGGTTGAGCTTGGTTGATGGTGTTGGGGCAGTAAGCAGGTGCATGTAGGGTCTAAGAGCTCCAGCCTGGGAGTTAGGCAAGTCCGTGTCGCCATCTCACCCAGGCACCTGCCAGCTATGTGACCCGTGATGCTTTCGCTTGCTCAGCTTTGAGCTTTGCCCCTCGTAAAGTAAGGATGATGATCGTACCTACCACACGGGAGTTCGGTCAGGGTGAAGTGGGATCGTGAACATAAAACCCTCCTGGCACTTGGTGAACCTTCACTAAAATTTCAGTAGTGCTGTGGCTTTGGCTCTTGCCTCCTTACTGGGAGTCCTTCTGTAAACAAAGGAGTGTGCCGCTGACATGAGGCTTTGAGATCTCAGTGGCATCATTGCGGAAACCCTCCTTAATGTGGAGGCGTCACCTATTTATTTACTGTGGGGAATCAGGCATCAGAAGTCCTGAAGCCAAGAGCCAAGCAGACACAGAAGCCCGGAACAGGTCTGGAGGTATCCAAAAAACTGTCAAGGAATCTTATGCTTGCTGTTTTATCCTTCTTATTTACTTATTTTTTTAAAATTGGTTGTGGGTGTGTTTTAGCGTATTTTCTTCTAGGAATGTCCTAGAGGCACAGTAGGGTTATTTTTTTATTTTTTATTTTTTATTTATTTTGTGTCTGTCCAGCATAAGGCCAGACACCGATGTGGTGTAAAACTGCTATTCTACCCTCAAGCTACAATGTTCTTTCTCGAAAATTATGCTCAAGGCTTATCTCCTCCAGAAAATGTATCCCGATTAAATGGCTTAGAAACAACACATGTCCACAAAGGTTCCTCAGTCTTAAGCTGATTTTGGGTCAAATTGTTAAGAGCATTTGTTATTCGTCATTGCCTGGCTCACTTCCCTGTCCCTTCTTGGCCTCTCTTCAGTAATTATGTTCCCCTGGACGCCTTTGCTGGCCTTCACATGTGGCCTGGGTTATCCTCTTGTGTGAGTACCCGAGGTCCCCAAGCGAACCACTTATTAAGCCATTATTCCTGGTTTCCATCTCTCTGATCACCCCCATGAACCGTGAGAACCACAAGGCAGCAGAACTGTTTCTTTAATGATATTCCCAGCACCTCAGCGCAGAGGGATAGGTGCATGCTAAGTGCTCACGAAATATTTGGGAAGCAAATGACTGTCAGAGGCCTGTCCATTCTGTATATTATGCTAATGCCCATTAAGCAAGTGGCTTGGCATTTCGCCACACTGGTAGTAGTAAGTACACATTAATGGCGACATTCAGGAGTTAATCTATGTCATGGTCCTAGAACATCACCAGAAAAGAAGGATCCTATCCATACAGTTATGGAATTACTACATGAGAAAGTATACACATTATTGTGACTTCTTCTGTGATCAGAAACAACTAAGTATACATTTTTATTGAGACGTAGTGGAGATGAGAAAAACCAATTTTTTTAAAGTAGCAAAAATAGCGATTTTTACAAAGCAAGCATTTTGTACAAAGAATGATCATTCCTTTGTGGCGATTTCATAAAACATGTATCTTATTCCAGGAGCGAGACATGTTCTTAGTTCTAACAAACCATCGAGAAGCTTATTAAATGAAAAATGTTCAGGAAACATCAATTGAACTTGATATTTTGACTTGTCTTTTTATTTTTCTTTAATAAAAAAAATCCTTTAGTTCTCTATCTGCCCAGAAAAATGTTACTTTGATGCTTTTAAGGACCCTTTCCAAACCCGCAGACTAAAATATTAATACCAGAGAGGTGTCGAGCCAGGAGGGTGGGGGTGTAACGGAACATATCTGGTCTCCCTGACGTTTTCCCCTTGTTGCTGCTTGTGGCCACAAATGGCCATGTACCCCAGGGGGAGTGAATACAACAGCATGGAAGTGAGAGCCCTTTTGTGTTTCCTGCCAATTATTAGGTGTGATTGAATATTTTGAAAGAAGCCGGTACATAAGAATTGGCATTTGGCTGGTGCCTTACAGAAGTGATCTTTCCTCTCCTGTTTTCTTTTCAAATGTTTTTGATATCTGACATTGGATTCTGCCTACTCCTCTTGCTATCAAAGGCAGACATCAACCTTACAAAGGATGCTCAACAGATACAGGGTAGGCGATGTTGGGTTTACTATATTTTATTCTTTCTGTAGCCACTATGAGTTTACGTTTTCCCTTGTTCTGTTACAAGGACACTTTTACTTTATCTTTTTTTCCAGGACCATAGGAATCAAAGTTCATACTATAAACCAACTTTGGTTTAGGTGTCTAGTTTTAAGAATCAGGGATGGCAGTATTGTTTCCTGAGAATGACCCCTGGAATATTTAACTTGATAGTATTTTCAGAATGAAAGGCATAACAGAATTTGTAAGTTTTGTAATATCATTAAGGAAATCCCTTTACATGTTTTTTTTTTACTGGACAGCTATAGGATTTTGCATTTCACATTGTTTCAACAGAAAACATCAGTAGCAGAAGGGATGTTTGGCGATCATTAATCTTTATAAAATGAGGACTCTTCGTTAAAGCATGAAGGAAGCACCAGACTTCTTTTTTTTTTTAATGGAACACATACGTATAGAAAGAGTCTTACAGCAAAATATTACTTGCTTAGAGTCATTTCAAGTGAGGGTCTGCAAATGGTCGTTGAACAATCCCATCCCTCTTTCCACCAATTCTCTGTATTGCTAATTACTGGGAATCAGGAGTTGGGGGAGGGGCTTGGCTTTATTCCCAGGGAGCATGGGAAGGATGGACAACTGTGTATTCCTTGAGCGGAACTATTGATGTGATGCTGTGCAATAGAAATACAGTCTCAGAAGCCTTTGGTATTTGGAGGAGCCACGTTATCAAACAGGACCATACTGTATTTCTAGAAGTTTATATGTCCAGGACCCTGCTTAGAACCACCGTAACTCCCCTCTGGCATCTTAATCACAAGCATGGGTAGAAAGGTAAACACGGATTAAGGTCTATGTTTTTAGAAAAGCTGCTTTTTTTTTAAGGTCAATTTTTAATATAAAAGGTTGAGGTGGCTGTACTACACAGTCAATCCTTATAGAAGGATTAGGTTAATTTCCTTCAGATCTATTCCCTGGGCTCTAATCCCATTGGACAAGTATTATATCGAGTTAGCACTGGCTCAGAGAAAGTGCTTCATAGTCATCTGTGTTGAATCAGTTGAAAGCAGTGGAAATGGTGTTAACGTAGTTGAAAACGAGATGCCCAATGTAAATGATTAGCCTTCAGATAAAAATTAGAAGAGAAAAAAAAAAAACATGCAAACATTATTTACATGTCATCATTTCCAACTTTCATTTAAGAAGATGAAATTTTCCAAAGAAAAGTGTCATTTTAGCCATGCTCTTGCTTCGTGCGATGCTTTCTGTTACGGGAGGCTTATTCTTAGGGAAAAATTGTTATGGTCACGCCAGCTTGGGATTTAATTTCTTGATAAAGTATTCAGCAGTACTTGACCAGTCCTTAGACCTATCCATAGACAGAACAGGTGGCAGAATTCTTTTTTCTTCTAGGCAGAAGACTAACTTAGGTTATTATTACATAATCATTTGTCTAGCAGGAATTAGAATAAGTATCTTAGAACTGGAAGAGACCTCAGAAATAATCTAATCCTTCCACTGCCAGTCATTTTCCAGATAAGGAGATTGGGTCATGGAGAGGTTAAGAGATTTGCTCAAGGTCACACAGCTAGTTTTTTCCCGAGCTTATTCCCCACCTCACCCTCCGCCTTGATTCTAGCATTGCATACGTTTCTGTAACTCTGTTGTATCTTAGGCCTCATTGTTCTACCTCAGAAGTAGTATGCAGTTCTTATATTTGGGAAGGTCATTTATGTTCATGACTAAGATCTGTATTACTGAGAGCTCATACGGGACAACTGTGGGAAATCGTGATGTGATGCCGTGTGATAGAAATAAAGTAGAGTAGGCTTCAGTGTGTGGGCGGTCAGCATACTGTAACAGAAGGGGACAAAGCTAGAAACATGGATTTCCAGCCTGGCTCTGCTGTCTCCCAGCTGTAGGAGCGTGGGCAAATCACTCCTCTCTCCAGGAACGGGCTTTGCACAGTGAGAAGACAGCACTGTGGTAACCAGCTTCCTCTAGTTCTGTCCCTCAACAGAATGTGGTTAGAAGAACAAAATTCACCTGAGTGAATCTGAAGATCTAATTGGCTTTATTCAATGATCCCTGAATCGGGCGGCGCCGATCTAGCAAGTGGAAGGGAGCTCCCAGGGGTTGTACAAAATGGAAGACTTTCACAGACAGAGATGGGGCAGGACAAGGAAGTTAAAAGGTTTGTTTTGGGCAGAGTCACCTTCTTTGGGGGAAGGGTGGTGGTCCCTCATGCAGATGACCTCATGCCAATCAGGAAATTCCAGATTAACTGGTTAAAGGTCACATTCCTGAGGGGCCCCCCCAGGTGGCTCAGTCGGTTAAGCAGCTGACTTTGGCTCAGGTTATGATATCATGGTCCGTGAGTTCGAGCCCCACGTCGGGCTCTGTGCTGGCAGCTCAGAGCCTGAAGCGTTTCAGATTCTGTGTCTCCCTCTCTCTGACCCTCCCCCGTTCATGCTCTGTCTCTCTCTGTCTCAAAAATAAATAAAGGTTAAAAAAAACCATAAAAAAGGTCACATCCCTGAAATTAAGTTTTGGTTTGCTGGTCTGGGGACAAGGTCCATTTGGAGCCTGCTTTTCTCTTTTGTCTTTTGAATCTTATCCATGTCCAGAAAAAGTGATCCTATATTTTTGAAGCTGTGACCAAAGTATCTCTTCAGTCAGTCATGGTCTTTGGACTCTGTCATGAATTAAAAGAAGTTGGTTTCCAAATAAAGACATGAGACACAGTTAAAATTGTATCATAAGGAGCTGTTGCCCTGGTGGTATTCCACATATTGAAAGAAGAGTCCCAGTCCTGAAATTCTACCAGATTTCTTCTCATTTTCAATCTCTGGAACATAATAGATACGGTTACTTGGAAGAAAAATATATAGCAAAATACCAGATGAAGAGAGTATTTGTTGGGCAGTGTGCATCCAATATGGTAGCCACTAGCTCCATTCATATATCTACTTGAGCACTTGAGATGTGGCCATTATGCATTGAGATATGCCATAAGGATAAAATAGCCTCTCGACTTTTAAGCAGCTTTAGCGCAGTAAGAGGAATGTAAAATGTGGACTGAATTAATTTAAATATTGACTACATGTTAAACGATAGTTTGGATATATTGGATTAATATGTCATCCAAATGAAATTTTTCCTTTACTTTTTAAAGGGCAGGTTTTAGAAACTGTTTTACATGTGTATGTGGCTCACATTATATTTCTGCCAGCAGCCTTCATCCTTTGCTTTAACTTGCCCACTTTTAGTCTAAGAAGCATGTGGCTACCAGAGTAGATGGGGGGCCTGAGAAGACTGCATGCCTGGAAAACCCGTGAGAGGAGTGAACTTCCCACATTTGGGGTGGAGGCTTCTTTCAAGAAGTTCCTAGCTGTGCTCCCACACTCATGTTTTAAGGCCAGGGAACTCACTTGGAATGCTCATAAGTGACCGAGCGTTGGGTGTGGTCAGTTACCAATTCACTATCGAGCCACTGATTGACACCAATTTCTAAGACCCCTCTAATCTCTACGGGGCAGGATGACTTGGCTTTTAAAGGATTTTTCCTTTTTAAATGAAGCTTGCTGGCTTTAAGTGGGTTCAGTCTGAATTTCCTAACAGTGCCAAAAGGCATAATTACCCATAGGACTCTCAATAATAGGGAAGTTATGGAATTTGGAATAGAATAGATGGAGTGGATACCCTAAAGGATCATAAAGGGGTTTTATAACTTCGCATGTAATAACAAAACATTTGAGCAATAACCATTGTAAACTTGTGGGATAGCTGCCATCATCATGAACAAGCTGTGGGGCTCTTTGAAAATAGTATTGAATTTAAGTTTGGAGAGAGCGTGAATAGAACACTGATCATGTTCGTGTTGTTTAGTGTATTTCGGCACTGCTTTCAACCGAGAAAGCGTGACTGCTTGCCGAGCACTGCAATACTTCTCTCTTAGAGTCTTTTCCTATACGGTCAAAAGCTCAGTGCAGCCCCTGGGGTTGAAATGGACATCGTTTAGTGGAGAGGAAACAGAGGTCCAGACGTTGTGAACATTTTGGTGGTCCTGGATTCACATCTCTTGATTTAGAATCAAGTACTTGTTTCTATGTTACCTTGTGAATGTTCTCACATAGACCTACTTGTTTGTTTGTTTGTTTTTTAATCCCATTACTAAAGCACAAGATCTTCTAGCTGTCTACAACTTGTTTCTTACATCACAGAACAAGATGCAGCAAAACCTGCCAAGGACCCTCAACCCTCTAGGAAAGCTAGTTGTTGACAAACAAGTATGTTAGTAACTGAAAAGAACTGAACACTCTTTGAAAACACTAAGGGGACATCTTGTTTGCTGGCTAAAGAAAGGAATATGTTGATTGACCAGCTAATAGTAACTCTTGACGTCAGGGCGTCTTGTCACCGAAAACCCTCAAAGCAAAAGGAAAGACAGCTTTTGCTTTATGTAATAACTAAGTAGGGTCCTATAGACGGACACCTCCACCAAAAAACGACTACAGATTTTGGATATAACAGAAAACACGGCCACGTACCGGCACTAGAGAATAAACCCAAGTAGGCAGACGCTATTAGAGGAGTCTTTTTGAAGGAGGGGAATTGAATGGAGCTATTGCCTGTTGTCATGACTTTAACTGATCTTTAACATGGCATGTAGGGGAAGCGGGTGCTGGTGCAGAAATCCGCAGTCTCTGTCGACAGAGAACCAGAAAATGGAATTTGGGGAAATCTCAGCCCAGAGATAAGAGGCAACCCCAGAAAGGAAAGAGCTGTAAGCGAGATTCCCACATTTTTGTCACTGTACGTGTCTGATTCACATATGTGGAACAGATTCAAAACATTTCAGCTCATGATAAAATATCTTCACTGGGACTAGAGCTGTCATCCAAAAATCAAAATTGGAAGCTTGAATTGACATGACATAATTGTAAGCTAAAACAAAATGAATGATACTCGTAGGAGAAAAATAACAGAATCCAGAGTTTTAATATCTTACCATTCCTAATGTCTGGGGCATGAACTACAGATAATTAGGACAGTGGAGTGTGTTCTCATAAAAAAGGAACATTAACTGATATAAATACCAAGATGACATAGGTATTGGAATTAACAGACGGTATGTAAAATGGTTATCATGACCATCTGCTATGAAGTAAATACAATACACTCATAGTGAATGAAGAGATAGAAATCTCTGCACAAAAATAGAAAAGATAAAGGATCAGAGGAAATTCTGAACTGAAAAATTCACTTGATAGACTACCGGCAAAAGAGAATTGACAAAGGAAAAGGTTAGTGAACTTTACGGTCTATTAATAGTACTTATTCAAGTGTAAGGAACAGAGAGAACAGATTGAAATAAAAATGAAGAGAAGTTCAGAGATCTGTTAGATAATATTAGCTGGATTAATTTACATGTACTTGGAGTTCCAGAAATAGAGAAGCAATGGAACAGAAGGAAGTATTTGAAGAAATCATTGCCAACATTTCCCCAAATTTGATGGAAGAGGATGTCACCACATACCAAGAGGAAGAAAGAAGAAAGATGGCCCGTGATAAAGGAAAGATCTTGAGAGCAGCAGGAAAATGATGCATTGCATACAAGAGAAGAGTGATGTGATTAGCAGATGCCTTCTCTTCAGAGACAGTGGAGACAGAAGAATGTAGCAGGGCATTTTTATAATGCAGAAGGAAAAATAAAACAGCTTTCAATTCTGTATTCGGCAACAATATCCCTTAAGAATTGGGACAAAATAAAAATGTTTTTTGGATCAAAGAAAGCTACCAGTATTTATTAGCAGACTCACAATGCAAGAGATTTTAGAAGAGGTTCTTCAGACTGAAGGGGAATGATACCAGATAGAAATGTTGATCCTCACAAAGAAGAGCACTCTCTGGGTAAATCACCTTTTTGTTCCCTGTGCATTTCTTGATACAGCATATGGTGGTTTAAAGAATAAATTATAACGTGGTCTTTATGACATTCTTGACGCATACAGCTATAATACGTGTGGTAGCAGTAGAATAAAGGAAAAGGACGGGTGGCGATATGGACCCGTATAGTCGCACAGTGTCTCCTTGGTGAAATCGTGCAACGCTGGCTGTAAGATGACCGTGGAAGTTTGAGAGTTTATGTTGTAATTTGCAGAGCAGGATTCCTCAACTGTGGTGTTCATGACATTTTGGGCCAGACAGCTCTACGCTGTGTGCAGCCGTCCCGTGTGTTTTAGGATATTTCGCAGCATCCTTGGTATCTCCCCACAGTAGTAGTACTTCCCACCCCTACCCTCACTGCGATCACCAAAAATGTCCACGCACACCCCCAGGGGACCAAAATCGTGGTTGAAAACCGTTGGTGTGTGTAATAGAACAATTTTAGTGACAGTGTCTATACATTCTTTGGGTGTTTAAAAGCATTTAATCAGGGATGCTTCAAGTTTGTTATATATGTGCGTATGTATGAAAAGTAAAGTGGAATAAATCTTCATATAACCCCGAAAGGGCAATAAAGACAAGACAAAAAAAAAAATAGAATTAACAAATAAACAAACACAAACCCAATCATGTAAATACATAATGTAAACATTATAGGGATAAATATTCTAATGGAGGGGAGTGTCAAATGGATGAAGAGAGGCAAATGTAATTATATGCCAGTCATATAGTCATATATTAAATAGAAGAGAGGTCTACAAACGATGCATGTATTTCAAATATAAGTATAGTTAGGTTGAAACTAAATAGATGGAAAATGGAAACAGGGAGGAGAAAAGGCCAATGAGGCACAGACAGCATGGGGCCTTGGTGTGCACGTCTCCCTACCACACCCCCCCGTCCCTGCCCTATGCATCTCTCTGCTTGGCCGTGTCTGAGCTGTAGCCTTCATAACAAACCCGTAACACTGAGTAGAGTGCTTTCCTGAGTTCTGTGAGCCAGTCCAGCAAATTACCTAGCCTGACGAGAAAATCATGGGAACTCCTGACTTACAGGCAGTCGGTCTGGAGTACAGATCACAGTTTGGGGCTTGTAGTTGGTGTTAAAGTGGGGAGGGCGGTAGGGGCACCTGGGAGGCTCAGTTGCGTAAGCTCTTGATTTTGGCTCAAGTCGTGGTCTCATGGTTCGTGAGTTCGAACTCCACATCAGTTCCATGCTGACAGTGTAAAGCCTGCTTGGGATTCACTCTCTCTGCACTTTCTGCGTGTGCATGTGTGCATGTTCTCTTTCTCTCTCAAAATTAAATTTGAAAGGAAGGAAGGAAGGAAGAAAGAAAGAAAGGAAGGAAGGAAGAAAGAAAGGAGGGTGCCAGATTTGTGGGACTGATTCCTTAACCTATGGTGTCTGTGCTAACTCTGGGTAGTTAGTGTAATTACTGCATCCAATCGGTAGCTGGAAAATTGGGCCATTGCATAACGTAAGGGAAAAACCTACACACTAGCCATCAAAAGTATGTGAATAAGAGGAAAAAGTTTTTAATTGCAAAAGAAGTTCTAAAAATCCATGATTTAATTCCCACTGTAAGAAGTTAGACATTGAGAAAAATAATCTTTAGTAAGAAGTAAAAAAAAGAAAAAAAGGGAAATTATAAAGAAAAATATTGAAATCAGTGGAAAAAAGAGTGGGAAAGTAGTAAAGAAAATATATTAAACCCAAAGCTCATTCTTTGTGGAGAAAAATAAAGATACCTATTCCAGGACTGATCACCAACGTAAAAGAAACAAATCAGTAGTATCAGGAATGAAAGAGGCACATCACTACAGGTCCCATAGATAGAAAAGAATCAATAAATTTGATGAAAATGGACACATTCATTGAAAGGCATAATTTAAGAGACTTGACCTAAGAAGATATAGGAAACTTGAGTAGATTGATGTTGAATATCAGTAAAAGAAATTCAACTCGTTATTAAAATCTTGCCAAGAAAGAAAACTGGAGGCTCTAATGGCTTGAGTGGTAAATTGTATTAGAGATGTAAGAAATAAAGAATACTAATCTCACACAAACTCTTTGAGGAAATCGAGGTGGCGAGTTCCTCTTTCAGTGAAGATGGACTAACAATTGGAAAGAAGAACTAAATGGAGCTGAGTTTTGAAAATTTTTTATGTTTATTTTTGAGAGAGAGAAAACGACAGAGTGCAAGTGGGGGGGGGGGGCAGAGAGAGAGAGGGAGACACAGAATCCGAAGCAGGCTCCAGGCTCTGAGCTGTCAGCACAGAGCTCAACGCGGGGCTCGAACCCATGAACTGGAGATTGTGACCTGAGCCGAAGTTGGACACTTACCCAGCTGAGACACCCAGGCACTCCTGGAGCTGATTTTTTTTTTTAAAGGGAAGTCTAATAAGTATGTATTACGGTCCAATACAGTTTTCTTTGATGATGGAACTAGGTGTGCCCTGTCCAGTACAGTAGTCACCCCTGACATGCATCTACTCGATGCTTGAAATATGGCTACTTGGATCTTTGAAATGGATTTTTTACTATAGCTTAATTTTAATTAATTTAACATTAGCCATATGTCTAGTGGCTCCCATATTAGAACAGCTTTCAAATATGTAAATTGAAGCGCCCAAGAATGGATTCAGTGATTTTCAATATCCAGAGCACATATAGATATTGCCATTGAAACTGTTAAAATTAAAAACAAATACTTAACATGCAAAATTTCACGTGAGTAAATGATTTGTCCATATTTCCCTATTGTCATTACTGGGATGGTACTAGGCAAATTAGTTTTTAGCTGAACTCAATGTTAAAAAATTAGAATAGTTTTTGGATAAGAATATTTAATAAACTTTATTGCACAGCTAATAGACAAAGCTCAGAAAGAATATTTCACATTAAATCTTAAAAGGTGTGAGGAACATTATCTTTTAGTGACCTACGGCCATACAAAAACTCATTGCTGTTTTGATTCGTTATGTTTGTCTTGATTATAAGTGATTTTTTTCTTACGCTATTTCTTACTATCTTAGTTCCGGTTAACTACCCCCCCCCCCCCCCCCCCCCCGGCCCCGGCCCCGGCAAGCAGAAGCAGGATGGAAGGGATAGGAAGACCCAAGTAAGGCTGAAACCTGGAAAGAAAAAGAAAACATCACTGTCCTAGGCGTTCTTCATTCATCCCCTTTGAGGAATATAGCCTGTTGTAACAGCAGAATCGGAGCCAGTTACTGAATATGTGCGGACCCACAGTTTCTCTACAGATAAAATTAAGTCTGTGCCGTCTACATCTTAGAAACTACCGTGAATACTAGATGAGAGGCATATATTTGCAAAATCTGCTGCGTTCCACACCCGCCACACAGTACAGTCACGTAAAGCGTTCTCTCTCTTGAGTTGGTAGAGGACTCTCTTAGGAAAGATCCTGAAAACAAAACCAGGAGGTCATGAAAACAAAACCAGGAGGTCATAATAGCAGAAAAATCGATTTAAGTGTAAGTGATTTTGCAAGGAAGTTACAAACAAGTGGAAACTATTTAATGCATACTTTTTACGCAGCTCCGTGATAATCCTAATAAAAACAGTAAGCACAATAATCCTACCTGAGAGGTATTGAGTGGTTATGTTTACCTGTTACTGTTTAAAGCACATCCCATGCATTCTCATCTTCGCCAGAGGCTGATGGAATATTTATAGTATTTTCTCCATTGTATAGAGGAGGACATACAAAGCTTTAAGTATTTCAGTAACCTGCCCATGATTGTTCACATTGTTATTTGTGGTAGAAGAGGGATTTGAATTTGGTACGTTGGTCCTATTTCTCAAATAGACCACTGGTTAGAAGATGAATAACATCCATCAAAAATATCTACGTCATCCAGGAGGAAAGATTACAAGTTGAAGCAATTAGTTCCAAGAGATTTCAAAGTACTGAAAGACCATTGTGACCTTGGGTAATCTGAGAAGGTTTTATGTTTTAAATAAATAACAGATAGCTCTGGGGTTGCCTTTATATATTTTTAGCCTAATTTCAACAAGAGACTGCAAGTAGGCAGAACTTTCCCGGTAGGAGTGTAAACATTGTTTGACCGCCTCCCCTCCCATTGAGATAAGCATGTTAGAACACAACATTAGAAATGAGAGCAGAGAGAGAGAATGAAGTAGGATCTTGATGGGACTTAAAGCCAACTCACATTGTTTTGTCGTGTCCTGTTGGTCCTAGATCAGTGACCTTTAGACTTTGTATCTTGTCTCCTTAGTAGGGTGTGAAGTTGGTATATTGGGTCACAACCAACATATTTATTTTAATGAAATGGACAGAGTAGCACAGGATGGAAATTGTCAAAGTATCTTGCTGGGAATAAGGGTCTTTGTGAAACATTTGTTTTAGTTCTCTACAGTTGATACTCATTATTGGTAGTACTTCTGTTCTCTGGAGTCAGTGAAAACCACGAATTAGTGAATACTGAACCGTTTCTTCTAAGGGAAATTCATGGTTAGGATCTTTTGAGCCTCTGAGTACATGATTTTCATCAACTGGTCCATACATAACCTTATTTTATGCATGTTTCTGTTTAAAGACACCTTATTTAATATATACTGCTGATGCATTGACATTGAACTTCTGCCCAACAGCGCTGCAACTCAGGTCTATAGCATATCTAACACACATTTTCTCCATTAGACACATCAGAGGCATCTAGCATTTTGGAACACTGGTGAGCACTTCAGCATGTGTTTGGGGGCTATTTTATATGGCAAAGTCACCAACAAAAAGCCCAAAGATACAGAAAGGGTGGCATTAAATAGACTATGAAAAGGACCCTTGTTTACAGATGGCAGAACATTGCCTCGTCCAAGCTGAGTTGGGAGCGTTTGCATCAGGAGACTAAACGTGTTCCATGCTCTATACAGGTAGGTCTGTGAATGAATCGAAAGTTCTGGGAATATTGATTTGAGTGCTGTAGGTCAGTTTTAGCAAGTAGCTGAGTTTGCAAATATGGAATCCAAACAATGCGGACCAACGGAATGTGTAGACACACAAATGGTTGTTAGGTCATCACACGAAATATATTTCTCAAGAATAAAATGTGTTTTGAGACCTATCGTGCTAGATCATCAGAGTACTGAGGAATAACAGGGTGATCAGTGTCACCAGCATTGATATGCAGAATGGCGTTAACAGGTAAAAGATGAGCTGGAGGGACACCTGGCCGGCTCAGTCAGTGGATCAAGTGATTCTTGATCTCTGGGTTATGAGTTCAAGGCTCATGTTTGGTGTGGAGATTACTTAAATAAATGAAATCTTAAAAAAAATTGATGAATTGGTTACAAATTGAGTTATATAAATGAAGAAGTAAAAGTCGATTATTAAGCCTGAAGATCTCTGGTTTAGAAATTGAAAGAGTCGGGGTGCCTTGGTGGCCCAGTCGTTAAACATCTGACTTCAGCTCAGGTCATGAGCAAATGGTTCGTGAGTTCGAATCCCACATCGGGTGAGCGTAAGTTCCTCTTCCCTCTCCGCCTCCCTCTCTGTCTCTCTCTCCCTCGGCCCCACCTGGGATACTCGACGTCTCTTCCCACCCCTTGCTCACTTGCACTCCCTCCCTCCCTTCCTCCCTCCTTCTCTCTCTCTCTCTCTCTCTCTCTCTCTCTCTCTCAAAAAATAAAAGAAAGAAAGTGTGATCAGGTCCGCGATATAATGGAAGGACTGGCCCTTGGGTACTGGTGGATTTGCCATGTGACCTTGGCACATCACAAAGCCTTATACTTCATCTTTAAAATAATGTTGTTTGAAGTGCACATTAGTTGTTAGAATCCAATGAGGCAATATACCTACGTATGACACTGATCGAATACAGTAGTGCCTGGAATCTAATTAGCTGCTCTAGAACTAGCAGGTGGTATGTTTGTGTATTAGGTGTACCTTCATGCATGTATAGATTATGCATGTCAAATATACTACAATTTCACCTGAACAAATATTGGGGTATGTAAGAAGAGGTACTCCTCAGGCTATTGAAATGTGGTACTATAATAAAGTTGAGACATTAGGGTTAGAGATTTATTCATTATCAGAGACAAAGAAGCAATAGAAAAGTTAAAAGAACCAGGGGTAAAGATACAAGTATATAAACTGAACTGTATGATTCGGTAACCCATATATATTATAAAATCTATATAATAAAACAAAGTTATATATTTACAACTCTGTAATATTTATTCTACACGAAAGCTTAAAATGTAAACTACAATATGATGGGTTATGTTTATACTACACGTACTATATGATAATACCGATTTTCAAGGCTCCAGAGCATAAGAAATACAGTGAAATTGCCTGACAAAATGTGACCTTTGTTTGAGAATGAGTCGGATCTTGCAACCGACCATAATCATGAATATCAATCTTTACCATATTTGCAAAGCTTGGAATTGCTAGTAGAGAGGAACTTCTGGATGATGGACCAAATATGTTTTCCCGTAATTTGTTCCACAGGCTGAAGTTAGTATTGTCAAACACGGCAGGCAACATTATAGATTTTAAGGTTTGAGCTTCATTCTGTCTCCCATGGTATTAAATGTAATTCAAACACAGAAAAATGCTCTTCTCTCATTTTGTCTTTTCTTTTCGATGAGAGATGAATAGATCCACTTGAGGAATGATTATATTGACTCTCGTAGTTTTAAATTTTCTTTAGTACTCTAAAACTGGCGACGAGTGCCAACCGGTCAGTCCAAATAGACCGGTGAGGTGTGATTTCACATCAGCTATTTTCTCTGCAACAGAACAGAGTGTGTGATTCCAAGTTATTCCCCCAACGAGTTACGTCCCTCTTACTTGCTTTCCAAACAGTTTTCGTTGATAATAATCATTACTAATTGTAATTAAAACTTGCCAGTGAATAATGGGAGTTACATTTTTACAAATGTTGTCTCACAAAAGGCTTTATGATGATGATGATGATGATGATGATTTTTCCTGCATCCTGGTCATTGTGCAGTCTGACTGCTTTCAAAAGAACAAACCCAATTGCCAAATGCTGTCGGTGTGTAATGTCATGTTCGGTCTGGAGCTGAGAAGTGTGGCCTCAGGTTTCTGGCCTGTCCTTTATGTCGCAGAAGCACAGAATTGTTAAACAATCTGGGGAAGCTGAAGGCAGCAAAGGTGTGATAAAATTTCCAGGGTGGTCCAGTTCCACATCACAACAGGGACCCGTCAGCTTTGCTCTAGTCTCGCATCGGATGCTAACTTACCTGCAGGAACGCCATGCACGGCAGCCGTCGAGAAAAATAGAGCGTTTGAAAACTAAAGCTTCGGGAAATAGTGTTAAAGCCTTTGTTTCGGCGAATGCTCAAAGCTTTCCTAAAACGTTCTGTGGGCAACTAGGAGAAGGGAAGAAGCTCAGTTTTCCTTTTTCTCTCTCGTTTCTGGACTCTCAGAATGGTCTTAAGAACCGTGGACTTGTAGGGTGTTTTCATTAAGGACCTCGTTGTCAGAGTATAACAACATAAAACCAAGAGCTCCTGCAACAGTCACGCTTTATTTATGGTTTTACAATAATCTCGTATTTTATCCTGTTACCGTGTCATCATTGTACCATTTGAAGCTGCCCCCGAAATCTCAGAAGCCGAAAGGAGAGACATCATCAGCCACTTTGACTTTTCTTTTTCCCTTGATAAAGTGATCTATCTCTGTATTCAATTCAGTACATGGGACTTAGGAGTACATGTATTGTTTTAAAATGTCATATTTACTTAGAGCAAATGAGGGAAGACTGTTGAAAATAAGACTGAGAATTATTTTCAAAAAGAATTTCTCTCTCTGTCAAGGTCATTATATGTATCTTCCTCCCACCAGGAAATGGGCATAATTTTGACACCTTTTACTTTGTTTTAGAAAGTGCTTTTGGGCTTTTGTTGTAGAAGGAAAGTTAAAAAAAAAAAAAAAGGTAAGCAATACTGATCATCCCCAAATTATTTTGCAGTGAGGTAAGATGTGAATGGAATTGTACTGTCTTCCTGTAACTCAGAAATTAAATCTAGAGCCTCCATGTGGGGCAGAGCAAGGTGGGTGTCTGCCGCAGGAGACAGGGGCGGGTGCCCGGGACTGGTCATGGCTCAGAGCAGGCCATCTGGCCCCCGGGGTTGAGTAGGCTTTGACAGGAGGGCTGCCTGTAGAGGGTGTCGGAGCTTCGTCAGGGTTAAGGTGTGGGGACAGCCGGAGGAGGGTTTTGAAGCCCACACAGGGTGAACAGGGTCTCCACATGTGTGGGGGGCTGAAAAATGTCGACCCCAAGTAGATCTCCCCAAGTCTTAACTCCAGGCACCAAACTCTGTGTTAGTTTTCCGTGACTGCTGCGACAAATTACCACCAACTTGGTGACTAAGATGGAAATTTTGAATGGTTCTGGAAGCCAGAGGCTGAAATCAAAGTACAGGTGGGGTGGTTTCCTTCTGGGGGCTCTGAGTGAAAAGCCAGCCCTGGCGTGCCTTCCAGCTTTGTGGGGCAGTAGGCCCTCCTCAGCATTTTTTGGCTTGTAGGGGCATCACTCCGGTCTCCTGTTCTATTCTGTATGTTGTTGCACTCCTTCCTATGTGTCTTTGTATCATGTCCTTTCCTGTCTCTTATAAGGGCACTTGTCATTGGATTTAGGGCCTTCTTTAATCCGGAATGATCTCAACAGCCTTACCTTAGTTACATATGCAAAGAACCTTATTCTGAATAAGGTCTCATCCTAAGGTTTTGGGTGGACCTCTCTTTTGCTGGGCTGCTATTCAACCCGCTATAGCATGGCAGGGGGTGGCTTATCTTGGTGAGTCAGAGCTCAAGAGGAGTGAGAACGGCATCCCTTTGGAAGGGCAGCTGAATGGGGTGGCAAAACTCATGCCAGGGTAGGAGAGCGTCCATGGAGGAGGTAATCTTGCACAGGTATCACATCCAGAGAGGGTGAAGAGGGTATCTGCCTGAGGCAGGGGAGAGTGGGACCTGAGAGATTGGTTGTATATGGTGGGTGATCAAGTAGGCATATATATTTAGGGTAACAGAAGCCAAGTTCCTCATTGGCAGAGAAGTGGAGAATATGGAAAAGGAGAATATATTGGAATTTAGTGTTGGTGAGTGCTCATGGTTTTTTTTATTAAATAGTAATGCATGGAAACAAATGTGCGTAGGTGTGTGTACATATGTATGTTCCCTAGTTCTGCCCACTGACGGGGCCTCAGAATAGTTCCCTGCAGTGGCAACATGCCCACGTAGCAGCCATAGCTTAGCTTCTAATGGTCTAAGAGAAGTAAAAGAGAATTTCTTGGAAAAAAAAATGGCTAATTGCAGAGTTTGGATAAAGGAAGTACAGTGTGAGCCAGGATCATCTTGTGCCAGAAAGTATGGAAGTGCTCAAGGAATGATGGGAATATGCCAGCAGGACATAGAAGTTATCTTTTAAGAGGCTCCCATCGGCCACACTGGGAATAATTTGAGCATCAAAATAAATGACGGCAATTATCACAACCTATTAAATACAAAATAGTCCATTGTAATCTCAGTAAATGAGTGGGTATGTTGAAGGTTTAATGAATGAGGTAGTTGCTATTTTCAAATATAACTACACAAAATAACTACACTAATGACAACAGGGAAAAGGAGTCACTTCTGAGTGGGAAAACTTGGTGGATATCACCTCAACCAAGTGACCAAAGCGCACCCCCCCCCCCCCCCCCCAGTGTTGACATCGGCCCAGAGTGTCTCCTGATAGATTGCAATGAGAAATATCTGTGATATCCTTGCTACGGACACATAACCTGAAGCTAATCGTGAGGAAGCATCATAAACCCATTTGAGACCCCTTCCACAAAGTGGACTATAACTTTCAAAAATGTCAATGGTATGAAAGTCAAAGAAAGATTAAGGAGCTGTTCCTGTCTGGAACTGGAGAACCGCAGTTGAAATGGACCAACTGTTTTGACACTTGGTAAAACACGAATGGGTCTGAGAATCAGATGGTGGTAATGATGACCTCAACATAGGAATTGCCTAGGGAATACCTGGAGCAGAGGAAGCGATCGTTCATTTTAGCTGTGATGATGACAATGAAGAAAAGAATGGAAGAGTCACATGAAAAATCTATCTGACCTCTATCTACTTAATATCCTGGGAACCTGGAAGACAAATGTCCTGGAATCATGTGGAGAAAATTGTTTCCCCCAGGTTTCCTCAAGTTAAACTGAGAGGTAAATTTAACTTATGTCCTTTTTAGTCAACAGAGAAATAAAAAGCACTCTGCCACTTAACTCAGTACTTGGGAATTGTAAAATTAAATTGTTCATGGAAGTAAAAAGTCAGTCTTCATCCAATAACCAGAGGAAAGGAACAGATATGAGAAAGGGAACATGAATTGTCCTAACATTGGAGTATTGGGAGTAATTCATTGAACTATGAATTTGGAAGAGATATTGGTAAGCATGCCAAGATCTTTTTACAAAACCACTTTGGAAGAACTCAACTCTCATTCCATTTTTCAAGGAGAAAACAAATCCCAATGAGTATTGGTACTTCTGTGTAGATTTTTGCTCGTGTGTTCCAAAGTTCGGAGTTCACGGCATGTTGCCATTTGTATTCGGGGATGTCGACGTGAGTATCCTCACTCATATTGAAGTGGTATTCCTAGGGATTCTGAATATCCATAGGCCATTGGTTCAGCATCAACCAAGAAGCGTATAAAAGTATTTCCATCCTACCCCATATTGTCTTGAGTTGTCGCCAAGCGTGCATTCTGTACTTATACGTGTAGTCTGCAAAATGCTTGATTATCTGGTTTTCCGGAGCCTCTCATATAAGAAACAATAAATTTGTTATACTTTGATAATAAAAAAAAAGTCAGCATATGGATGAAAGATGATAGAAACACAGAGGAAGTCAAAGCTGGCATCTGCCAGGAAGGTAACCATGAAAATGCTGACAAAGAAGTGCTTTATTCCACAGTTTGGAAAAGGGAAGTGTAATTAAGAGAGCACTAGATCTTAAAAAAAAAAATGAGGCGCCAATAGGGCTCAGTTGGTTAAGTGTCCTACTCTTGGTTTCAGCTCAGGTTTTGATCTCTTGGTTCCTGAATTTGAGACCCCATTGGACTCTGTGCTGACAGCTTGGAGCTTGCTTGGGATTGTCTCTCTCCCCTCTTTCTCTGTCCCTTCCCCGCTCATGCTGTCTCTCTCAAAATTAAATGAATAAACTTAAAAAAGAGAGAGAGAGGAGCTCCTGGGTGGCTCAGTTGGTTGACTGTCCAACTTCAGCTCAGGTCTTGATCTCGCAGTTCATGGGTTTGAGGCCCATGTCGGGCCCTTTGCTGACAGCTCAGAGCCTGGAGCCTGCTTTGGATTCTGTGTCTCTCTCTCTGCACCCCTCCCCCCCCACCCCCCCGCTCATGCTCGCTCGTTTGTGCTCATGTGCTCTCTCTCTCTCAAAAATAAACATTAAAAACGCTAGATGGAGATTTTTAAGGCTTGTGCTCTAGTCTTAATAGTTATGGGGGACCTTGGGAGGTTACACAATTAAATATTCTCTCTTTACATCTGTAAAGTGGGGACAATACTGACCTCACTGAGTATTTCCCACAATTGTAGTAAGAAACAATTTTATAATAAAAGTGTACTATGTTCTGCACAAACAGGTATCATTCTCGTACATGTTTATAGTGCCGACCATACTATAAATTATGTTTAAATGGGTAAATTAATCTCCACAGAGGAGTGTGCAACAAATACGTACAGGATTTATGTTAAAGCTAGTCACTGAACAGAGACATAATATTCTAAGTGGTAAGCCTCAGCTAAGTGAACATTCAATTAGACCATTGTTTAGGATGTTTGGTGGCAGGTGACAGAAACCCAACTAAAGCCAGATGAAGCCCATACCTGTGAAGTCCCTGATATGGTTCTGGCTTCAGAAGTGGGAACATTCTGGGAATGGCTGATCTTTCATCTGTGTCGTTTTCATTCCCGGCCAGTCTCTTTGCATATGACAGCAAAGAGTACCTGCGAGTAAACGTCTCTCTTTTTAAGAGTCATTTTGAGCCATTCTAGAGAAGCTAGTAAAAGCTACTTGTGCTGTACTGGGAGGATTGTTTTTGTTTTCCCTGGTTCGTGATGAGTGGAACGGTGAGCTGTGATGTTGAAGAACGTCCTGTGGTGTGGTATGGTATGGTATGGTATGGTATGGCCAGGGGGCTGAATCTGGTTTGCAGGTTTCAAACACGGCCACTCATTTACATATTGTCTATGACTGCTTTCAGGCTACGAGGCAGAGTCGAATAATTGTGACAAAAATATTTACTATCCAGTCCTTTGCCAAAAGACGTTTGCTGAACCCTGCTCTGGTTTGTTGTGTGTTTCTGGTCTCAGCGATCAACTTCTTGGGTTTTTATCTTCTCTTCTTTACAATGATGATCTTGGACCGAGTGATTCTTGAGACTCCTTTTTGAATGCTGAGGTTTATTCTTTGACAACTCTTTGGCTTTGGTCCTCAGGCTACTGAACGCACAACGCAGTGCCCCCAAGTTCCCACCTCTCTTCTGCTAAACTCAGGTCTCCTCACATAGTTAAATTCCTATCTAATCTTAGAGGTCTTCAAAGTCACGGCCGTCATTGAAAAAGAGCTAGATTCAAAAATGGCCCGTTAGTCCGTGCACACTACCATCGAAAAAGCATCTCTTTTGTGCACTGCGTGTACTTGGGCACCCTTGCAGCGGCCCAGGGAGCAAGGGGAGATTCTTCTGCAGCATACGTTATCCACATGGTGGTCAGAAACTCCTCTTGACTGTGGACAGTGACAAAGGTATGGGATTAAATGGTAGGAATGGGGTATCACAGAGAATCCTAAACTGTGAGGATTGAGAAAGACTTCTACAGTTCAGGCATACGAAATTTTCAAAGTGAGAAAGACGACTCTGGTTTAATGGCTGTTTTGGCAATGCTCCCGTATTTGGGTATAAAGGTCTCATCCTGTAGGTTTCCAAAGCTTGAAATAATGGAATTTTAAAAACGATGTTAAAATACAGGAAATAGAGACAAAAATCTGAGAGCCAGCTTCCTCTCCTTCCTCCTTGACCCTTCCGTTGGTCTTGGTTCTAGTTATTTGGACCAGTTCCCCAGCCCTTTGCTTTTTATTATTTGCCTATAGGTGGTGTTTGCCATTGGTGGCAAAAGTAATGACATCGCCTATAGGCTTGTGACCTTGTTGAATGACTAGGGAGAGAGACGGTGGCATCTTCAAATTGTATAGCCCTGTAGCACCTAACAGCGGATGCTAGTCTGCGTTCTGTACCTTTGTGTGTTTGTGCAGGGACTGGAGACTTCATGTTTTTAGGACATTATCCTAACTACCAGCCTTTTGGCGAGGGCTATATATTTATATGCGTGTGTGTGTGTGTGTGTGTGTGTGTGTGTATTTGTTATGGTGACATCATTTCTGTTTTAATGTAGAGCTCATTGAAGATGAATGTGTTATTCATTTTTGCCCAAAACTGACAAAATTACTTTATAGTCGAAACACCGGTGTTTAACTTTATGCATTTTCCATCATTTCAAGTATATCCTAGTATTTTAAAACATAAAATACTCAACTATCTTCAACAAACTGAGAGCTGAACGTCAGTATTTTAATTAGAAAAAAAGTGTGCCATGACAAGCTGTGACTTCAGAAAGAAAGACAAGGAATGGTCTTCATAGACCAAGAGAAAAATGGGGCCTCAGATATATTTGGAATATTATACTTGTAAAAAGTATATACCTCAGGAATATTATACTTGTAAAAAGCAGCTTGTCCAAAAAAAAACCCCAACCAACCAAACAAACAAACACCAATCTTTACGTACGTTTTTGTAAGACTAATGCTTCTTAGTGGAAAAAAAAAAAAACCCCATAAAGTGGTCTTACTTGTCTCCATATTTAATAACTTTATGTTTATAATTATTTTGCCTGAGGGTTTTTTTACTTCAAGTTCAGCAGGATGATTGCAATAGTTTTAATTGAGGCAAATGTGAAAAACCGGAAGAAAATAAAATAGTGAGCAATATCTAACAGATGGAACCTCAGTACACCAACTCAGGTGTGCCAGAAATAGAACTTACGTTTCTAGGTTTAAACCTAATTCCACTTTTGAGTGTCTGACCCCTAGATGTTAATTTCACTCAATTCAGGGATCCAAGGGTTGTGCCTACGTTGCAGGGGATAACACAGCTACGGTATCAGGGGGGTGGGGCTGGGAGGAGGTTGCTCTCCCGTGGTACCAAGCAGCCATGCTGGCCTTGTCCTGCGCTGGCATCTGTCCCCAGTGGCATGGACGGAGATGTCTTCTTTCACACTTAATTCTTTATCTGATCTTGTCTGTCATAGGCCTTCTCCAGTTCTGGCTCCCCCTCAGGAACGTTCAGGCCTCTTTTGATCACCTGGGGAGCCTTCTATTCCTTCTTCATCATGTCGATCCATGAGATGCTCTGCGGGGTGCTTTGAGCGTCTCTTTGTCTAAAGACGCCTTACCAAGATTTCTTCCCTGGGTCCTGCCACCTTCCCAGGATTAAAAGAGCTTGCATCCTCTTTCCTCGTGGATCTCCCAAACACCCAAATCTAGCCAGTATTTTTCAGAAGTCCACAGAGGGTAAACACCTTTGCTTCCCTTCTGATTTCCTCTCCTCTGTGGGGGAAATGGCCACCTTGTGAGTAAGATGGTCTGGCTTTGCCTGTCGAGTATACTCTGAAGACAATTGCTTATTTGAGATTCTTCCGTTTCTTCCTGAGGACTTGGCTGTTAAAACAAGTTGACTCCCTTTATCTTGTTCTGTTTCAACCTTCTGCTGGGTTAAGCCTTCTCTCAAGTAACGAATTCCAAAATGCTTCAAATAAATAAATGAGGCAAGGGTCAAAGTAATATTACAAAGTACTATTCTGCCCCTAATAAAAGTATGGTTTATATTATAAAGGTGGTGTTCTAGGGATTGAAATACCACCTCCTTCATTACTGTCAACCCTCCTGTCTTTAGAAATGGCAGAAGAGAAGTCAGTATGGGCAGAATGAGCCAAAATCATTATTGGAGAGATGTAAAAAATCCTGTTGGTTGTCTTCCTGGCATTATCTGTCTGAAATTAGACTTAAGTCTTTGGTGAAAGGGCCAACTCCTTTTCAAGGTCCAGAATCCATTACAAAGAGGTGGACTTCATTGTATTAGTTTACTCCCAATGATTGCTGAACCCCTGACAGAGTAATGGATGTTGAGTAGCGAAGAGAAGTCCCATGTTCAAATTCTGACTCTGTCACTAATTGATTCTGAAATTCTGTGTTTAGCGATTGGGTTTTAGATGTCTCATTTAAAAATATATAATAAAGTGGATTGATTTTTAAGATTTGTATTCTGGTTTTATTTGGAATCAATATATATATATATATATATATATATATATATATATATATATACACACACACACACACACATACATACATACACACACACACACACACACACACACACACACACACCCCTTTGGGGTGGGGTTGGGATATAAGAAGAGATGAAGGAAAGATCTACACCCTGAAAATGTAGGCAATTTAGGTTACTGGAGGACATCTTGGGGTTCCAAGAACCCCAATGCATGGAAGAGTCAGGAGACGAAATGCTCCTTGGCAAATAGACTTTCTTTACTCAGCATTTTTCTCAAAGCTGATCATGCCCACAATTTGTACTTCAGCCGGGTTCAGCTCTTTGACTCAGTTTATCTTCCAGACCTAAAACTCGATGCAGTAAATGCCGTGGTTTTGCTGTTTGGGGCACGTATTCTAAAGTGCCCACGTGGATTACAGAAAATCCACACAGACTCTCTGGTCTCAAAGGATTTGTGTTTGTATGATACGGCACTTTTTATTTTCACAAGTTGGTTTAGCGGAAAGTACTTAGGCATTTGAAATGACGGCCTTAAAACGTGGGATTGGGCCCAATGCGAACGCTTGACCTCTCCATAAAATTGAATTGCTCTTTACGTTTCGAGTTTTGACAGAGGAAGAGAGGGAGAGGGAGAATGTCCTTATTTGGTAATGAGCACCCATTAAAAGGACAGCGTGTAACATTTCATCTTCCTACCCCACATTGCTGTGTTAAGCATTTGCGAGCAGAGAGCTCTGAGACTCCTGAGTTATGAGTCCAGAGACAGGTAGTTTTGACGACATTTTGAGGGGCACCGGATAATGTGCGTAGTCTGCGTGGTGAAGCTTAATTAGCTTCGATTAAATCCAAATATACTGAACCGCTACGGTGTATCTGCAGCGTTCTGTGTGCCAAGGTGGTGTGAAGGAGACACGAGCCGTCGAAGCTTAGAGATGAAAAGAGACGTGGAGCGACTGGTCCCCTGCCCAACACACAGTTAGTGGGTCACCAGTGCCTTGTCTGAACTTGCTGTCAGCCCCTCATCGCAGAGAGGCAGGGTGACATGATGAAAAGGGCACTATATTTAGACTCCGATGCCTGGCTCTTTGAGTCCTGGCTCAACTGACTCTCCTGTGAAGCAGATAAATGGAGTTGGTGACTGTCCCACCTGCCTTCCTGGGTCATTTGAATGGCAAATGACATACCAGTGTCTCATAAACCAGAAAGAGCTATTTTGTGGTAAGGCTCCTGTTATGAGCTGAATCACGTCCCCTCTAAATTCATGTATTGAAGTTTTGATCTCCACATTTCCTCAGAATGTGACTGTTTTTGAGATAATTTTCTTTAAAGTTGTGGTATAATTGATATATAACGTTGTCTTAGTGTCGGGTGTACGGCATAATGATCGGATGTTTGTATAAATTGCAAAATGATCACAGTAAGTCTAGTTATCACCTGTCACCACACATAAATACAAAAATGTTTGTGTGTGTGATGAGAACTATTTATTTATAAAGTTTATTTTGAGAGAGAGTGGGAGTGGGGAAGGGGCAGAGAGAGAGGGAGAGAGAATCCCAAGAAGGCTCCATGCTGTGGTGTGAGCGTGTAGAGCCTAATGCGGGGCTCAAACTCACCAGCTGTGAGCTCCTGACCTGAGCCGAAATCAAGAGTTGGTTGCTTGGCCGACTTTTCAGATCTACTCTTTAGCAGCTTTAAATATGCAATACAGTACTATCGACTACAGTCACCATGCTGTGTGTTACATACCCGTGATTTATTAATTTATTTTTTTATAATTAGAAGTTTCTACCTTTAAAGAGATAATTAAGTTTAAATGATCTTGAAAGTGGGCTCTAATCCAATATGACCGGTGTCCTTATAAGAAGAGAAATTTGGGACATAGATATTCATAGAGAAAGGACCATGCACAAGCTGAGGAGGGGCTGCTCAGAAGAAACCAACCCTGATGAGACCTTGGTCTTGGGCTCTGAGCTGCCGGAATTGTGAGAAAATATATTTCTGTTGTTTGAAGCCACCCGGTCTGGGAAACTCTGCTTTTACATCTCCAGCAAACTAACGCAGCATCTTTCAGTGCTCTGATCCTGCGTGTGCCATGCGTGAGAGCCAGTGGACTCCAAGGACTTGCCCTACCTGACCTTGAAGAGTTTGTTATCCTGCAGGGTGTGATGAAACATGCACGTGCACGATAAATAGCACACAGCTAAGTGTCCAAACTATTAATAATTTCCGTCGATGCCATTGACGTTTAGAAACCTTCTATCCTGTGTTTCAACTTTGCAGCTTCCACCACTTGCCAACTTCAGTTTCTTTATCCGGCATTAAACTTAGGTTTTTATCTTTTGATGTCCTGTTTTGTGCTCTTACGAAGAGGAAAATAAATACTGGTCTCTATGAACTAAGGCAGGGGTCTTAAATGTGCTATTTCAATGTTTAACCCTCATAGTAATATTGAACTTAGGATTCTATTTTCTTTTTTTCTTTTTTTTTTTTTTATTTTTTTAATGTTTATTTATTTTTGAGACAGAGAGAGACAGAGCATGAATGGGGGAGGGTCAGAGAGAGGGAGACACAGAATCCGAAACAGGCTCCAGGCTCTGAGCTGTCAGCACAGAGCCCAACGCGGGGCTCGAACTCACGGACCGCGAGATCACGACCTGAGCCGAAGTCGGACGCTTAACCGACTGAGCCACCCGGGCGCCCCTAGGATTCTATTTTCAAGATGAGGAAACAAGGTCGAAGAGGTGAAGAACTCATTGGTAGAGCTGGTATTCTAACCCTGTTCTGTCTAAAACGGAATCCTACGTTCTTTCCGCCAGAGCAGGTTTTGTCTTCGTTGTAATTTTGGGACCAGAAAATAGAGTCCACTAAAGAATATATAAAATAGGGAAGGCTATTTATGTGGCCTCAGTGACTGGTGCGTTTGAAACGGTTTCAAGCAGGTTGCTCGTCGGCTGCTCAGATCTGGCACGGGAGAGTAGGCTGTGTGAGGGAAGCGCATGATGTGGGCGGGGGGGTATCTTGTCACAACACCAGCGCAGTCACGTCTCGGAACTCGTGCAGAAGGAACCAAGAAGCCCGTAGTTTGCAGTCGGTGTGCCTCGTGTGCTACCTTTGGCTCCCCAGAGCCAGTCCTTGGGCATTCGATCACATTATCTTCCAAATCAACTCTCTAGCCTCCATCCTACTTTCCTAATTTCCACTGACGCCATCACTTCCCTTGTCCACGGAGTCTGGAGACCTCGAGGTCATTCTTCTGGCTCCTTTGCCCTTTGTTCTTCCACACTGTTTCCTCTCTGCAAAATCACCAAGCCCGAGCACTTTTTATTCTTGGTGCTGTTTTGTAGAATTGCCATCACCTCCACCCAGGTCCTTGATTGTTCCCCTGCCATTTGGGTGAAGCAGCTTTGCTTATGGGAGTGGTCTGATTCAAGCTTACTGTTCTGTCTGCCATCTGCTCCCTCAGCACTCGCGGGGTTCCCCATCCGTGCTCTGTTCCTGCCTCTCCCACGTGCCACAAGCTTCCATGGCCCGTCTCAGAAACCACCTCCTCCACGAAGCTCTCCTGAGCTGTCCACGCAATCTCTCTGAACTCTGGTAGCGTAACTGCTTCTAACTCTCATAAAGCATGAATTTTGTGCTGCCCTTCATTCAAGTGATGAATGTTTAAACTCCTATGTTTGATTAATGTAAAAGTCTCATTCTGAAATATTGCTTCAAATTTCAAAACATGTTAAATATCGTGATTGAAAACAGATCATGGGAATTACAACGTTGAGGTTCCCCCCCCTGCCGGAATGTGCACACTTCTGTCAAGACTACGCTATACTTTCTGCCATCCTGACATCCTTCCTACGTGCCCCTTATTAAAAGGCTTACTGATTTAAATGTCTTCCCTTAGACCCTGGATGGTGGAGGATGTTCTTACCATGTTTTACCCTTCTCCTAATGTCCAATGTATAGTTAGTGTTTAATAAGTGTTAATGTTGCATAATAATAGCGAAAACTGAATAGGGCTTAGAGAAAAGTAACCCACCCGAGAACAACTCCGTTAACCAGGCACTGAACTGTGGTCACCCAAATAAACTGAACTGTCAAGAGCTTGCTTACAGGTGCATGCGGGTTTATGGTGGGATGCTAGAACACACGTCTGTACTTTACTCCATAGAGGGAAGGACAGAAAAGGTCGTGCGTGCCACAGAGGCAGAGCTCCCAGACCTGGTTCCCACTTTTTCTTCTCACGTGCTGATTTTCTTGTTTGGGCAAATAGAGGACTCACAAGCCAGCGTCTCATTCGCCCTAATAAACAGAATTACCGCATTGGCCTTGCCTTCAGAGCCTCGGTGGAGTGCCTGCCCCCTCAGTGTGAGGGAGCAGCATTACGCTGAGGTACAGCAGAAATGGAAACCCTAAATGATAGGCTAAGCCATTGGTTTCCTCCTCTGTCCCCATCCACATCTTGGTAAAAGCAGGCTGTTGTGTTCAAGGGCACGGGGCTGGAATCAGACCCGGCATCTTTTCCTGGGATGCTTTAAGGCTAAATAAATAGATAATTTACATGGAAGAAAGCTATGGACGTTCTCTGCAGAGACAAAATGGGTGGTAGGCTAGGGCTCGGACAGGGGAGTGGGTAGTGATTACGTGGCGTACGTTTCTTTCCAAGGTGATTGAAGTGTTCAGAAATTAGACTGCTGGTGGTACGGATCTGTAAAAGTACTAACAACACTCATTGAATTGCATACTTAACATGGGTGCGTCTTATTACATTTAAAATACTCCTCAATTAAACTTTTTGAAAACGAGTATGCGCTAGGGTAGAGTTCTAGGAATGAGAGAAGCAGCAAGGCATCCAGCGGGCTCTCTGCACACCGGATCTGTTGTTGGGCAGGTGGACGGCCAACACCCGTTCTCATGCCCACAGTCGTAGGATCGTGCCCGCGACAGACCAGTGTTCATCCACCACCAGCAGGCCTCAGAGGATGATACACTTCCCTGCTGTTCATGCGATTATATTGACTTCAGCTTTTAATTTTGTGTCTTGCTGTGTTTTTGTTTTTTGTTTTTGTTTTTCCTGTCTTAGCCACCGAAGCATGGACATGGGTGTTTTTCGTTGCCTTTTCAGAAAGCAGTGAAGAGGTTTTGCACGATTCCTCTCTTCAGGATTGCCAACGCCCTCTCTGGCTTCACTGAACATAAACCTGAAGTAACACTGGGAGGGGTCATGGAAGAGTAATATGTGTCTGCTATGGGCTGAATTGTGTCTCCCCAAAATGCATATGGTAGAGCCTTGACCCGCCAGTGTGACTGTATCTGGAGATGGGGTCTTTGGGAGGTAATTAAGGTTAAATTAGTTCATAAAATGACACCCTAATTTGATGGGAATGTGGCCTCAAAGGAAAAGAGAGCTCCTCCAGTCGCCCCACTTTGATGTGAGAAGATAGTTAGAAGGAAAGCCAGAAAGAACCAGCGAAACAGCTTTCATTTGGAGCCAAATCAGCTGGCGCCCGGATCTTAGGCTTCCAGCCTCCACAGGGAGAAATGATTCTTAACATTTTCCAAGCCACCCAGTCAGTCTGTGGTATTTTTGTTATGGTTGCCTGAGCTGACTAATACAGTGTCCTTCCAGAAAGAGAACAATGCCCATGTGTTGAGGGTGCTAATTTCTTCATAATAACAGATGTTCTGAAATACTCAAGCCATTGTACTATTGTTTTAGAAATGAGGACTGGATCGTTGTTGTTGTTGTTGTTGTTGTTGCTGCTGCTGCTGCTGCTGTTGTTTTGTGATTCCTCTCCCCCAACCTCCCTTGGGCTTTTCTTATCTTTATAATAATAGTAGGAAGGACTGCTCATGGCAGAAAGCATACATTTCATGTAATTCTTAGGAAAATTCTTAGAATGCAAAGTTCGCAAAATAGTGTTTGTCACGGTCTCCCAGCCACACAGAGGGTGTGGATCCATGCGGTGCCCCTGCCTCCACTCAGTCACTAAATGTGACTTGATTTTGCTTTTCTATATGTTTCTCGAGTCCCTTCCTTTTTCCCTGCACCTTTATTTATGTCAACAACATCTCTCATGTGAGTTATTTTTATTGCCTACAAAATCTCATTTGGCTGTATGTCTGTCATATGTCTGTTAGTGGCTTTCAGTTGCCCACAGAGATAGAACCTTCCGTTGTCTTTTATGTTCCATCCCTTGCTATGTCTTCAGACCCATTTCGACGCATTGCTCTTATGTGTGTCCCCAATATTGCTGTTCAGGTTGTGGTTCCTGAACACGGCATGTGCTGTCATTTCTGGGTCCTCGACAGGCCTTGTTTGTTCCTGAAATGTCTTCACTCCTGCACACCCTCGGCCATTTTTCTTGGTGGCTTAAATAAGAACATGGTCAGGATAAACTTACGTGATTTATAATTTACTCTAGAATTTTTAAACGGGGATCTGTTTGAGATTAAAAAGTAGGCACTTATTAATTCTTAACTTTAGAACCCCAGGCATAAACTGAAATTATCTTGAGTAAATAGGGTGAAGGACTATCTTATTTCTAGTTAAAACTCTACAATTTCCCTCCTTTAGGATTCCATCAGTAACATGCCATAATTTGCCTTATGTTTTCACGTGATACTATCCATGCCTTTGATATAATGCACTAAAAGTATCTTGTTACGTTCTGACTCCTCATCCTGATTTGAAAGTGGAACAATGGGAGGAATTGGATCTTTCTCATTTTGGGGGGGGGGGGGGCTAGCACTTAGTCCAAGAGTGTAAAGATCTAAGAAACACAAAGAGGTGAACTCCACATATGATGCTGCTTTTCCTGTACAAAACTCACGGTAATTCGTAAGAAGCAGCTGAGCGTTGGACAAGCTGTGCAGAACTTTAGAAGTCTTATGCGGCCGAGGAGGCTGAAAGTAAACTTCGGGGTCCCCAATATTGAAGCCCTAGGAAAGACGACAGGTTGTAGGTTGGGACCTTAAAAGAGTTGCATGCTAGGAAGAGACATGAAAAGAGCGCAGAAAGTCTTAACTCCGTAAAATACCAGATAAACTTAAATTCGGATTCAAGTGAGCAAAATACCCGATCAGATGAAAAAGGATCTACCTCTAGCTTAACTGACTGCCAGAAGCAAAATTAGATCTGCACCTAGGAAAACGTCCTCTTAGAGAGTCAAATTTTCTCTTCAAGTTCTTATAGACAGTGCCTAGCATATAATAACAAATAACTGGGCACACCAGAGGACTAGATAAATGGAGAAGAAGTGAGGAGAGATAGCAATAAAAAGAAACCTATAAGTCCTTCCAGTATTGCAGGTAGGGACTTGAAAGTATCTCTGAAAATCTTCAAGAAATTATGTACTAAGATTAAAGGATAATTGCAGCAAATGAAAAAAAGGTTTATAAATAACTGAAGACAAGATGTGGATATATGGGTTCAACAACAGATTTGAGAGGTGCCTGGTGGTAAGCATCCAGCTCTTGATTTTGGCTCAGGGCATGATCTCATGATTCTTGGGATCCGGGGCCGCCTCGGGCTCTGTGCTGACAGGGTGGAGCCTGCTTGGGATTCATTCTCATTCTCTCTCTCTCTCTCTCTCTCTCTCTCTCTCTGCCCCTCCCATGCTCTCTCTGTCTCTCGAACATTAAATTCTATTTAAAAAAACAGTTTTGACATAGCCCAAGAGAGGGTTGGTTCTGTGGATTGGTTTCCAGTTTTTTAAAATGTTTTTTCTTAAAGCGAGTCAGAAGAAATTGTTAACACTAAGGCATGAAGAGAGAAAAAGGATATAAACATGTTAAACAAGAGATACATGGAAAACAGTGAATTAGCTTAACATATATGTAATCAAACTCTGAAGAGAAAGGAAATGGTTTATTAAAAAAAAAAATTGAGATCCCTCAGTGGCTCAGTCTGTTCAACATCCTACCCTTCATTTTGGCTCAGGTCGTGATCTCAAGGTTTGTGGGATTGAGCCCCACATTGCTGTTAGCATGGAGCCTGCTTCAGATTCTCTCTCTCCCTCTCTGCTCCTCTCCCACTCATACGCATGCGTGTGCTCACTCTCTTAAAATATTTTAAAAAGGTTTGAGAATTAGACAAAATGGATGAAACATATCTAGCCCCAAATTTAAAAAAGCGTCACAAAAATAATTTAGAAAAAAGGTATTTTAAACCTAGGCATACCATAATAAAATGCTAAAAATTAAAGACAAAGAGACAATTTTAAAAGTGTTCACAGGAAGACTCTCATTCCAGCCATCAACGAGTACCTTCTATCACAGCAACACTTTTCCAAGCACAGCTACAAAAGCTAGAAAAAATGCATTCTGAAAAAGTCCAAAGCCATTGGAGGACAACTAATGTAGGATTTAAGGTGCTCTAATCCTTGCCTGAAGGGAAGTTGCATCACAATGAGCTACACTGGGGCGCCTGGGTGGCTCAGTTGGCTCAGCATCTGACTTCAGCTCAGATCTGATCTCATCGTTCACGTGTTTGAACCCTGCATCAGGCTCTGTGCTGACAGCTCAGAGCCTGGAGCCCCATTCAGATTCTGTGTCTCCCTCTCTCTCTGACCCTCCCCCACTCACACTCTGTGTCTGTCTCTCACTCAAAAGTAAATAAACATTAAAAAAAAGAAGAAGAGCTACAAAGTCACACTGACTTTTTCCTCCAGGGCATTTGCCAGCTGATAGCAATGAGGAAAGAGTGTCTCAGTGGGGAAGCAATGATCCCACTGGCCTGGGAAGACAGAGGCTATAGCTTGGGGCCGCCTAACACGTTAGGAAGTGAAGGTCAAAATCTTCGGGAACAAAGGTAGGGAAATGAGTTGAAAACTTCGTATAGGAGTTCTTAACTGACATCTGAGTTGTAGGTGCACAGAGTGAAATTCCAAACACCGTGCTGAAATCAGAGATTTCAGCATTTATGAATGATGGGGGGATAAAAACTGGAGTTCAGAATGTGGTAAGGTGGATGAACTCTGGTACCCAAACTTTTAACTGAGACTTAAGAAAAGTCCACTTCTAAGAGCAAGAGTCATACCAAAGGATGAGGGAAAACCTGGCATAGAGACCAGCCCTGAGAAAGCATCAAACAGACCTCTCGCAGAGTCAAGGTGGTACACCTGTATTCTCTCTGCCCGCCAAAGGCGATTTTGTGTCTCTTTGGATGAAGGGGTCATTCAGAAGTTATTCACAGGATCTAGTAATAATTTAAAAATTGAGGCATGGCAAATAACATGACCACCACATGACTAAAAACCAAGGGAAAAAATGACACTGGAAACTGACCCCAATGGGATTCAGATAAGAAGAGGGTTATCAGATAGTGTTGTTAAAATAATTGGGAATAATATGTTGGGAAAATGGCAGGGAAATGGAGAATTTAAGCAGAAACTTGAAATCTATAAAGGAAAGGATCAAACTAAATCTGAAATGTAGAATGTGGTAGATTGTTTCCATTGACTAGACAAAGCAAAACAGGATTAATGAACAAGAAGACACGACAATATAAAATAAAATACTGAAGCAAAGAGAAGAAAAATGGAAAATAGGGAACAAATGTGAAGAGCCATATGCAACTGAAGTTGTATTCAAATAAATTCTGAATAAGAATTTTCAAAACTAACAAAAATCTTCCAAAGCACAGTTTCACGATACTTCACGAATTCCGCACAGGAGTATGTTTACTTAGGAAATACTACCCTGAGGTGCATTGTGATCAAATCGATAAAAGATTGCAAAAAATTAAAAAGACAAAAGGAAAAACAGTGGAGTAAAAAATAACATTAAAAGGAGCAACAATAATACTGATGGATCACTTTTCAACAGCAATTATGGGAGTCAGATGAGCACAGATCCTTAAATCATGTACAGAAATTACATACCAACTATGAATCCAATACTTAAGCTATTCTTCAAACAGGAGAGCAAAATGCAAACTCTTACACTGAACCGAAAGTTGAAAATTTTTCACCATCCCAAATGCATCATAAAAATTCTGAAATTTTTATGAAGTAGGATGTTGATCCCAGGAGGAAAGGATACAGAAAGAAAAGTAAATCATCAACTAATGGAATAATAAATGATATAAATAATGAAAATGCTCAATGAATTCAAAAGAAGCCAAGAAGGGCAAATAACGAAACAAATAACAGACAAATGTAAACAAATGAGAAAAACGGTAGATTTAAACCAAATGTTATTAGCAATTAAAAGTAACTGAATTAAGTTCTCCATTGACCTGACAAAATTATCAGACCAGGATAAAAGAATAAAACTTGATTATATGCTCTGTACTTGAAAAATTTAATATTTGTATGAAGGCCAATGCAAATAGCTTATTTGAGTCTGATTTTAGTTTCTAAAGCCTCGAGGCTGTCTTAAATAATGTGCTTTGGTTTCTAAAAAGAAATCACTCATTCTGTGGGTAAAAATCTGATAATGTTAAATACAGTTCTTAGGCTTTTTTAAAAGAAAAAATTATTTAAGTTTATTTTGAGAGAGAATCCCAAGCAGGCTTTGCCCTGCCTTTGCAGAGCCCAATGCAGGGCTCAATCTTGCGAACCTTGAGATCATGAGCTGAGCTGAAATCAAGAGTCACATGCTTGACTGACTGAGCCACCCAGGCCCGCCTTTTATACTTTTAACTCTAATAAGGTTTCTGTGACTTAAGTGAAATCAGTTCAAAGCAGTGCTTTCTTTTTTATAGATTTGTTAGAGCTAATTATTAAATGCACATAAGTATTTCATTTTTTAGCTACCTTTTCATTTTTCCATAAGTAGGCCGAGTTAACAGTCAGTGTTGGTGCAATAACAAAAAACAAATTCCTTGTTAGACCCCGTTCAGCTCTCAGTTCATGATTTTCAAAACCCTTGGCTTTATCTTCTGGGATATTCTTCCTTCTCTCCCACCTCCTTTGGGCAGATTGGCAGGGGACATTAGAGGATATGTCCTCTTGGGTACTGAGCAGATTTATCAGTATAATATCTTATGGCAGAAATTTAGGGCCACAAAAGTTGTTTTAGGTTTTGAGTTGTGCTAGTCTTTTCTTAATCCTGTTTGGTGCTACCTTTGTCAGTACAATCTGTCAAACTTTTACCGGCTTCCAAACAGCTCCATGTGCCGATATCTATACCCAGATTTTTTTTTTTATTTTTTGAGATGGATCTCTTTAAATACTTATTTTGAGTTGACTGGCTTCCTGGGTGAGCCACACACACACATTCTCTGTATTCTGAGCATCTCCCCCCTAACTGAAAGATTTTCTATGAACAATCTTAAACCTTTCACCGTGTTTAACCAAGGAGGTGATGATCATACTCAAGATTTGGTCTTTACCTTAAGATCTAGAATGTATAATTGCTCAAGTGTTTGTCATTATTTTCTTTTACTGGCTATGGATGAGAAAAAAAAATAACCACATACTTCAACTCTGCTAGAACTGGAGTCTCTGGATTTTCTCTGTATATTTTAATCCCACTACTCTTGGGCTCTTTTTCGCATTGATACCTTGTCCAAGTCAGCTAATAATAACAATCCAGGCACCCTAGCAAAGCCTTGCTTTGCAGTCTCTTTGCCTGAAGCCACATGTTCAATACGTTGATTATGCTATCACAGAGGACCATCAAGTTCGGTATCGCACTGTTGCATAACATATACCATCCTTTTTCTCCACTCAAATAATTTTTTTCTTCGCCACCTACCTACCTGGCTCCATAGCCAGGTCCTCATATTTATGCATTAAGTCTTCACCCTACTTCTGGTAGCAATTTCTCCTGGTCCAGATTTTTATATTTTTCGTTTTTGCTTCATTCGCAACGACCGTATAATCCCGTTAATTTACACTAACATTTATTTCTTGCTCTGCTTACATTTTGTCAGCTAGCAGATCAGTAGTTGCTACTCTGCTCCACATGTATTCACGTTCTGACACGCACATGGAACAGCCTGTGTATCTTCCGTCCGTATCTTAACTCTATCATATAAGTTGTTTTGATGCTTCTTATGATGGAGGGAAAAAAAATGACAGGGCATTCTGAAACAACCAATGTGTCTTCAAGCTCCTGCTTAGACATGGCTGACATGTTGTCATCTCTTGTGCCTTTGGCCACAGCCAGTCACATCGAGAAGTCTTACGATGTTATGGGGAAGCATAAGGCATTTATAGGGCACTGCAATTTGTGTGGCAATGGATGGGGGTGTGATATACTTTTGTAATGAAGAATGGAGCAAATAATAAAGGACAGTAATATAGCAAGGACACCAAGGCCAGTTGGGTCTAAGAATCTTGACAAGTTTGGTGGAATAATTTACTAATGCCCCGAGATGCCCGTATGCCCATATTTCCAGACTAAATAAGAGACCAGAATCTTAGTTAAAACGAAAAGAGGTATGTCGCAAAGCCTTCTTCAGTAAACTGTAGAGCAGTTATTATGATGTGCATTACTAGGTCATTACCATTGTGTTAGTTATACGTACATTTTATATTAAGCACTTACCATGTACCAGGCACAGTGATGACACCTTTCCTGACATTATCTATTTAAACCTAAAAAGAGCCCTGAGATGTAACGATTTCTCTTCAAATTTATAGATGGGAATATTAAAAGACATAATAGTTAATTTTTCCAAAGTCATAGATCCCTGCTTTTCCCACTGTAATTTGTCGCCTGTAATACAGAAATTCTGGCAAATGATCATCCGCCCTCTATTTGGACATCGGCAACTCGCCACTTCCTAAAGTAGTCTATTTTAATTTAGAATAGCTCACAGTCCTAGAAAAAAAATTACCTGCTCTTTAATCAGTTACTCCTAATATTCCAATTGGTCCTCATTTCCAACCTTTGGGGCTAACCACGTAGGAAATAATCCGATGACTCTTAAGTAGTAGACACATCTTTTAAGTTTTTCTTTTCCATTCTAAAAGTAGTTTCTTTAGCCATTCCTTATATGACCCAGATTACAGATTTTTACCATCTTCGTTACCTTTCTCTTAGACTGTCAAACCCTTTATAGTGTGGTGGAGTAAGAACTGGTGTCAATATAACACATGTGAACGCTCATGTTACATTCTCAAGCCTTCTATTCAACTGAAATATCTCAGAACATACAAGACTAGTACTTGGTATTTCAGAAAATCTGGCTCCTGCCTCTTTGTCTGGTCTGAATTGTTATAATAACGAATGGCTCTATTCTGAGGAAGGACCACTTCTGCTGTTTTTACTGTGAAATCAGTGCCCATCACTGACACTTTTGCAGAATCATGGCCTGAGATCTCCTGTGTCATCGCAAAGACTTAAGGATTAAAGGTGAATGATGGGTTCCTCTGGGTTGCTTTGGCAAAGTCTTGTGCTCGCATAGAACGTTAATTGTTTCGATTTAACCTCTTGGCTCAAAACAAATAATTGCATGTTTGTATCTGACACTCGTATTTGTCAAATCCCAAAGCTGATGCGAACCCCAAATAAACCAACTTCCCTGCTTTTCCTCCAGATATCACACACAGCAAATATAGTCACTCCCATTGTACTTTAAAAAGTCAGCTCCCTTATTATTTTACTCCTGGAGTTATTAGAAGATCCTCTTACTTCAAAACCCTGAGCTTGGAGGTGAATGTTAAATTCCTGTCTTACCATTTGATAGGTCTCTTCCTAGTGATCATCATGGAAGTTAAAGACTTTGCCATCTTGAAAAGCTTATTTGTCTTGTTCGAGGGAACAGGTAGGTCAGGATGCAGACCGTCCACCATGACTGTATTGATGAAGAGTTACATGCTGTAAATGTGTTAGTCATGTTGGGAAAATGGAAGTTATCCTGTGTATTTCCTGAGACTTCTAAAGATTCTAGGGAAGTGTTCATCTCAGTCTTGCGTAAGGGAAACAAAGACCGGAGAATCCAATACTTTATTCTGCCATACTTATTTGCGTATTTCATTGTTGGATTTGGGGAGCCCATCTTAAACATCTTTAGAGAATAAAAGAGACTTCAAATAATAAAACTTACCTGGAAGTCTTGGTAAACTCACCTGGCCCAGCTTGCTGGGCCCCACTCTGAATTTCTGGTTCAGAAGAGCTGGGTTGGAGTCCATGACTTTGCATTTCAAGTCAGTTCTCAGGTGATGCTGATGCTCTTATAGTCAGGGGACTATATATACGTGTGTGTATATATATATATATATACACACACGTATATATAGAGAGAGAGAGAGGGAGAGAGAGAACACTTTATTTTTTTTTTTTCATGTGTTACTTTTCAGTAATCTCTATGCCCAGTGTGGGGCTTAGACTCTCAACACCGAGATCAAGACTTAGATGCTGTAATGGCTGAGCTGGCCAGGCACCCAAGAACATTTAAATGGATCCATCCCCTTGAGGGATTAAGGGTTCCTCCAGGTCCCTGACAGTAGGATTCATAACCTACTGATTATTGTGCTTCTCGGAATGTTTCCGTCTCTAAGTCAGAACACTGATTCAGTATCAAGCAAACAAAATAAATCCCAGAAACAATTAGGTTCGTAGTGAGAGCGGTACCAGGGTTAAAGTTACTCAATTTGGCATATGGGGAACAAAGCAGGTGAAGTCCTTCGTTAGTCTTTAAAAATGTATTTTGAAATTTCTGTGTTTCTGTATATCATTCTTTTACAGGACGGATGGGGCAATGCCATTTGGGCATAGGTTTATTCAGAATCTTCAGAATCACAGGAGTGATTCGTGTTTCAAAAATAATTTTTTCTGAGTAAAGGAGGCATTTTAGGGCATTTCCTAAAAGCCAGGAAACAGATGCAAGGATCTGAGTTAAGGTTAATAACGCATTAGCTACGTTAACAGTTTGACACCTGTATTTGTGAATAATAATCTTAAAAACAATATATAGTGTTGTGACACCTTAATTCAGGGAACCATTAGTTCACTTGAGTCCTGGGTATTTATTGATACATTCCTTAAATTTTAAGTGTCTGATCTTATTATGCAAGCTTCACTTTGTTAGGACTTCGCACTAATATTTTTCTTTTATTTTCTGTGCGTGTATGTGTGTGTGTGTGAGAGAGAGAGAGAGAGAGAGAGAGAGAGAGAGAGAGAGAGACAGAGACAGAGAGAGAGAGCCAGAGAGAGACAGAGGGATTGTGTCACTTTTGAAATGGAATAGAGTAAGTTTTTAAAAATCTGGTTAGAAAATCCGTCCCTTTCCATAAGCAAGTTTTATACTTTACTGTGATTACTGCTAGATTTGATCTTTCTTCTCCCTTCTTACTGTGTTTCTACTTACCTTCTACTTTGTGGGTTTTCTGTTTTTTGCTCTCTTCTGACATTCCTTTTTGCCTGTCTGTTACTGAAAAATGGAGATTTTTTGTTTTTGTTTTTTAATACTTTTTGTTTTCCATTTTACCAGTTTAGAAGTTATTCATTCTTGGGGTGCCTGGGTGGCTCAGTCGATTAAACATCTGATGTTGGCTCAGGTCATGATTTCATGGTTTGTGGGTGTGAGCCCCGCATTGAGCTCTGTGCTGACAGCTTGGGGCCTGGAGCCTGCTTCAGATTATGTGTCTCCCTGTGTCTCTCTGCCCCTCCCCTGCTTGCACTCTGTCTGCGTCTCTCTCTCTCTCTCTCTCTAAAAAATAAATAAACATTTAAAAAATTTTAGAAGTTATTCATTCCCTTTAATTTCTTATAGTGGGCATCTTAAATATACATGCCTGACAACATATTTACTTCATATAAATTTTGATCCATATAAGGATCATTTTTATTTCGAATTTTTATTTCAATTGTGGTTAACATATAGTTTCGTATTAGTTTTCAGGAGTTCATTACTTACAGACAACACCCAGTGCTCATCATAACAAGGACCCTCCTTAGCATCCATCACCCATGTCGCCCATCCCCCCCCCCCACCTCCCCTCTAGCAACCCTGTTTGTTCTCTGTCATTCAGAGTCTCTTCTGGTTTGCTTCATTTTTCCTCCTTCCCCTATGTTCATGTTCATCTGTTTTGTTTCTTAAATTCCACATATAAGTGAAATCATATGGTGTTTGTCTTTCTCTGACTGACTTCTTTTGCTTAGTGATCTTAAGACACTGTAACTCCAAACTACCCTCTTCTCTTTTTGGTAATTTCAGTCTATTATCTACTCTTTTTTGTATTTAAATACCTCTTATGAAAAATAAATACCTTTTATAGGTTAGTCTTTATTAGTAATATTGTTCTTTAAAAAAAAAGATTTTTTTAAATTTTTAAGTGATTTCTACACCCGATGTGGGCCTCGAACCCATGACCCTGAGATCAAGAGTTGCACGCTCCATTGACTGAGCCAGCCCCAGTGATGATAATCTTGTTTATACTTAATGCTTAGATTTATCCCAACTTTTACTGTTATCTTTACCCTTTGAACTGCCAGGCATTGACAAAGGTCTGAGATTCTACCCTTCCTACAGGCAAACAAGATAGCCTGTGATTTCACCTGTGTCCCTCGGTCCCAGACATACGACTTTATGACTCATGGCAATAGTATACGTAGGAATAGCGATTCACTATTTTTCTGATGGTTTCCTTTGCTCTCCAAGTCCTACAGAGGCAAATCTCCCCTTCTCTGGTGTGGTTTAGGTGTGGGCTATGGATGGTTTTATTTGTCCTCCTTACCGATCTATGTAGTTATTTCACAGTATGTGAAAAATAGTGGAGTTTAAGCAGTTTCCATTATGTTAAGGGACCTGAAAGTATTTTTTTTTCTTTTTTAAGGGAATTTGTAGATATGTACTTTATCAAAGTCATCACTATTAGATTTTATCCTCCTAAATGTTAATTAATTGGTGGAAAGTATGGTGGATATTATTTACAAGAAGCCCTGAAGCAAAATTTTGGAAAATGGTCTAAAAAATTGCTGAGTATGTCATTCCTAGTGTAATAAAAATGCCTAATAGGAACTTTTGTTTTGCACTTTAATATGCCATGATGGAGTTGAACAATTAGTAAACATCCGAATACCAATTTTAAACTATAGTTGTGTCTCAGGTTGAGTGATTGTCGATCCTTTGGTCTTGTTTTCCTCATCTGTGAAATAATTCTGCTCTTACTCTCACCATCACTAATGCTAAAACATTTAAAATGTTGCTAGGCAGAACTTGTGCTAGGCAGAATTACAGTTCCCCGAAGATTCCTCCTCCTAATCCGAGAACCTGTGTGTATGTGAACTCACATGGCGAAGGACCTTTGCACATGAGAGTCGGTTAAGAATTTGAAGTGAGGAAGATTATCCTGAATTAGCTGGGGGCGGGGCAATATGATCACAAGAATCCTTATGAGCTCAAGAGGGAGTCAGGTGATGTGTTAACAGAAGCAATCAGAATTATGCTGCATGAGAAAGACTTATCTGTGCATTGGTTGCTGGATTTGAAGATGGACGGAACCGTGAGCCAAAGGACACAGGCAGCCTCCAGAAGCCTGGAAAATCAGAGAAACAGATTCTCCTCTGGAGCTTCCACAAGCAATGAAGTCCTGCTGACAACTCTTTTGTGTCTGTAGTTGTGTTTTTAGATGAAGCATACTTGACATCTAATGTTACCATTACCTTGATTTTAGCCACGTGAGACCTGTTTTGCACCCCTGACCTCCAAAAGGTATAATAAACTTGTGTTCTTCTAAGCCATTACATTTACTGTAGTTTGTTACGGCAGCAATAGGAAACTAATACGCTACTTTAGTAGATTACTGGGATGATTTAAAAACTTAATTGATAATGAGAAAGTGCTTTGTAAACTGAAGTATTATAAATGTTAATTATTATTAATAAAATTAAAGTGGGTTCTAACAACTCTAATTAGAAGGATGAGGTCTGTTGCAAACAAAATCTAGATTAGAAATGGGCTAGTGGGTCTTTGCCATTTTCATCAACTTTAATAGGGTTTCTCTCAAAGTGAATTAACAGAACCATTAAAAGCAATCCCTCTGGGACCAATCTGAAATTAATTTTTGAGCTTGATCTCCACAACATTCTCTAAGCCATAAATTAAAAGGAAGCAATAATTCTTCTCTGAGTCATGCATTTGCTTCGGTAAGAAGCCCACTGGTGCAGTGCACAATGGCCTGGGAATAAAACAACCTTGGCGGGTTGAAAGTGTTTAAGCTAAAGAAAAGTCTGTTATATATGCCATAGCCCCTTGTAGTGTAATCCTAACGATAGGCTGATTATTTAAAAAATGTGCAGTCTGCGAATATATAGAGGAAACGTTTCCCGTAGTACTAAATGCAAGAAGGAACTGACTTTCTTCCGTCTTAACTGCCTCCTCCCTTCCCCTGGCCTCACCCTCTGCCACCAATCAGCCTTCATGGGGAAATATAATCACACCTTTTTTGGCAACAGACTATAAAACAATCCAATTGGTATAAATTGTTTGAAATTATCCCTTTTTAGTCCGTGGTTTCTTCCTTCGCACCCCTGGGAATTATTTTACATTCAGCAACAATGATATTTGAAATTTAAGTCAACCTAGATGTTTGCTTGAAACAATTCGCATGCACAGCATGATGTAGAAAAATGATTAATTGACTACAATCATCACTGTTTAATTCACTTCTATATCCTCAACATTCCTAGTTCATCCTTGCAGTGATTTTCAAAAGCATGTCGATTATTGAAATTAAAACAAATTTGTCTGTTACAGACATGACTTTGGTTTCAAACGGACTCTGATAAATCTGTCCAATCCAGCCCAAAGCGGGGGAAAAAACCCAGACATTAAGAAGGATCTGGCTTATCTAGTGGGTATTGTAGGGACACCTACTCCATAATTTCACTCAGGACCTTGAAAGAGAAAGTGTTCCTTCTGAGTTAATTGCTGCACAGAATTATTTTGATCTAGCAATCACACGGCAGAAGCCTCCCACGGAGCTCAAGCCATAAGAGTTGTGGGAATTGTAGTTTGTTACAAAAATGGAACAGCTGAGCATGCGCAGGAAGTTCTGCCTCCAGCAGTGCAAGAATGCCAGGGAAATATGGGTTTGATTTGTAAGGAATTCTTTTTGGGCTCAAACCTAACACGGGTAGGTGTGGCACGCCTCTGCGGGAGCACAGTTTGGACAGTACAGAAAACGGAGAGAATTTGGGTCTGCTTTGGTGTGTCAGTGTTCAGCTTCCTGGCCTTTGTCCAGTAGAACTACATTTGAATTGTATTTTTGCATTTGTAATCCTTGTCTTGAACTGCACCAGCTACTGCCAAATGTAGACTGGCACCTGCCTGTGCTCGGCGTTGAACTTCCCCATCCAAGTCCTTGGACACCTTCTCTCAGAACCGGGAAAGAATTTGCTTGTGAAAAATCATAAATGTACTCAATCAGGCATATGAAAGTCAGGCATTTTAATTTATAAGTGCAGTTTGGAAATTTTAGGGGGATTTAATTAAGTTTTTAAATGAGGCTGGTTATTTTAGGAGGAATTTAGTTTTCGTAACTCGAGTTTATCAAACGCTAATCAAAGTTTCCTCCAAAAGTTGGTCTATTTTGTCTAACATTTATTATGTTTATAAATAGATGAGAAGATTTGCAAGTTGAATTTAGAGCAAAGTATGTTTCAAGTTTTTTTTTTTTAACTTTAATAAGCAAAAATAAAACACAAATAAGTCTAAATAGCTCTTTTTATGTAAATAGGGAGCCTTGGGTAAAATTACTTTGACATCTTTGGCAATTCTCCCAACTGGAATATGTCTTTGAAAATGCCTAATTCCTTCTGCATTGCCATGGCATCTCTTTGCATCATTGTTCAGCCTCGGGTGGACATCTTGAGAGTACTTTCTCCAAAACTCCAGGCGCCCAGTGCTCTCCTGCTTGGGTGGTCCTTTGTAATAGATTTCTGAGGCTTTTTACACAGTCGCCCCCTACTGGTCTGTCTGGAGGCCTTCCCAGGTGAACTCCCTGTTTCCCTTCCTCCCCACCCCTGTCCTCTTATTTTCCCAAAGACCCCTCTGTCTTTGAAACTCTACTCTTCCTCCTTACTCCCCTCACACCCCAGGCACTAGCCTACTTTCTTTAGTCCTCTGTCCTTTGGTCAGCTTCGGTTACATCTGGTTTTTTGGTTTGGAAATAGCAGGGGATTTAGATCCATGGGGAGTAGAGAATGAGATTAAGGAAGGCAAAACCTCTACGGGACACTAAGAACTTAAGTCCTTTATCAAGCTAAAAATATTCTTTGACTCTTCTCTGTGAATCAAGTTGTATTGCAAATATGATTCCCGTCCTAGCTTGATATCGACCTAGCTTCCAAATAGGGGAGCAGAATTATAGAACCTGGAAAATAAAGGGGGGTGGGGAATGCAGCCCTGGAGCTTCTAGATAGAACACTCTTGTCCGGCATTGTAATAGAGTAAATGGCAATTTTTATTTACATTTTATTTCTGCATATCATTTCCAGTATTTGTCCAATCTGTCTCTCCCCATCAAGATGATGATCTCTTGACAAAGCCTGTTTTGTTTGTTTGCTTGAATCTTACCGTGGTAAGAACACTTCACATGAGATCTACCTTCTTAACAAAATTTTAAGTGTACAATATATTGTTGACTATGGACTAAGCCTTTTGTTTTGTTTACTTAATTTTCTTAGGGCAGTTTTGGGTTCATAGCAAATGTGAGGAGGTAAGTAATTTTCCCTCTATCCCACTGTGGTCCATTTGTTACAACTGGTGAACCTACTCTGACGACATAATCATCCCATGTCCTTAGTTTACATTATGGTTCATTGATGGTGATATACATTCTTGGGTTTGGACAACGGTATAATTACATGTATCTACCGTGATAGTATCATACAGAATAATTTCACCCATCTAAAAATTCTCTGTGCTTACGTACGGATTCCTCCCTCATCCGACCTCTGCCAACCCCTTCGATATTTGTCTCCATCTATTGCCTTTTCCAAAGTGTCATATGGTTGGAGCCAAACAGTATGTAGGTAGCCTTTTCAGATTGGCTTCCTTCACTTAGTATTATACGTGATAGTTTCCTCCATGCCTTTGTATGGCTTTTTCAAGAAGATTAATAGGAATCCCTCTCATCACCAGGTGCTTGTGTTCTGGAATCGACATGTTCTCTTGTTCTTGATATGGCTCTATGCCCAAATTCTTCAGCCTCTGCTTACCTTTTTAGTTTCCCGGTTTGCCTTTCGATTTCCTCCTAACTGCAGCCCTGTCCCCGACCTTAAAATCATTAGCACTTTATCTCTAAAGCCCCAGCCTCAGGTTGATGTGCCATGTATCAAAAAGCCCAATAGTTGGGTACACCATGTCTGCCTCTAACAAATGAACCTACTAGACGGAGATACATGATCTGCCTGTGTGGTTAGTACATATATCTGTGGTCTTATTCCCGCACTTGGACGATGCCTCCTGGAGTGAAGTATCAGCCCTGACTGAAATACAGGGTCCCCCATCTCCTCGAACTTTATTATTTCAACTGCTGGTTTTATCCTTTGGGGGAAAGTCCTGCCACCTGGTTCATTTCCCCAGCTCTAGACCCTTCCATCCCCTGCTGTCATTACTCTTCCTGCTGCCCTGCTTGTGCTCCCAATGTGCAGAGAGCCCATGTGAGTTATAGCCGTGCATATCCGCAGTCCAATTATAATTGATGTTCACAGGCCTGTCCCTAAGTCACTCCAGGAGCTAAAGGTGCCTTCTAAATCATCAAGGAAAGAATAAATTATGTTCACTAAAATTTTATTGTTCCCATATTTTTTAGTCTTTGAAACCTGGTAATCCACATAGGAAATATGGTTAGCTCTGTAGTAATCAGCTTCATCAACTGTCCATTTTGAATAGCTTCAGATTTACTGCCTTCGGAAAGATCTCGATGATTGAATATCTCCTTCCACGTTGGGACATTTGACATCACGTATGCAGATTTCAGACAGAGGTTAGTATAGTGGGAAGATAATCTCTTGCACATGAGCCCTCAGCTCCTCGGTGGTTCATGCCAACAGTCTCGACTACCTGCTGGTTCTTTTGTTTCCATCATTGACATTCATAGGTTACCTCCCTGATGATTCTTAACAATGAAATGTCCATATTGTGGCAGCCGGAGGCGCTCACTCCAGATCCCCTGTGTTACCTTACACTTGGTGCAGGTAGTGGGGCTGTATGGCGGAGGAAAAGGTGAGTAGAAAGCATGAGTATCATTTCTGAGCCGATGCGCCTAGGGGCCAACGTACCGTCTCCATTTTCTTGCTTCTCCTCCGTCAGGAAGAAGAGAATCCTTTCAGTGACTAAAGATGCCACATGTTGAGATGCAGACAGAGCCCACGCTGGAAAGCTGTCTGACGCTCTGAGTCACTCGACGGAAAGAGAGCAGAGTTGTAGACTTCTGAATCCAACTTTGCATGATGGGCAATTTGGGAATATGTTTGATTCCACTGAAACAGCGGGGTTATCTGTCACTGTGGTATAGCGTTAGCTGGGCATGTAGGCAATCCTTAGAACAAGAACGTTGGTCTCCCCTCATCCATCCATTTCCTTGCACGTGTCCTGGTTGTCACCAGAAACTAAACGTTTTGCAGAGATTAAATCTTGAGTATCCTGCTCTTCAAACACTATCCCCTGTCCTTCCATCTTGTGCTGATGTCTCAACTCCATGAACTCGTCCCAACCTTAGTTTCTGTTATGCCCTAACCCACTCTATACCCTCATTTCCTTCCTTGCCCAGCTTATATTGTTTAATCTACCACTAGGACAATTCCTGTGCACATAACGACAACTACTTTATCTCTCTCTCTCTCGCTTCATGGCATAACCTCAGCCTAGGGTCATCATGACTTAAAATTTCCAGTGGTGCCTGGGTGGCTCAGTCAGTGAAGCATCTGACTCTTGATTTCGGCTCAGGTCATGATCTCATGTTCCTGAGATCGAGCCCCACGTCGGGCTATGGGCTCTCAACGTGAAGCCCGCTTGGGATTCTCTCTCTCTCTGCCCCTCCCCTGCTCACACACCCACTCTTTCAAAATAAATTTTAAAAATGACAAAAAATTAACTCCAGTGTAGTTAACATATAGTCTTATCTGAGATTCAGGTGTACAATATAATGATGCAACAATTCTGTACGTTCCTCAGTGCTCATCCCGATAAGTATACTCTTAATCCCCTTCACCTATTTCACCCATCCCCTCACCAACCTCCCCTCTAATAACCATCAGCTTTTTCTCTGTAGTTGGTCTGTTTCTTGGCGGGTCTCTTTTTTCCTTTGTTCGATTGTTTTGTGTCTTAAATTCCACGTATGCGTGAAATCATACAGTATTTATGTTTCTGACTTCCTTAACTTGATATTATCCTCTGTGGATCCATCCATGTTGTTGCAAATGCCAAGATTGCTTTTTTTATGGCTGAGTGATGGTCTATCGCGTTTTTTTCTTACGCCGATTCTTTATTCATTCATCTATCAAAGGACACAAAGGCTGCTTCCATAATTTGGCTATTGTAAATAATGCTGCACTAAACGTAGGGGTGCATATATGTTTTGGAATTAGTGTTTTCATATTTATTGGGTAAATACTCAGGGGTGGAATTATGGGATCATATGGTAATTCCATTTTCAATTTTCTATGGAACTTCCACACTGTTCCACAATGGCTGTACCAGTTTGCATTCCCACCAACAGTGCCCACAGTTTCCTTTGTCTCCACATCCTCACCAACACTTGCTTCTTTTGTTTTTTACTTGAGCCATTCTGACAGGTGTGAAGTGATCTCTCATTATAGTTTTGACTTGCCTTTCCCTGATGATAAGTGATGTTGAACATCTTTTCAAGTGTCTGTTGGCCATCTGTGTGTCGTCTTTGGAGAAATGTTCGTGTCTTCTGCACATTTTTAATTGGATTATTTGTTTTACTGTTGAGTTGTATAAGTTGTTTATACATTTTGTATACTACTCTTTATTGGATATGTCGTTTGCAAGTATGTTTTCCCATTCAGTACGTTGTCTTTTAGTTTTGTTGATTATTTCCTTCACGGTACAGAAGCTTTTTATTTTGATGTAGTTCAAAGAGTTGTTTGTTGGTTTGTTTTTGTTTTTGTTTTTGCTTTTGCTTTTTGTTTTCCTTGCCTCAGGAGCCACAGCTAGAAAAATGTTTTTCTAGACAGTGTCAAAGAATTTTACTGCCTGTGTTCCTTTCTAAGCTTTTTATAGTTTAGGTCTCACATTTAGGTCCTTAATCCATTTTGAGTTTACTGTATGGTAACTCAAGTGTAAGAAAGTGGTCTAGTTTCATTCTTTTACATGTAGCTGTCCAATTTTACCAATACCATTTGTTGAAGAGACAAGAACGTCTTGGATATTCGTCGCTGCTTTGTTGAAGGTCAATTGACCATATAATCTTGGTTTCATTTCTGGGCTCTCTATTCTGTTCCATTAATCTTTATGTCTGTTTTTGAGCCAGTACCATACTGTTTTGATTATTTCAGCTTTGTAGTATATCTTGAAATCTGGGATTGTGATACACCTAGCATTATTGTTTTTCTAGGTGGCTTTAGCTATTTGGGGTCCATACAGATTTTAGGATTATTTGTTCTTGTTCCATGAAAAGTGGTGTTGGTGTTTTGATAGGGATTGCGTTAAGTCTTTAGATTCCTTTGGATAGTATGGACATTTTAAAACTATTTGTTCCTCCAGGGGCACCTGGGTGCCTCAGTCAGTTGAGCATCCAACTCCTAATTTCGGCTCAGGTCGTGATGTCACCGTGAGTGCAAGCCCTGCATTGTGTGTGGCGGGGGAGTGGGGAGGGGGGTGGTTTCTGCGCTGATGGTGCTGGGCCTGCTTGGGATCCTCTCTCTCTCTGCCCCTTCAGTGTTTTTTCTCCCTTTATCAAAATAAATAAACGAACTTAAAAAAATTGTTCTTGGGTCGCCTTGGTGGCTCAGTCGTTGAGCAGCCGACTTCGGCTCAGGTCATGATCTCACGGCTTGTGGGTTCGAGCCCCACGTCGGGCTCTGTGCTGACAGCTCAGAGCCTGGAGCCTGCTTCTGATTCTGTGTCTCTCTCTCTCTCTCTGCCCCTCCCCTACTCATGCTGTCTCTCTCTGTCTCAGAAATAAATAAACATTAAAAAAAATTGAAAAAAAAATTGTTCTTCAGTCCATGATTACAGCATTTCTTTCCACAGGTATTTTACTCCTTTCGGTGCAGTTGTAATTGGGATTCTTAATTTCTTTTTCTGCTATTTCATTATTAGTGTATAGAAATGCAAAGGATTTCTGTATATTGGTTTTGTGAATTTACTGAATTCATTTATCAGTTCTAGTAGTTTCTTTTTGGAGTCTTAAGTTTGTTATATAAAGTATCATGTAATCTGCAGATAGTGCAAGTTTCACCTCTTCCTTACCAATCTGGATGATCTTTATTTCTTTTGCTTGTCTGATTGCTTTGGCTAGGACTTCCAGTGCTATGTTAAATAGAAGCGGTGAAAGTGGATATCCTTGTTTTGTTCCTGACTTACAGAAAAAATTCTCAGTTTTTCACCATTGAGCATGATGTTAGCTGTGGATTTTTCATATATGGCCTTTATTATGTGGACGTATGTTCCCTCTCAACTTACTTTTTTGAGTGTTTTTATCATGAATGGATATTGTACTTTGTCTTGTGCTTGTTCTGCGTCTATTGATAGGGTCAGATGGTTTTTGCCTTGTCTCTTGTTGATGTGAGGTATTTCATTGATTTGCAAACATTGGACCACTCCTGCATCTCAGGAGTAAATCCCGCTTGATTGTAGCGGGGTGCTTCCTCTGTGTTTTCCCTGAGATGCTTTCATTGGTGGGTAGGCTGCAGTCGGACCACATGTCTGCCCCCAGCCAACTGCTGGGGCTGAAGGAGTACTGGGTATGTGAGGGTTATCTTCCCATTTCCCTGAGGCAGGATTCTCTTTGGAGTGGTGTTTTCCCCTTTTGGGCTGTTTTCACAATGCTGTACTTGTGCCAGTGCTTTGGAAGGGCTCTGGACGATGGTGTATTGGATGGGGAGGTTCTACGGGAGAACATGGGGGCAGCGCATTTGGTGCCAGCAAGGTCTGTGCTGTTCCACTGCTGGATGTATCCTGGAGCTGAGGCCTGGCTGGAGGGCGCAGGCCCACAGGAGACTGTGGAGGTGGGGCAGGATGTTAGCAAGCTAGTTGGAAGGTGTTGGCACTGCATTGGTTCTGGCAGGCATCCATGTGTCCAGGCTATAGGGTGGCTGGGGGATGGGAGTGGTAGTGGTGGTGAGGGGTGATGGTGCCCGCCGGCTCTTTGGGTCCTGGAGATGTCTTCTAGAGATCCCTGCCCCTTTAACACCCACCCTGAGACTAGTAAGTAAATCTTCCTGTAACCTGGGTGTTTTTCAGCTTCTTCTATGTAGTTCTCAGCGGGGCTATTTGTTGTGCTGAGCCTTTACGGGTGGGGACTCAGCTTCCTATCACTGTGCAGCTCAGAATAAAGACCACTGATTTTTAAAGTTGCAGGTGTTAAGTCCCGCTGATGGTAAGAACTCGAGGAATTAGGCCCCTCTGGTTTTCAAAGCCAAATATTATGGGGATTCATCTTCCCCGTGCGGGTTCCCAGTGCCTGAGTTTACTGGTGTGAGGGTTTGTTTCTCCTCTCCGTGCCCACGGCATCCCTACCTCCCGCAGACCGTTGTGTGGGTGCATTTTGCTGTAGACCAGATCTCTGTCCTTTCTACCTTTTCGATGTGGCCTCTTCTCTACATTCAGCTGTAGAGAGTCTGTTTTGCCAATCTTTGGGCCATTTTCTGGGTTATTAAGGCTGATATGGGTGTTATCTGGTTGTATCCATGGGCTAAGGTGCACTTAGGATCTTCCTACTACATCATCTTCCTCAGAAGTCTAACTCTGCCTTTCTTGAAACACACGTCTTTTTTATGTACCAGCAAATGGCCAAAGCTGGGGGGTGGGGGGAAACATGTAATTCTCTGGTCAGATTCTAATTTCTGTTTCATTATTCCTATTACATTTTTCATGTGTGTTCACTCTCACATTATCTAAGATGGACAGTTCGTCTTATTCTCTATTCAATTTCCCATCACTTTTTTTCCCCTTGTCATTCTCAGCTGATGAGTTTGCCTCTTATTGAGAAGATGTGAGCAATCTGAGAAGCGATTTTACACACCCTCACTACCAAATCTACCAATCCGCTTGCTTCGTCCACCTCTTCTGCTAGTCCAACTGCTGCTTCAGGTGAACTGTCCTTGTTCCTAAGGCCAGTCCCATTCGTTGCTCACTGGGTCCCTTTCTTTATGCTTCGGCAGGATGATTCATTTGTAATCCTCTCTGTTTTCTCTTAATGAAAAATTTCCCCTTCTTTACTTAGTCATCCCATCAGCATAAAAACATGCTCTGATACCATTTAGCGTAAAAGAAGGACTGAAAAACCTCAATAACCACATATGTTCCTGCAGCTCCTTTACCACTTCTCTGCTGCCCTTGATAGCTCAGCTCCTGACGGGTAGTCTACATGTCTCCTTTTCCCGTGTCATCCTGAACTCTGTCCCGTTAATGTTTTATACAGATCATGCTAATGAATTCGTTCTTTTCAAGATCTCCTCCAGCCTCCACGTTACCAAGTACAAGATCCAATCTTCATTTGCATCTTACTTTATCATTTGAAATAGTTGATCGACTCATCCACACTGAAATGATGTCTTCCCTTGACTCCAAGACCTCATTCTCTCAGTTCCTTCTACCTCACTGTCATTTCCTTCTCCTCCTCTTTTCTCATCGTCTTGGCATGACATGGGGCTCAGTTTCCACGCCTTTTATCTTCTTTTACCTTCCCTGACTCCCTCGTCTCTTTTGATTCTGTGGTTTTAATACCTATCTCCCCTCCAGACATGGTATTTAAACTCCAGGCAAGGTGCACTATTATGGAAAAACTCAATGTAAAGAGCACCACGTACTGTTGGGTTTTATATTTGATTTTGATTTCATACCCTCACATGCAGGAAGACAACTTTTATCATCTAAGCTAGAAAGTGAATCCTTAAAATATTTTACTAATTCCATTTAAGTTTTTAAGTCATTTGAATATTCTGACAGATGAGGAGAAGCCAATTATACTCACAATTAATTCCAAAAGCGTTAAGATTGAACTTTGGTGAATTTGTTTCATTTCTTCCATAAGAGAGTAAGATCAAGTTAACTTTTTCTGGCAGTACTTTATATGCTAACTATTCATTTTTCTGTCTGAGTGTAGATAGGGGTCTCACTCTTTGTCTTTTTTGCCAAACTTTCCTCACAGCTCTAGGGGAATGTATGCAAAGAGTGCAAAATACGTGAGTCAGTAGTGTGGAGACAGATTACAGTTAAGTAATTAAGTTGCTATTTAAGTAATTAAGGCCGCATACAGGACATGAGGTTTCAAATTGGTTTCTTAAATGTAAATTTTAATCCTTTTACGTTAGATCCTACTCTGCAATGGTATATTAAACTTTGTTTACTGGCTTCTCATGGAAAAACTTGTGTGAACAGAGAAAAATCATTCAAAATTGTAACAGCCTTGAAAATCACAAAGTATGGTCAATAGTTGTCCAGAACCGTGGTGATATTTGTAGTAACCACGCTTGAATGGGGCTCTTGTAAACGGGCGTAATGGGAAGAGCTCTGGACTAGAAATCATGGTACCTATCACCGAATAGTGGCTTTCAACGAATTACTTCTCTGTGGGTACTAGCTGCCTTACCTGAAAAATAATGAGGGTGAACTCAGTGGTTTGTAAGAGTCCATTTGGGGACTTATATCTGATGGACGAGTTTTTTTCTGTTGTTGTGTTTTCCTGTATCTTCAAGAAAATTGAAGAGATTGAACGGGAATTTGTGCCTTTCTTTTTTGTGCGTGTTATAAATTTTGCAGGCTTGGGCTTAGGAGTTCCTCTACTTATGGTGAAAGCAAATCCTGTCTTGATGTTCCCTGAAGTGGAGTCCCTGTTTTCTCTGTCTAGTGCCCTTCTCACTTTACAGGGAAGTGCAATCCTCCCTTTTGCAAATTGCTCATTCTCCTTCCCTAACCATGTAATTCTCTTGATCCTTCAGTGACCTTGAATAATTCATTTCCTCCTTCAAAACGATGATGCAATCCAACTGCTCCAACCCTAGATGACTTTTCTCCTGCTCCTGCGTGATTGGTTGCAGAGTCAGGCATGTGACCAAACTGGGGCATCAACATTTTTCCTAGAATTGTTAAGCTAGAGGTGAAGGCAAAAAGGCTTTTCCTCACATGTGATGAAGTTGGGAAACAGGAAGCAGGTGGCTTCACGTTCTCTTGTCCCCTGCTCTGTAGCGAAAGTTGGTCTTAGAGCACAGTGTGATGCAATGAGAAGTCAAGGGAAGGGACGAGAGCGATGGCCTTACATATTATTTGAACTTGGCCAGCTGAATTACTCTGCTTCCTACAGTTAAAAGAGCCTTCCAAGAATTCTACTTTTTGCTTAAGTTAGGAGTTTAGGTTTCTGTCTTTTGCAACCAAGATTAATTACTGACTTTGAATTTCATAGCCAGTCTGTTGTGGAAATTTGTGGTGGAAGAAATAGTCTTTGTTCTTTCTTTTCTCTAACCTCCCACACACCTTTTTAAGCTGTCAAAATAATTGAGGACATATGGAAGGATTCTGCTGTAAATTAGTATCAATCCTTCAAAAATGGCTTACTATTGTTCTTGTCCATTCTATGCCTTTTCTCTCTTCTTCTGGTAATAGTCCCTGACCCCAGGAATGAGGCTTTGACTCAAGATGCCGTAATTACTTTTTTTTTCTTTTTTTTTTATGGCACGGTGATTAGTTCAAGATGCGAGCATATAGCCCAAGGCATACCAACGAGTGCCTTTCTTTGGATGTTTTCAAATTAGACCAGAAGACATGCCTCTTAGACTCTTGGACCATAGAAGTACTATCATATTGGTCTGATATGTTCGTGGCTGTGTTGTCCACACACAGGATTGAAAAACTGTGTCCTTAGTAGGAGAGAATTAAGTCGATTGGCAGATGAGACAAAACGTTTGGAAAGAGTCTCCGTGCTGTGGAGCTTCTGGTTCCACTCGTCACCAGCTCAAGGCCCACCGCCACAGCCGTGTTCTTCGGTAGCAGATGCTGAGATGGGGTTTGGCATTCTGGGCAGTTTTAGGGATCGGTGCCCATGGATCATACACTGGGAAGTGGGTTGTACATGTTGTCTTGCAGGGGAGGAGTCTTGGCATTGTCTTCAGTGAAGAGAAGAGTGCCAGCTCTTAGTGGGGGTGTGTGGGCTCCTTCTACGGGTTCCAAAGATGCAGAATGCTCTGGGGTTCAAAACTTTGAGGGGCCGTTGCCCTGGTGATCCCCTCCCACATGAAAGTGCCCCGACCAGGTCTTGAGCCTCATGTGCCAGCTTGCCTTGGTTATTTTCCCTCTCTGGAGTCTGATCATTCTATTAAGCCAGAGTCAAATCCACTAATTGTTGTATTGACTTGCTTTTCCTTATGTTGTAGGAAATGCAGCCTCCCTGTGAGGGACCAGAGAGGTTTTCTGCCTTTCGTTTTCATTTCTCACCTGTACCTTTTCATTAACTTTGTCCAGAAGAACAGTTTCAGAGTTCCCACGACCAGAAACATCAGCCTCACCTTGGATCTTGTCAAACACGTAAATTCTTTGGCACCTCCTCAGACCTTCCAAATTAGAAAGATTGTATCAGGGCCCAGAAATCTGTGTTTTACCAAACGTCATTTTGATTCATGGTGAGGTCAGAGCCACGGTGTTGTCGGTATCCCCTGGTAGCCACTGGGGCACATCGCCTCTTAGTTGCAAAGTCCTAGCCCCTGTCAAATACCTGAATATGTCGTGTCACCAGTACTTTCCCTCCTGGTATGCTGTTCCCATTCAGCGTCACTGCTGGTACCAACAAATGCATCTCGGCCTTGTGCAGGGCTGTCCGGGTGCTACCCGCCCAGTGGTTGAGTCCCTTTTTGCAAAGGCTGGTTTTACGTTAGGATTCTACCACTCACTCCCAAAGGAATCCTGACTTAATACACCTGCAACCCTTAAGTGTATCTAGGAGAAATGTATCTTTTTAATCACAGCGTCGACGGTGATCCTTCAGCACCACATAATCATGTCACACACTGCTGCTTGCCACGTGCTTTCCTACGTTACTTCGCGTGGTCCTCGCGGCGAGGCGGGTAGAGCGGATTCTGCCATAGGTGCACACGGCTCTCTGCATCTGTGGATCCTACTGAGTTTTTCTTTTATTATGATATGAAACGTGATCAGGTGAAACAAGGTAGAAACTTCTGGTGGTTCAGAGCAGTGCACGATGCTCCCATTCTTTTCTTGCCTTTAATTGAAACCTGTTCCTGTAACCTCAGGAGGACTGAAAAGATAAAGACCTGTCCTCCAACTTCCTCAGAGGCCTTTTCTGCAGGATTCGCTGTCACGAGCATGACACAATCTATCCACAAAGCATATGACAGTGTTCAATGACAATATTCCTCACAGGCTCTCCGGGTAGATAGGCAGTTTCCAAATGACACACTTGATCCGATCATTTTGGCATTTTAAATACGAATCACCGCTCTCTGCTGTGATTTCCATCCGTGGCTGAGACAGATGAACTGCTCTGTCCATTGCACGCTGTCTGTACTTTGCATCGACATTCTTAAGCTCCCAGTCGTGCAAACTGAAATCAGTAGGCTTTGCTCCTGCACATGTTTGGTTGCAGGTATTTCCACCAATCAACTAGAAAACATGAGTTTAAACACCTCGGAGGAGACTGGTATTAAGCTAGATATTACGGCAGAGAAAAGCAAAGACATGAGACACAGCCTCAGTCTAAAAAGACTCCCTCTGCTAAGGTGAGTGTCTTAGGTTGGTTCCATAGGTTCTGTGTTCAAGGAATGCTCCTGCAAGTGAGTAATTGAGGTCATGTTATCAGAAAACCCTTCAAGGGAGTGAGAGAAACCAGACAGAAGGGTGGTTTTAGAAAACATCTGGCCTGGGATCGTTCTCATCACAGAACCCTGGAGAGTGGATCGTATGGCGGAGTTTGTCCTTCACAGAGAAGAGGGGACGAGGCTGTTTTACCTCTCGCATTAGTCACTGGCTATGGGTTGCCTCCAGGGAAAGGAGGCACAACACCCCAGATGTCTTCAGTAGAGACAGCAGCTCCTGTCAGCCAAGGACACTCTTCTGGAGAAGGTGGCAGGCATGAAACATTCATAGCCAACCCCTCTAGTAGCCGAGCAAAGGGGGATCAGGGAAGCAACAGCTTCTCGTGTAGGAAAAATAATTACCTGTATTTCTAGCAATAATGATAGGGCTGTTAATAACAGCAAACGGTTATACGGTCTTTAATACATGTGAGACATCATTTTGAAAGCATCATAGCTATAGACTCAGTTAGTCCTTAGGACACTCCTGCGAGGGTAGGTAGTAGTATTATCCCCATTTTACAGGTAAGGAAACTATGAATGATCATGACCCTGGAAATGACAATAGGAAGCGAGGGAAAGCAAAACCCAGGCACCGTGGAGAACGCAATTCAGGCGATATGCCTGTGGGCAAAAGTGGCTAGCCCTGGTGTTTGAAGGATGACTATCCAGATAGGGTTCTGACACAGGTAAGAATCAAGAAGTACACTGATGAGGAGGAAGATGTTGGCAGGAAGACTCTTCATAAAATATGCTTACCAACAATATAACTACATTTCCATAATAACCTGATAAGATAAGGATTTGGATTTTAGAGAAAACCAATAATCACAGTATTTGTGATCAGCTTCACGGCACTCGGGAGGGGGGGGTCTGAGTAGCTCTTTACTGCCCACATGGGAATAGAGCGTTTTCAGCTGTGACAACTAAAAGACTAGGTTCAATGTTTGAAGACTGTATGGATTGAATCGTGTCCTTGTACAAGTCAGGTGTTGAAGTCCTAACCGTCCTTGTGACTGTTCTCGGAGGCAGGGCTTTTAGAGAGGTAATGAAGGTCAAATGAGCTCATGAGGTTGGCCTGAATCCAATATGTCAGGTGTCTTGAGAAGAGGAAGAGACGTCAGAGATGTGCACACAGAGAAAAAGTCCTAGGTAAGCAACATGAAGCCAGTGTTAAAGAGAACCAGTGACTGAAACTGTCATCACTAAGTACTTTGAATGCACCATTGGGCTTTAGAATATAGCGAATCTATACATGTAGTTCAACCTGATACATTAACTGTATTAGTTTGCTCGAGCTGCCATTCCAAAGCACCACAGATTGGGTGGCTTTCACAACAGAAATTAATTTTCTCACAATTCAGAGAGTAGCAGTCGAATATCGAGGTTTTGGGCAGGATTGGTTTCTCCTGCGGCCTCTCTCCTGGGCTTGTGGACGGTGTCTTCTCTCTGTGTCTTCTGCGTGTCCTCATCTGTCCTTAGGAGGGCACCACTCATATTGGATTATGGCCTACCCTAATGGCCTCATTTGAGGTTAATTACCTCTTTAAAGACTCTGTCTCTAAATATAGTCCCATTCTGAGGTTAATGGTGGTTAGGACTCCAACGTACGAATTTTGGAGTGGGGCACCATTCAGCCCGTAACACTGGCCGTTTCTGAAACATAACCTCCGAGTACTTTGTACACGTGATGTGTTCCTCTCCTGAGAAAATTGGCTGCAGATGTTTCCTTTTGTATTCGTTGGTTTGCTTTGTACCAAGTGACTTTGCTAAGAAAGCTACAGCTGATTGGATCGGCGGCTGACTCAGAGATCATTGCGAAGAGGGCTGGCCTCCTATGAGAACTCTCTCTAACAATGCTGCTTGCATTTGAGCAGAGAAAATCAACCACACATACTTTTTGTCTTGGTGGCTTTGAATCCATAGCATACGAAGAGAAGATAGAAACAGGAGGTAAAGCAGAGACAGAGAGATGCTGAATCCTAGGAATGGTGGGGTGATGGGCACAGCAGCCACAGATGCCTCTGTGTTGAAATCAGCCTCTTTGTTGCCTGGGCTTCCTCTGCATCGATGTGTGTCACTAGTTACTGGTTGGCTTAAGCCAATGGAAGGCACTGCTAAGAAATTTGATTTCAGGTAGAAGGGGACAGCCACGGTATTTTTCCCTCTCCTCCTGTCCCAGCTGGTGTCTCGGGCAGAGACTATGTCATCTTCATGATTCTAGCTCTGCCTGAGAGCACCTTCTTTGATAGTCAGACTTTCCTTCCATGGTTCCATTTTCCTTCAGGTGGCTGCCCTTTGGGGAGTCTAGTAATGCTGTCTTCTCCCTTTGTCTCTCCGGCCCGCAGGATGATAGCAGATTTTAGCTGTTTTTAATGAGCACAACCATCCCTCACGGGCTTCTCACCTCTTTCATCATTTGTGACACCAGTTCTTCTATTAAATTCCTCATACTTGAAATTCCTGTAGTAATTTCTGGTTTCCTGACTGGACCACAGTTCCATCCTTTTCTAAGGCGATGAATTCAAGAGTCGTCAAGACAACACCTATTCCACCCTTTAATACGAATAGCATTCTGTTTGTAATCTTTGGTGTGCATTGCCTAGGTCGTTTTTGGCGTTTCTTTGCTGTCTCCTAGGGCCTCACAATACATATCCATCATTTGAGAAAGCTTAAGCCTGTCTGATTTTTACAACCTGGCAGATTCCAGCCTAACTAAAGCAATAATCTCTGAGGGAATAGCACTCTTATCAAAAAGGCAAATTATTTAATCACAGGGTCATAGAAAGGTTAGGATCAGGGCAGGTCCTAATAGCAATCTTTGTATTTACATGGATGTTTATCCCATCCAATTACCTCCTGGAATTCTTAGACTGGGCTCCAATAGGTAAGGCATACTTAGTTAGAATAGGGACCAATTTCACAGGTACTGTAAAATTCCTTTAAGATTATACCCCTTTAAGTTACTCAAACCATAGAGATGGTGAAGGTTATGTTTTTTATTATCCATATTCCTATTAAAGCCTCAGAGGTAACCCTTATAATACTGTTGGAGCAGAATCATGGAAAAATCTTGCATAGCAGCCTGATCGAAGGGGTTGGGGGGGGGGTGGGCAGAGGCAACCTAGGACCAGCACAGCTGTAATTTTTTTAAAGATTCATAGAGGATGCTTATATATATATATCCAATGCTGAGAAACTCTTGTATAGACTGGTAGAATGATACAATGTCCTTCAACATTTTTCTTCCCAATAATCTTTTAGGTGCGTGGATTTGCATGCTCTAAGTTGACACATGGCATTGAAAGCATATTTGGAGAAATAAATATCATTTGTCATTGTTGCAAATTAAATCCATGCAGGGGCGCCTGGGTGGCTCGGTTGAGTGTCCGACATCGGCTCGGATCATGATCTCGTGGTTTGTGAGTTCGAGCCCTGCATCCGGCTCTGTGCTGTCGGCTCAGAGGCTGCTTCTGATCTTCTGTTCACCCCTCTTTCTGTCCCTCCTTGCTTTCACTCTCTCAAAAATAAAACATTAAAAAATTTAAAAAAAAAAAACCAACAAAAACAAAAACCAAATTAAATCCATGCAAAGGACTTTAGGATGTTCTGTGAGACACCCAGGAAGAGAGCATGAAGTTAAGGTGTCTGTGGAACAGCAATCCCAGAGACCTTAGTCCTGAGTTTTCCAGGCGGTTATAACAGTGCTACTTAGAAAATCTCCTCATTAAATCAAATGATAGGAGTTTCCATGTCGCGGTCGGGACTGTTGCTCCCTGCCAGATGATAAATTAATGCTTCTTGTAACACTACTCTGCTGGCAGGGGCCGGGACAACCCCCACCGCACATCATGGTGAATGCACTGACCCCAATCCAGCTGAACAGCAGAATGACCTTCGAGGCAGCCAGAGCTGCTTACGGTAGAGACTTAGGAGTAAGAGGAATGAGCCAATTGTCTTAGGCGTGGGCGGACAAGAAGAAAAGCATGGCCCCTGAGAAGGAGCTAGGGCTTTGAGTCTCCTTCCTGGGGGAGACCAGCTTGAGCTAATCTGCTCTCCCAGTTCGTGTCAGAGAGGGGAGGCGAACCCCATGCGAGGCAAGGATGATGATCTTGGATAGGATTTCACTTGTCCTGCTTCGTGGAAGGGGCACATTCCAAGGGAGTGAGAAAATCATGAATTAGGAGGCACAAAGCCTTTCCCCACTGACTGCCACCCTGTGGCAATGGATTTGGATTCAGTTTGCGCAGAAAGCCAGACTGTGGCATCTTTGGGGGAAAGGATTTACCTTCCTAACCTTCCTGACCATTGGAATCCAAATGGACAGGAGAGGGAATGGTGCCAGGAGTGTGAGAGGTTTCACGGAATCTGGGACCACCTGTTTTTTTTAAATGTCAGTTTTATGTCCTTCTGTTTTGTGTGTGTGTGTGTGTGTGTGTGTGTGTGTGTGTGTGTGTGTGTGTTTTAATGGGTGCTTCTTTCTTATAAAAGGAAAATGCAAAGTCATATAGTGTGCCAGTGTATTTTACTTCTATGATCACCGATTGAAATGATCTGTGTGCCGTTATTTAATATTAATGACACCATGGTGGTTAAATGGATGATATTTTACTAACTTATTTGGAAGAGTTATTTGCAGTTATTTTATTAATGTTTTTCTATTTAGGGTATAAGGTTAGGAAGATAAATCACTATGTGTTGATGAGGAAAATAAGGGCAGGGCTCTGTAATTTTTTTTTCCTTGAACTTTCATGCTTTCAGTGAAAGAACCTCAAGGCATATGCTTCTTTGAGATAAAATACATTTTGCATACTGTCTTCCCCCTCACAACCTGGGCCTCTGCCTCACCCCGTCGGATGTTGGCTCCGGGCATGTCTTATCTCTTCCTAACATGCATCCTGCCATGTTCTATTCCTTAAATGAATGGAAACCTTGTTTAAACAGGGGAGGACTCTAATGATCACCTCACCTGTGTAAATGACTGCATGAGCGGGCTTCGGTCATCATCATTAAAAACGTGTTTACTCGACAAGTTCTGCTGTATGAGTGACTCTATAAGAATTCTCCACAATAGTTATCCGGAGATGGAAATATAGTTAAGTGACTACTTCCATGTGTATTTTAAAATGAAAGGTGGCAGTTTAATAAAATGGAAAAGGAGTGAGTTTGGGAGTTAGAGCTTACTTCTGAGTCTGCGTTTTCCATTGACTCCTGATGTAACCTTGGGCAAGATATATGACCTTGTGCAGGCCTCAGATGCTTCGTCTATAAACTGAGAATAACATCCACTTTATTAAGATTGTAGCAGGAAAGAGATGCTCCACGAGAACACCTGACAGAGTTGGCACAGAGTACGAACAGAAACACAATGTTTTGCTTCTTTTTAGTGTTTTCATTTCCCTATTTTTTATTCTTCTTTGAGAATTCATGGGTAACACTGTGTTTGATTACACAGAGGTTTGCGACGGACTTTGTATCTTCAAGGGGCGCCTGGGTGGTTCAGTCAGTTAAGCGTCTGACTCTTGATTTCAGCTCAGGTTGTTATCTTACCATTCATGAGTTTGAGCTCTGAGTCAGGCTCTGCACTGACTGACAGCACGGAACCTGCCTGAGATTCTCTCTTTCTCTGCCCCTCCCCTGCTGGCGTGTGCGTGCACGTGCACGTGTGCAACAAATAAATAAACTTTAAAAAAAGTGAGTCAAATTTGCACTTTCTTAAGAGAACAGACCAACAGAGAAACTTCAGTAAGCAAACAGCTGTGGAGCTGGCGGGTCAGAGGATGTCCTCTCAGCTCTGGTGATTTTTGTCTTGCCATTTTGATCATTTAGCGTCATCTTTTTATTTTAATTTTAAATCGACTGAATGTTATTAAAATGAGCATGTTCTAGTTTCGTGGCAAATTTACATTGTAGAAAGGACTCAATGGGTGGCAACATACTGAATACTTGCAAAAATGATTTGACAAGTTCAGTTCAAAAAGGGGCGCGGAGCGCCTGGGTGGCTCAGTCGGTTAAGCGTCTGACTTCGGCTCAGGTCATGATCTCGCGGTCCGTGAGTTCGAGCCCGGCGTCAGGCTCTGTGCTGACAGCTCAGAGCCTGGAGCCTGTTTCGGATTCTGTGCCTCCCTCTCTCTCTGCCCTCCCCCGTTCATGTTCTGTCTCAAAAATAAATAAACTTTAAAAAAAATTTAAAAAAAAAAAAGGGGCATAAGTGATGGGCCAAAAAAAAAAAAAAAAAAAAAAAAAACAACCCCAAACCCTGACGGGCATGAATTCAAGCTGCTCGACTTTCTCAGAATGACCGATGTACAGTTTTAAAGGGCCCACATAAAGAGCTCTTTCTACAGAGGGTACTAATGTTATGATATCACTGCAGCTGGTGAGGTCAGCTGAGACATTGGCTAGGTAACAGAAAACATGTTGCCTGGCTTCATTTCCTTCTAAACAAGGGCATATTCCATATTTTGAACAGAATACCTATCATTTCACAGATCTAAAAAGAAACTTGGTTTGGGAGCAATGTGATGTAGTAAAAGGATATGAGTTTTGGAGTCAGATCTGTCCAACTGAGGTCATATACCAGCTGGACATATTTGAGGAAGTCATTTATCCATCTGTGTCTCAGTGTCTGAAAAACGGGGACTGTGCCATCCAACTCACTGGCTGGTGGTGAGAATTTAAATGCGATACTGCCTGTGGAAGTGTCTGGTATATACTATATTCCCAATAAGGGTCGCTCTGTGTGTGTGTGTTTTAACCGATATCCTCATTTATAATTTTAACGGTTCAAACAAACCCCTACAGCCAGGGAGATTTGGAAATCTCACAGAGCTCCCCTGAAGAAACCTTTTAAGGACTCCTGTGAAATAGTATCACGAACATATGGAGTAGATTTCCAACTTGAACACACTGTGCCCTCAGGATTAAGATTAAAATTATTGACTTTTACCCACCCTGGAAAGTCTGACAGGAGGGCAACACATTTGACCCCTCACAAACCCGACTGGCTTTGCCAACACCAAGGAGCCACAAAATGTTAGATGGAGAAATGTGCCTGCTTCCAAGCCTGCAGAACTCCTCTGATTAGAAGTTCAGGGTTCTACATCCAGGTGACCTCTTGCGAGACTGACCGTGGCGGCTTCTTAATACCGTGACCGTTTGTTTCCTTCTCTCTTCCGTTTACATTGTTGATGGCGGTTCTCGGAGACGAAATCACTAGCTGAAGCAGAGCGTTTTCCCCAGCACTAACTTGTTAGCTCATTCCCAAAGCTCTGCTACAGTTGGATGAGGTTCACTTGCTTCTGAGAGGCTGTTGTTTGACGTTTGGATTCCATTCACATGACTTTATCCTTCATAACTCACAGATGATCATTAATAATAAATGCTGTCATGAGTATGTTATGTGAAAAGTGAGATTTAAGAGGCTGGATTTCTAAGGCAAGACCGATGGGGCTGTAGTGGGATATTGAAGTTATAAGGAAACTTCTTGCCTCTCTGAATTAGACTATTAATTATGTCCAATCTCTTTCTCGATCTTTCTGACGGACCCTCTCAGTGCAGTTGCAGAATAGAATTAGAGATTTAAAAAATGTCAAAACCAAGAGTTCATTAGTCCAGCTTGCTAAATCCACTGGTAAGATAACAGATGCAAATATTTTCTTTGAAGGGTGTTTTTCAAAACCTACAATATCACATTAAAGATAACAAGACTGTATTAATATACGAAAGGTTACTCGAGGCCAAGGCCGGATTTCAGAATAGGAAAGTAAGGTGCTTATGTGTGCATTGATTGTCAGGCAACTATGACTTAGTGGGAAACAATTTGAATTAAAAAACTAAAATTCAACTCACGTTTTTACTACTTATGTGACTTAGTTGCTTACCTGTACAAAGCTTTAGTTCCATTATCTTATGAATGAAAATAAGGATATCACCATATAGGAATGTTGTAATAAATGTGTAGAATATCTGAGGCAACCCTAAAATGCAGTATGTCCTCAATAAAAATTATGAACACTCGTCATATCCAAAAATATATTGTGGGTTTGAATCACCATGATTCACAAAAACTATACTCGTTGAGAGACAGAAATGATAGATAATTCTAAATGCCCTGCTACTCGTCCAAGGTTACAGAGTGACCTTGCCAATTTGAATGGCTAAGGTCTTGGTGTGCCCAGTATAACAAAATGACATTAGATAACACCAGTCTGGGTCACGAAGTGATAGAACGTAATGGTGGTATTGTGGGGTTTCGCGCTAGGGGACCTGGGTTTGCATCCTGGGCATCCGCTTCGTATTTGCGTAATCACTTAAAGCTTCACTTTCCACATCTGTGAAACGGTGATAATAGTAATGAATCTTGGGGTTGTTGTGAGGATTATAGGAAGCAACTCAATCAAAATGCTTAGCCCAGTTCCAAGCCCAGAACTGTCTCTGTATGTGTGTGTGTGTGTGTGTGTGTGTGTGTGAATTGTGACAATATGCACACAACATAAAAATTTACTGTCTTATTTTTTTCCATCCTAACTATTTTTAAGTGCACAGTTCAGTGGTATTAAATATACGGACAACGTTTGACAACTTCACCACCAGCTATCTCCATAGTGTCCTCGAGGTCTATTCATGTGGTGTGTACATATCACATCTTGTTTTCCGTCCGTCGATGGAGCTTGGTCGTTTTTACCTATCGTGAACAAGTTGCTATGAACAGGAGTACAAAAATATCTTTGAGCCCTGGCTTTCAGTTCTTGGGGGTATATATTCAGAAGTAGAACTGCTGGATGATTTGCTAATTCTATTTCTAAATAGTCGAGGCATTTTCATGCTTTCTTCTCCATAGTGGCTGAGCCATTTTGCATCAGCACCAACAGCACTCAAGGGTTCCAATTTCTCCATGTCCTCATCAGTACTTGTTATTTTGTTTTGTTTTATAGTAGCCAACATAATGGGAGTGGTGTAGGTAAATAATATATTTTTAAATAGCGAGTTCATATTATTATGCGTGTGATTGTCTCTTTGGACTATGGTTTATAATTCACATTGTCCAAATTCCTGGGCAGTGATTAATCCTGGGAGGGTAGACAAGTTAGGCATTAGGACTAGGGAGAGGAGATTCTTCAACAATAGACACGTGTCTGGAGTGGAAGAGGCTAAGAATTCTAAGGTATGGGGTGAGTGAAGTAAGTCAGAGAAAGACACATGCAGTAAAACCTTGGTTTGTGAGCAAAATTCGTTCTGAAAACATGCTTCTAACCCAAGGCACTTATATATCAAAGCATATTTCCCCATAAGAAATACTGGAAATTCAGTTGATTCATTCCACAACCCAAAAAAGTATATGTATAAAAATGATTACTGTAACGTAACACAAAATAATAAAGAATATACAAAATATAAAGAAAAATCAACCAACTCACTTGCCCTTACCTTTGAAAACCTTTGTGACTAGTGTGAGGGAGACGAGAGAGGAGGGTTGTTGTGTAGGACGACTTTCGTTATCACTAACAGAATCACTGCTACCCCTTGGCTCAATGGAATCTTCTTCTGCATGAGGGCCATTTTATATGCTCACATGGATGTTGACTACAGTGCAGTATTAATAGACTCTCATCATATACTGTATTTAATGTAACTGGCAATGAGACAGCAGAGGGAAGGGTCTCTATCTGCAGGCAGCCTGACCTAGAAGGAAGCAAAGGGTTCCTAAGCTCACTCTTTCTGGAAAAGCAAGGGACTGTCCACAGGTGCTTGGAAGTAACAAAAACTACACTAGTGCCAGTTGGGGCACCTTCCAACGTCCTGAAAAATCCCTGATTTCTGCCAAACACCTTGGCCTGAGACCGAGCATCCGAGCATGGGAGATGATCACCCACAATCCCGCAGAGAGAGAGAGAGAGAGAGAGAGAGGAGAATCAGTGGCTCAGTTGTGATTGTGTGACTTTCAGCATCACGTACGACTCGTAGTGCCAGACACCGCTCGTTTATCAAGTTAAAGCATATCAGAAATGTTTGCTCGTCTTGCAGAACACTCGCAGAACAAGATACTCCCAATCCAAGGTTTTACTGTATATGATTTCACTTGTATGTGGAATAAAATAAACAGAGTAGACTCTTACATACAGAGATCCAACTAATGATTGCCAGAGGGGAGGTTGGTGGGGGTGGGGGATGGGTGAAATGGGTGAAGGAGGTTAAGAGGTGCAGACTGCCGGTTATTAAGCAAGTAGGTCACGTTGACGAAAACTACAGCGCAGGGAATACAGTGAGTAACACCGTGATAACATTGCGTGGTGACTACACTCGTCGTGGTAAACTTGGAGAATTGTGCTGCACACTGTGTTGTGTGCTTGAAACTCACATAACGTTGTGTATCACCTACACTTCAGTAGTGAGATAAAAAAAATCTAAGGAGGAAGGGGCGGAAGGAGGAAATAAATCCCTTCGGGAAGAGATAAATTACCTTTTCCTGGCTGTACTAACCCAAGCCATGGCTATAACTCTCATCTTAATTTAATCAAGAAGATATTTCTTTTGGTTCTACGTTGTGGAACTTTGGAGTTCTAGAGATGAGCATCCGAGTGGCCCCCCTGGTAGGGAGGTGGCAGGGTGGCTGTGACGGAGAGTTTGCTTCATAAGTTGCAGTGAGACCCTGCCGGCGAGCACAAGGCAGCGAGCCCACTCACCTGACATCTGTGGTTTCTGAGATTGGGTTGAGAGATGCGTCTGAGCTGCTACGAGCTCCGGGTAGGGCAACAAGCGGGTCTCCAAGAAAATCCATTTCTGTGACCCTAGGAATCCTAAAATTGTAGCAGGAGGTTGTACTAGACAAAGGATGAGAAGCCCTCATGCTCCCCTGGGCAAGTGGAGGCTCAGAGAGCTCCCAGACTCCAGGCACTTACAAATGTGACGTTACGGTAGAAATGGAGATAGAGAAACGTGTACAAGATAGTTCTGTCTATTAATGGACTCCGTGTGTGGATTCATCCAGAAGTGGATGTCTTAGACGAGCCGTAGCCCCGAGTATGGCAGCTTTGGCCGACGTATGGCCTTTGGTTCTCCGTGACCACACTATACATCCTCCCAAACAGCAGGGAGCCTCCGGGTACCCAGCTCAGTAAAACCGTGCTCCTCGAATTTAATGATCATCTGATTCTATTAGAGGTGGAGTGCGAACGTAGGTGTTACATTCCCAAGGTTGAGAAGTGGATCGAGATGTGTAGAGAAGAGCGTAACTCGGACAGAATGCTCCCGAAGTCTTGAGCTCCAGTCCAGACTCCGCGATTTCACTTACTGGGTAGGTGATCTCTGTCAATTTACCTCACTCTTCTGAGCCTCAGTGTCCTCAAGTCTCAAATGATGGTGCATAATAGTACTAAAAATACACATAGACAAACAGCTACAGCAGCATGTGTTTAATACTCTGGTAAGAATTCTGAGCGTTGCAGAAGAAATGTACACAAGTGTGGCAGATTACATTTTCAAAAGCAGCAACAGTGTCCTCCCATCTCGCTTGCTCATCTACTGTGTGACCTTAATACTCTCTGCATTAAGGGTCAGACATCTGTGCTTCTCCCCCCTTGAGTCTGGGCTGGCTTAAGACTTGCCGTAGCCAGTAGAATGTGGGGAGGTGATGTTGTGTGAGTCCTGAGGTGAGGCCAGGAAGGGCATCGTGGATTCCACCTTGCTTGCTGGGACTTCTCCCCTTGAGGTCTTTAGTCTTTGTGTAAGCGTTCCATTTGTCCCAAGGCCTCTGTGCTGTGAGGAAACTCAAACTAGCTCAGGCAGAGACACCACAGGGAGAGCTCTTGAGACTTTTTGGAGAGCATAAGAGATACCTGGCCACGCCCTCCCTAATGGTTGCATCCCCGCTGATATTCTAGCAACAGCCCCTTTCTGACTGCAACCATGTGAAAGTTCCTGAGTGGGCACTATCCAGCTGAGCCCTTCTTGAATTCTTGGCCCACAAAGTCCTGGGCCAAACAGATGGAGGGTATAAGCCGTTATGTTTGAGGTGTTGTTACTGTTCAACAAAAGAGATCAGAACGGTAGGGCCCCTAACCTAGACTTGTAGGATCGGGAAGCCTTCCTCAGAAAAATAACATCAGAAATGACATCTTGAGGATAAGCAAGGTTAAGCGGTTGGGTGTGGTGATGGTGCTCCAGTCAAGGACCCAAGCTGAGGGAGAGTGCCCACCGTACAGAGCCCATGGAACATTAAAGGGTACTTAGGTGTTGTTTGAGCTTGCCAGAGAGGAGACAGAGAGGGGCAGGAGAGTCTCCGTGTGGAAGTAATGAGGGTATGGACGGTCACTGAAGGAGCTGGAAGGGGGTGAGGAATAACTGGAAGGGTAAGAGAGTAGAGCCCCTGAGGCAGCAGCGACGAGCAAAGGCATTTCCGTGTTGTGCAGAGCAAGCAAAGCCCATGAACGAAGACCGGGAAAGGGTAGGCAAAGAGGTGAGAGAAAAGCCAGAGTGTGGGGTCCAATCAGAAATGAGACGATTGTAAATAGCTGTCCTTGGTATCTGATAGCTACTGATTGGTCAGGGCAGCGAAGATCTAGACACGTGTCTGGTTTTGAGTTGCACGAGGGGTGAATGACATCGGCGACGGCAGCTTCGGTGCAGGAGCGGGGACAGGTCATGTTGCTGTGAGTTGAGTAGAGACGGGGTAAGAGTGTCATGTCAGCGCTGAGAAAGGGGCCAGTGTAGTTTGGCTCAAGAAGGACGGGATGGACGGAAAGAAGGCAAACTCTGGCTGTGGAACTTACACGACGGTGGAGAGGTTCTACCTTCACACTCTCCTCTATACGGTCGCAGCCGCTTGAGATGTGGCTAGTGCCACTGAGGAATGGAGCTTTAAGTTTTATTTAAGTTTAATTGACTTGATTGAAAAAAATACATGCGACGAAGGGTGATCGTGGAAGAGAGGGCGAAGAGTACGGGATCTGTAGGAAGAGAAAGAGATTTTTTGAGGGAGTTTTTGTTTTTGTTGCTGTTAAGATAGTAGAGACTTGTGCACTTTTTGTTTTAACGTTTATTTTCGGAGGAGAGAGAGACAGGGGCGAGTGGGGAAGGAGCAGAGAGAGAGGGAGACACAGAATCCGAAGCAGGCTCCAGGCTTCGAGCTGTCAGCACAGAGCCTGGCGCGGGGCTCGAACCCACGAGTCGTGAGATCCTGACCCGAGCTGAAGTCCGATGCCCGCTTGACTGAGCCACCCAGGCGCCCCGAGACTTGGGTACTTTTAAATACCGGTGAGTATTAGGCAGCAAAGAGGAGCATTTGAAGTTGCAGGGCAGGAGCAGGGAAGGAATCAATATGGTCTCTTGAGGAGAAAGGTCGTCGGTTGATGGGATCTAAAGCCGAGACGTATGCCTTGGCTTTTTGGAATGCTCGGGACCAGGGGCCGTGGGAGGGAAGAGGGAAGGGAGTGTTGATGGCTTTGGATGCCGTCGGGTGTGTAGGCCGGTGGCGGGAAGCGGAGTGGGTTTCCAGCTGACGGATTCCGCGTTCTCTGCGGGGTGGGAATTGAGCTCATTTGTTGCCACGGAGGGGAAGCGTGGTGAGGTGGAGGTTTCAGAGAGTTGGGGACATTTAAAACAGCCTTGTGGAGAAGACGAAGTTGCCCAGTCTGTCTCAGATGCAGAGAACATCTGCGCCCTCAGGCTTTCGGATTCTGCAGCCACGGTTACTACTGACGCTGTTGCGACATGGGCCCACCTACGCCTCCCTCCTAGCACCTCGTCTCCGGACACTTGTCACCTCCATCTTTTAGCGTATTTATTCACCTGCCGGCTGTGTTGCTCTTGGTCAATTCCAGGTGTGCAGGACCCGTCACCTAAATTCATCCCTATTTCCCTGGCGCGCGTAGCACGATTCTGCTCCCACCGAGGAGGCTCGGGAAATGCTTGCTGAGTGAGGGAATGTGTGAGTGAAGAAAGAAGAGATGCGTGGCGCTCAGGAAAACCCCTTCTCTGACTCAGGTTCACCTTCCTCATTCATATGCATGATTGGCTTCATTTCTATTTCACATTTCTGGCTTACACATAGCTGGAGCCTCTCCCTGTTCTAATGATGCTTCAGAGAGGCATAATGTAAAACCAACCGAAGTGATGCCGTATGGAAAAGAAGGGCTGCTATTTTTGAGACTGTTTTTTTTTTTTCCTTGCTAAAAATCTTTATTTTTGTGGAGTCCAGACATGGCCTGAAAGCTGACACTTGGGGGGGGGGGTTCCTTTTTCCCCAGTGTAACTGACCTCACAGAGTTCCTGCTCTTATCCCTCATTCTCCAGGGTATAAACAAACACTGGGATTGGCCAGAGCCCTGACCTTCCGGATGATGAAGGCTCACTGGGGTTAAATTCTAACCAAGATCTTTCCCCTGGGTCTCAAATTCTATCATGTTGTGCTATATTTACCAATGATGTTACACTTTATCTTTATCTTAGCCAATATTTAACTTTTGTGGAGGGAAAACATGTCATGAATGCATTACTCATAAGTTTCCATATTTCCCAAAGATTTTGGCAAGTGGCAGAGATGAAACTTCTGGGGTCCTATTAATACAGTTGAACTGAAGCCAAGTGCCAAATTTTAGCGAATTCAGAGGGGTAGAAATGGGTTTGTGTAGAGGCTAGCGGAAATATGCTAAATGATTTCACATGGCTGGTTGATCAGTTATCAGCCTTTCCGTCGCAATGGTCTTCTTAGCTTGGGAATCAAATGGTTGTTAAAACAGGCAATTAAGAATGAAGAAAATGGGTCTTATTCACTGAAAATATGGGGAGCTCACCTCTTTTTTCCCCTAATTCCAGTCTCTGTTCAATTAAATATATAGCTGCCAGTGGGAAGATGTAAGGATGGACTGAAATTTTTCATCATCCCATTTTTGTGCTAACATGTAAGCTTCTGAACCGGAACATCTTTGTGCGAATAAAATACCTCTTGGCACTGGTGGCTTGGGGGCTGCCGAAACCCATAGTGTTTTAGAAAACTGAAATAGGCTGTTGAAAGAAGAATTTTTATTGATAAACACCCTTTAAAATTCATTATTTATACCGCAAGCTGAAATCCGACCATAGAAGCTCTTCTCTTGATTTCCCAAGCGACCTCATAAAAGGTTTGGGCTAACGTTCTGTAATTCCAAAATCCAAAGAAAATAAATTTTATCCAGATGCTGGGCTTGGGGATGTGTGTTGCATTACCAACAAAACCGAATATTTGTTTTTTGGAAAATCTTACTACTGTATATAATTTAAAGTAAAGGTTATATCTGTTTCTTCTTTCTTGTCCAGTTTCTTGTTTTCAGCCTCCAATGCCACTTTCCCACTTCTGAGTCTCTGGCCTTTCCATGTTTGTCGACAGTGTGCATGATTAAAATGATATTTTCATATTTCAATGTAGTTGGAGCTCCTTAAAGCAGGGGGTTGTAAGTGCAAAAAAAAAAAAAAATAGATATGCAGTTCCCTAATGGCTTATTACCATCACATTTGCAATTCAGATCAGCTTCTAAATTGACTGAAATTTTTAAACACATAGCAGGCAGTTTAAACTAATGATTGTCTGGAGGTTCACATCTGACATGAACTAAGCTTCTGTTCAAAACAAATTGCAAATAATTCCTCCCTTAGAGTCAAAATGTCACTTTTAAAACTCCATGTTATTGCTAGATTTTTGTCAGTTACATACAAAAAAAGAAAATCTGCTTTTATCTGGAGTATTCTACCTTTGAAAGGACGGAGTGACACCATTTTCCTATTAAAAAAAATAACACAACAACATGTATCTGTATATATGGCTCTTCTACATCAGTTTCACTAGGAATCGCCCCCCTCCTCCCCCACTTCCCCCTTCAAAAATCCTAATTGTAAAGTAAAATACCCTTGGGGCAGTGGTAGGCCCAAGTTGCTTAGCAACCCTCAGCAGGTAGCGGGATTCAGCTGCAGCTGTTCTGATTCTTTCCTAAAGAACCTTCTTATTACTGTTTGTGTTAATCTTTAACCAGGCTTTTAAACTGCAGTCTTTCTCTCGCCGTCTCTTGTTGTTAGATTGAGGGGGCCTACTCAAATGTTGTCCCAGAGGTAATGGTATTAAGGGTGGCTGTTGAATGTTTGAAGAGTGATAAGCCCTAAAAGGAATTAGAATTGCATGTTCCAACTCACCTTCTTTTACATTCTTCAAAAATATCGTGAAAATTCTACCCCAATAGAAACAACGGTTGGTGTTGACACACAGCCTAAACCCGCTTTTGCTCCCCGGCTTATAACTAAGGTGAGGCCGCTTCACTCTAACCGTTCGTTTTCAAAAGCCCCACCTTTTCCTGCAAAGACCACTTAAGGAATTCATTTAGAAGTTGTAGATAGCGGTTAGACTGATTCCTAAGTCTCTTGATTTAATTATGGGAGAGCTAGGTATGGATGGGTGGGTATAAAGACAGATTTAATAGGGCACTGGTGGATCTCCCTCTTCAAGGAGGTGTTTCTGTTGGGGGGCTTCCTTGGACTTGAAGTTGACCAGTTCTTCAAGGATAAATCAGTGTTATGTGACGGGGAGGCACATTTAACTTTAATTAGCATGGGGACCTCATCGTTTCCGCTGTTAGGAAGTTTGGGCAAATTTCAGAGACCGCCCACAGCTGTTATTAGCCAGTGGCGGTAAGCTCATAAAACATTTTAAAATAAGGCTCTTTCTCCATTTCCGTTAAGCAACACAAGACAAAGTGAAGAAGGTCTTTTCTGAGGTCTTTTTACTCCCTTTCGCTCAGTAGATTAGAAAAAAGAAATCTTCACGGATGATTCACTCCCAGGACCTTCACTCCATGTCATTTAAAAGGAATTTAGGCCTTTTTCCATCATAGCATTTGGTTACAGACCTGGTCCTGTCCGACATAACATGTGCTTAATAGTACTGATTAACTGACTTGGAAATTGGAGAAAGGTCAGAGTATTTAAAGGAGATAACATTTTCATATTTTTCGGACCTTATTGAAGTTACTCCATATAGATACAATCTTCAAATTTTGGATTACACACACACACACACACACACACACACACACACACGATTATTAGCCTCCTGATTTCTGCATTCCATTGATATTCTCCTTTTTGTCTGAGGCGGTTTTAAAAATACTTTGATCTTATGTAAACAACCAAAAAGTATAACTTCTTACAAAGTTCAATAGTTGTTACCGTCCAGTATCTATTGGGCTTTTGTGGATAAGTTCATTTTTATTCCTCTGAATACATCAAATGTGGGAAATGTACCTTATATTTCTGCTGGAGAAACGGGGACAGGGCACTTGTTACCACATTGTAGGCTGCCGTGGTTGATTGCCTTGGAGGTGTCATGATATCAGACAAGATCGGGCACATTCACGGTGGTATGGCTGTAGACTGGAAGTCTCATGATAACAGGTAAGTGACCCTCTATGTAAGGCAGCATTCAGATTTCCACTGAGATCAGTTTTGCATTCAGAATGCCAGCGCCTTTTTTCTTCTTTCCAAGGAACGTTCGCCATACCATTTACAAATGATAAACCCTCTCTGTAGTTTTGATTTGTCTGCTGTTTAAACTCCAACCTCTGTCTTTTATCTTTCTCTTGCCCTAAGATAAATTATTTTGTTACATGAAATGATTGCCCAAGTGGGTCAATTAAGTTCTTAATACAGTTGGTGTTGATTATGATTTTCCTAATGAAACTATCGATGTGAAATCTTCAAGGCAACTTATAAGAGTAAACTCCTTGATGAATTTAAAAGAAAATTCAGGAAAAAGAAGACTGTTGATAAACATGTTGGTAGGTTTTCTTCTATCAAAACTTAGTTTATCAAATAATAATTTGTCAAATGTCAGTAGGAGAGAATATCAGTTTAGAAAAGGGCGATTTGAGACCGTGTGTTTATGCCTAGATTGTGGATCCATTTTCATGGGGTTTGGCCTTCGTCTCTACAGTCAGAGGGAACATAGGTCCCATGCCTGAGATCAGTAGGTGCTGTGTTCCTGTTATATCCGGGCAGCTATCTGAGTCTACTCAGGGCAGACTGTTATGTGGACCTCGTGCCTGCCTGCTCCTCATTTATGCCCAGGATCTGTGGCTTCAAAACCATCAGTGCAGATGCCGGAACTATAGCCCCAACCCTGAGTGGTGTATTAGGTTGCAGTGACCCACTGTGGGCTCTGTGGCTTCCATTGTGGCTCATTATTTAGGTATGAACACACATTTTTACTCTTTCCACCCTCACCCCCACAGTCAGTTTTTTCTTTGCTTGGTTTTTGTTTTTTGGTTTTTGTTGGACGAACGTAGATATGAATAAAACACAATACATTTTATTCCTCCTACGATATATTTTTGTTAAATGGAAAAGATCCTCAGATTGGTTTAGTCCCGAGTTTTTCAAGTGTGGCCCTACTGAGATTTTGGACTTTACATTTGGGACAGTAATTCTTGGTGGTTGAGACTGTCCTGTGCATGGTGGAATGTCCAACGGCACCCTGGCCTCTACCCACCAGATGCCAGTGGCACCTCCCCCAGTTGTGACAACGCAGAGTGTCTCCAGGCATTGCCAGATGTGCGTCGGGGGTCCCCAAGCACCCCCTGGTTTCGTCCTTGACTCAATGTGTGGTGACCAGGATAGCCTGTCACCATCACCTATAATCTCAAGAGCCCCTGAATCGGAATCTGTGTTTTTAGTCAGATTTCCCAGGTGATTTCATACGAACATTATTGTGTGGAAAGTACTGATTATGTTCAGTAAATTTGGGCATATTCACTTCTTAGGCTGAGACAGCACAGTTCCAGGGGTTGAAGTGTCATTGTAGCAGATTCCTCAGTCTGCAAGGTGATGTATATATTGGCAAATGTACTTAAAGCAAGCGTATTCGAAATACTTAAGAAAAATGAAAGGGCGTTGACTAAAAAGTCCTCCCCTCCAGTAATTATCAGACCGTCTTAGATTTTGATCCACTTTCTACCATATGATTATAAATGAATGATACTTGGGAAATATTTCTGTATCTCCCAAGCTAATCCATACGGAACGCTAATGATAATGAATACTGTAATTTATCAGGTATACATTATGTACTAAGTGCTCTGCTACGTACTTTGATCCTGATGACAACTCTGTGAGGCATTCGCCTAATTCGACAGATGAAGAATCTAAGACTTCGAGAAATTAAGTACCTTTGTCCCGATCACGGATTTCTCCAAAGTGAAAGGCCCAGTATCCAGGCTCACGTTCTTGGCCATCTTCCTATTCCACTTCGCCTTCGAAGGGGAGAAGAAACCATAATGAACATTTTTTTTCCAGCTAATTATGCCTATACAACATCCACACAGATTCTCAGCCCCAGGAACGAGCAGGGGGGAAGAATCATTATTTTTCTTTAAGGCTCTCTTTTGTTCTGTCTTCTTAGGCAGGGGTCTCATTATACCTTGAGAATGTCTGAGTGTAGCCAACAGCTTGAGGTGAAGAGCAGATCTCCCCATTTCCATCCCTGTGCCCTGATAGAATTAGCTATCAGTGACAACAAAGCCACACGGTACACTGTAAGAGGCATCCTTGGAAAAGATCGTTTTGTCTCTTGTTTTTGAGATTTGCCCACGGAGTGCTAGGAATATGAACTATAGACTGCTTAGCTGGCCCAAGGTTTAATAAGTACACACAAACTGAGAGAGAAAATTACATGTGGCATTTACATGATTTAATTGGAAACTAATACCTCTGATTTTTTTAAAATTTTTTCCCTTCCTTAGAGAACCCCTCTGCTTTTGCTTCTGATCCTTTCTTCAGCTGAACCTCTTCAACTCTATCACCAACCTATTTTTTATTCAACCTATATTCCGTCAGATGGTATTCCCAGCTTCCTTTTATCGCCATGGTGACACCATGTGCTTATGCCTTTATTAAAAATTTATCTTAAATAGATCTTCTAGGAACTCGTCTTTTAGGCAATGACAGTTTTTCAGTTTCAAATCCACCCTAATGTCCAGATACTGGGAATTTGTGTGCAAATATTATTCCGCTATTACTATAAAGGGAAATAAAGCAAAATGTTTAAAATTAGCTTCTATTCCTGCTAGTTACTTATGCGTGGAAAAGACATTTCATATGCATTCCATTCTTACTTTCCAAGCCCACTTGTCACACATTCTTCCTAAAGAAGAACTTTATGTAGGCTTGAGTGAGCTTATATGATCATCCATTATTGGCAAATTTTAAACTTTTAAAAGCGTGTCCAGAAATATATCCTATGAAAAAAAATCAGAAATGCTTATTAATAAAGATTGATATGGATCTCGTTGGCCTCATTTAAAAGCTTAAAAAGTACATATATGTCCAGCAATGACATGAAGATGAAATAATACGGTAGCAGTGTGGTTTTCTTAAGAATGATATTACAAATAATTGAAATAATTTTAGTGGTGGGAAAAGGAGGCTGTGTTAATTGAAAAAAGATACAAAACTTAGATGTGAGAAGATTTCTATCTTGATAATTATATCTATAGCTTTTTAGTTAAATATCTTTTGTTATATGTGTATTGATCTAATTACACAATTGAGTAAATGCCACATGTTAATAATGGCTCTACCTGGTTGAGTAGTTTATGGGTGATTTTTATCTTTCTAAATCTTTTCTCTGTTTTCTGCAGTTTCTTTAGTGAGCATGAAAAGCCTTTGAAATCAGAAAGAAAAAAAAGGAGTATTTAAATATAAAATTAATTTAATTCTACCTGGATTGCACTAATATGATTAAGAGGTTCCTGGGATTTGCATATTTTTCTTATATTTAAAGAGTCTATTGTTACAGAAACTACTCTTAACCTGGTGCTTTTGTTTTAGAAGAGGGTTTCAAAACAATTATTCCAGATGAAGGACAGAGACTATTGTCTTCACCACGGATAATGAAAAATGAGTTACAAAGAGACAGGAACAAAATCAGGGGACATTGTCCCAAGTGTGTATAAATTAAATAGCTAATTTTCCAAAAGGTCAAATCTGGAGTCTGCAGATGGGTTTGACAATAGAAAAGATTGCAGGGATATTTTTCATTATAATTAAACAAAAATGCACTTAAATAAAGCAGAATGTAAGAAGGTGCTTTTCTGTGTGGATATGATAAATGGGTATTTGGGGGGGGGATTCTCGAAGGATGATGTTAGGGTAGTAAGAAAAAGGTTCAGAATTTGGCCACCAGAAACATGGGATTCTAGATTTGACTCTGCCATTATGAAGACTTGGACCCATCATTTAATCTCCCTTGACCTCGGTTTCTTCACTCATAGTACATGAAGGGTTTGATGAGACGCTGTCTAAAATCCCTTACGGTTGAGAGTCTTGATTAACCCTACTGTGTCCCATGTTCTCGTAGCACACATCAGATTGTGGGAGTTTCATTTCTGAAACTTGGCTCAATGTCCTTGCTGATCCTCGGTGAAAACAACTATGTAGGCATCTCTGGTGATGATAGGAATGCTTTGGTGGCCAGTCAGCTCTGTTATTCTCTCCAACTAAATGAAGCCGAGCAAAGCACACAAAATCTCTTCTTAATTTCCACCAAACAGTGCTTTTTCACTTAGAACGCTATGTACACATGTGGAAATATTTCCTCTTTTATAAAATGCTAGTATAAATTTGTGATGAGGGCCAACAAATGATGACAAGAGCTGTTCTGTTTTATGAATACAAGTATCTGTTAAATATATCTGATGTGCACTTGTATATATGAATGCATGTATTAAAAAGATAGTTAATTGTTAAGCCTAGATTAATGTATTTGTTTTTAAAGTAACTTTATTGAAGTACAATTGATATTTAACAAACTGCACATATTTTAAGTATATAATTTGGTAAGTTTGATACTTGGATATACACATAATCCCCCACCCAAACCAAATTAGTAATCATAGCACTACCCCAAAAAACAATGTCTTGTTTCCCATTGTAATTCCTCTGCAAACTCGTACGTAGCATTAAGTTTGGTTCAGAGTTATTTTTTGTTCTTTGCAATGTGGATATCCAATTATTCCAGCACTATTTGTTAAAACGTTGTTCTTCCTGTTCCTTAAAACTTTGTTCAAAAGCATTTGATTCCCTGTGTGGGGGTTATTTCTGAAGTAAACAATTCTGTTTCATTGATATGGTTGTGCCCCTGTATGTTAATTCTACTTTGTCTTGATTTCTATAGTTTTATAATATGTGTTGAAGTTAGTATAAGTCCTTCACATTTGTTCTTTTATTTATCCTAAAGTAGTTTTGGATATTTTAGATCTTTTGAATTTTCATAGAAATTTTAGAGTCAGCTTATTAATTTCTAGAGGGAAGCCTGCTGAGACTTTTATTGGAAGTGCACTGAATGTCTAAATCAGTTTGGGGACATGTGGTAACCTGATGATATTGAGTTTTCTGATCTGTGAACACAGTGCATCTCTCCCATTTATTTAGGTGTTCTTTAATTTCTCTCTGCAAATTTCTGGATTTCTCAGCATGCAGGTTTTGTATATCTTTTGTCATATTTGTATTTAAATCTTTCCTATTTTTGACACTTATATAAATAGTATTGCCTCTTTCAGTTTCACTTTCTGAGTATTTATTACCAGTCTATAAAATTACAATAGTTTGTTTTTGTTTTTGTTTTGGTGTTGAACTTGGATCTCATGATCTTGTTAAACCCGATTTTTAGTTCTAGATTTTTGTGGGTAGATTTCATAGGATTTTCTATATAGATGGTCATGTCATCTGGAATTAGTGGTAGTTTAACTTCTACCTTTCCAATCTGGATGATTTTTATTTATTTTTTCTTATCTTATTGCACTGGCTTAAACCTCCAGTAAAACGAAGAGTTCATGTGGTGACAGCAGATGTCATTTCTTTGTTAATATTTTAGGTGAAGAGCACCAAGTATTTCGCCACTAAGTATGATGTGAACTGCACATTTTTTGTAGATATTATCATGTTGAAGTTTTCTTCTGGTGCAACTTTCCTGAGAGGTGTTTGTTTGGTTGGTTTTTTAAACCAGGAATGGATTTGAGTTTTGTCAATGTTTTTTTCTGCATCTATTGCAATGTGTGTGTGTTCATCAGTTAATATGGTGAATGACATTGATTTTTTTAATGTTAAACCAGACATATGCTGGGATAAACTCCACTTAGTTATAATGCATTATCTTAAAAAATAGATATAGATAGATAGATAGATAGATGGATTTGATTTGCTATAGGGTTAAACGCTTTTTGCATTTGTGTTCTCTTGGGATACTGGTCTGAGGTTTTTTATTCTTGTAATGTATTTGATTTTGGATCCAGAGTGATGCTGTTATCACAAAATCAGTTGAGACGTATGTTTTATTTCTTCCCTCAGTGTTTGAAAGAACTGACTACTAAAAATCCATGTGGATGGAGTTTTCTTTGTGGGAAGATTTGAAGTTAACAAATTTAATTTCTTAATAGATACAGTGCTGTACAGGCTGTTTCTTCTTCTGTGACCTTGAGTAGCTTGCGTCTTAAGCCATTTGTCCATTTCATCTAGTTCTCAAACTTACAGGCATAAAGTTTATAATATTTTTATTAGGCGTTCCAGTTATCAGTTTATTACCTCTCAGCTTAAAATCTACTCTTCTTTACCTGCTCTGTGAGCTTTAAACATTTCTCCTTTGCAGCAATTGTGATAATAAGCTTTGTTGAAAGAAGGCACTGGAGGGCATTATGGAGGAGTGAAGTTTCTTCCTGGTTCCTGTTGGGAGTCCATGCTCCATGTATATTTTCCCATTTTTGCAGTGAGGGCTTTTGAGCAAAGAATTCTGGCACCTGAGTTAAAGGATGATTGAATAGAACTATAAAGATAGAGATATCCGGGGAGAGATAGCGATTTATCTCCGGAGAGCTATTTGTTTACATTTGTTTATACTCCAGGTGGTTATATAGAAGGGAGAGAGGAGGGGATCTCCAGAGAGGATTTGTTTATATTCTGGAGCAAAGGTCTTTCTAAAGGGGAGGATGGCTCGATCTGCCAGCAGCCCCGTATACGCTTTGAGTTTGTTAATTTTAGAGTTCTTCTCTTGTGGGACAAAGCCCCTTTTTGTGCACAGGGTGCGTGCGTACAGGGCATCGCGGTGCATTTTCCTTTGGACATTTGGGACAGTTTGCACATGTGGAAGTAGAGCACGGGATGCTCCGCTGCATCGCCGTGAGGGGGAGCGGAGGCACGAGGAAGGGACGCCCTGTTCTGTATGTAAAAGGTCTATCCCTCGAAGAAGAAGACACTTCCCTTGCTCACACGTGCACGCCCCCCCCTCCCCCCCCCACGTACTTGTGTATACGCGCACGTACACATACGGAGACATCTGTGGCAGGCTGGCTCGTCAGCCTGCAGGTCTGGTAACATTTCAGCTCGCTTGCAGTTGCAGACGTCACGGTTCCAGCGTGCTGTGCTGCGTCTGTGCCCCTGCTGCGCGGTTGTCAGCCTCGTGTCGCCCCCGCCGCTGTGCGCACTCACCGCGGTGCTGCTGACACGGGCACCATATGCCCCGGGTGTCACTCAGCCTTTTTGATCCACGGGGTCCCAGCGCTCCAACCTCCTCCGCACAAGCTTCCCCCAGCCTCTTCCCGTGTGTATTCCGCGGGGTCATTCTCCACAGCCTTCCTGACATAGACGCTGCGTATCCCAGCTTTTTTTTTTTCTGCATCTATTGAAATTGTGTGTGTGTGTGTGTGTGTGTGTGTGTGTGTGTGTGTGTGTGTTGATCAGTTAATACGTGAATGACCTTGATTTTTTTTTTAAGTTTATTTTGAGAGAAAGTACAAGTGGGAGAGGGGCAAAGAGGGGGAGAGCGAAAATCAGCACTGTCAGCGCAAAGCCCCATGCAGGGCTTGAACTCCTGAACCATGAGATCATGACCTGAGCGGAAATCAAGAGCCAGAGAGAGGTTCAACCGACTGAGCCGCCCAGGCGCCCTTGACTTTGATTTTTAATGTTGAACCAGACTGATATTCTGGGATAAACTCCACTTAGTTTAGCACCCCACGCCTTCGGTGAGTGCACCCCCAACACCTTGACTCCTTTTGTAGTCTCATTCACCAGCATTGTTTCACCTGCAACTGTGAGACTCTGGTTGGTCATTCCCTCCCTCTTTCCTTCCTTCTCCTTAGCATCTCTGACTTAGGTAACCCAGTTATCTTCTCTGTCATGGGGTGGTCGGTAAGACCGACTTTCCTTTTTAAAAAAAATTTTTTTTTAAACCTTTATTTGTTTTTGAGACAGAGCATGAACGGGGGAGGATCAGAGAGAGAGGGAGACACAGAATCTGAAACAGGCTCCAGGCTCTGAGCTGTCAGCACAGAGCCTGATGCGGGGCTCGAACTCACAGACTGCGAGATCATGACCTGAGCCCAAGTGGGACGCTTAACCGACCGAGCCACCCAGGCACCCCAAGACCGACTTTCCAATAAGGTCTGTATTCAGGCTTGAAGAAGGCATGGTTTCCAAGTTTATTCCTCCTTGAATACCCTTCCTCCAATTTACTTTTGTTTTTGTAGAGTTTTCCTTACATCTTTCTCATTGCCCTTCATTATATTCCTTTTTAGAGTTAGGCAGCTTTTATTTATGAAAGACTCTTAAATTAGTTGTCCCATGCCATTCATTCATATAAAGTACAGTGACCCTGCAGGGCCATAGGGAGAAGAGCTCACAAAACTCAGTCATTAATTATTATTTATATCAGCACTTCTCTGTTCGACTGTGTGTTTTCTGTGCCCTGATTAGATTTGGACTGATATTTGACGATAAAAACAAAATTGTAACTGACATACAATAAATATATTTTTTTAAGTTTTGTGTGTTTATTTTGAAGGGGGGAGAGAACAAGGGAGGGGGCAGAGAGAGAGGGAAACAGAGAATCCCAAGCAGGCTCCACACAGGCAGTGCAGAGCCCAACACGGGGCTTGAACCCACAAACTGTGAGATCATGACCTGAGCCGCAACAAGAGTTGGCACTTAACTGGGCCACCCAGGTGCCCCCGGCCCCAAACATTTCTTAATGTCAAATTTAGGGATCACAGAGAAGCTGGGCCAGTGGTACGTTTAGCTTGGGTTCGTCGTATCGGTTGATGTGATTCCCTTTCTTGTATAGTTAAGTCAGTGCTGGTCACCTTGCGTTAGGAATGACTTCTGGGATTACTTCTGTGTACCTGTTGTCACCTGCTTCTCAGTGGGAAGTACCCAAGCTATGTGAACATGTCCTGTGGCAGTAAGCCTGGACCTACGTGGCTACTGGAGGGAAAATACGGTTTACAATATATAAATGTCCAGGGCCTTGTCTGCACAAAATTGTTCTAAATTCCATATCCATGTGTGCAAGGACCTGATACAGGTTTTCCCAAGTTACTAGCAAAACTCTAAATTACTGATAATGCATCAAAAAGCAAAAAGGGTCCTTTCTGAACTATTAATAGAAAATAACATTTTATTAACCGTGTTCAAGTAGAGATTAAATTAGCTATCTAGCATCTTTACAACAGGGAATCAAAGAGGTTGGGACCAAAAAAAATGTAGGCAAAACTTAACTGTGGTTACCACAGAGTCTGACAGATTATTAATACAAATGTTTGTTTTCCTTGAGTTTATTATGTTTGTGGTATTGGTCAGCTTTTGCATTTTGAAATCTGTTGCATTTCATTGGTTTCGTTTCAAAGGTTTATGTTTATACCTAATTTTATATCCACCATTTTGTATTTTTCTCTTAAGGTAGGAACCCCGAAATGTATGAGCTTCTAGTCTCACATGAACTGGGTCCGTCCTTGCCTCCAAATCTTGTTTTACTTGGTCATGTCCTAGCGAGTGAATGATCCAGTGCGTGGTATTGTTTATGATATTAGAGACTATGTAGAGATTTTGAATACAAATATTGATGATGATGATGGTGTCAGGGCTGGCCGTGTTGACCGTAATAGCAGTGATGATAATGAATGGCTTTTTCTTTGAATCACAGATCAAACTAAATCCATTAACCACCTTTTGTAGAGACACATCAAAGATTTCTTTTTGTTTGCTCAAAATTATACCTACTGCAATTTAAACGTACTTGGTCTTTGTCCTCACTCAACAGTGAGAACCTCTGGTCAGCATTTGCTGTGTATCTCTTGATGTGGTTGAGGTCTATATTTCATCAACCCAAAATCAGAGCACACAATTTTCCCCTGGTTATACATTTATGGTATTAAACAATATGGTATTTCAAGCTTTATGAAAACATCTGGTTAATTTATATTTGCTCATATACTTAAAGAATTGCCTTTAGTATAGAAAACACATGAGAATTAAGTCCGTACTTCACATACATATCAAAGTACGTGAAAATTGTACCGGAAAATTGGGGACAATGTTATTTAGAATGATATTTGTCTAGTCTTCGATAATTATGTTTTCAGGTGTGTTTTTCCACTTAAGGGTTAGCATTGAGATTCGTGGCTTCAGACATATTTTAGGCTCAAGACAAAGGTTAGACATTCTTTTGTGTATTAGGCCTTGAGAATTATTCAACACAGCATAGAAGTCAACTCCTAAGTATGCTGTTATCATATTTAATTTATGACAGTGTATTGTTTTTAGACGTCTATCTTGCTTTTATTCTTCATGTGTATCTTCCTACTTTGAATAGACTCCTTCTTGTCTCTCCCTTTGTCATTTTTTTTTTTTTCAGTCAGATTGCTCAATCTGAAAACAAAGAGCTCTTTGATAATGCACTAGAAAAAAGGGTTAAAGGATGGTTTCGAACAAATTCAAGAAAGAATGATCCAGTTCCCGCTTGGAGAAGGACACACGAGCTGAATCCAGTGGGGCTGTGGGACCTGGGGAGGAAATTGTGAGTACTTGCTCTTGATTGAGTATCATTATCCTCCTGTTGTCTAGGAAGATGATTGTTATAATTAGCAACAAATGTCATGGGGAACTATAATTTACTTTACCCTGTAGCAACTGATAGTTTACCTTTTTCAGTGCCTTTTTCTACCTAGCCACCAGGTCACTCTCTTCTCCCCACCCCTCTATAACAATAAAATATAGACTAAAATATATTTGTCTTACAGTCTTACATATTGATGTACACTTACAGCAATAATCTGACTATAAATTTTTTATAAGTAATTGAATGGACGCTCACCCAAATTTTAGACTCTTTTATGGTTAAAATTCCTACAAGAAATGAGAAACCATGAGTTTGCATAATAGGTACACAGGAGGGGTTGTTAGAAATATTTTAGGACTCTGCCTCATTAATTTTATTACTAAGTGTACCATAAAGGGATGTTACTTACGGTGTTGAACAGTGCTTTTTAAACAGAATTTTAATATCTTTTGGATTTTATTTGTGGTGTACTTTTTCAATTTCATTTTGAACTTATTATGGTTATCCAGTAGAGTTATATGTAACTCTCGAGTTAAATTTTAAAAACAGAATGCAAAGCACCATAGTTTATAAAGCATCATATAATTAGTTGTGAAGAATATTGAGTGAGCATGAACCCATGCTAGGTATTTACTACACGAGAGTCATAATCGTTCAGTTGTCTCTAAATGAAAATAACTCAAGTGATCTTTTGAAACGTGTCACTATTTGGGACTTCATACCATATCCAGGTGAACAAGCAAGCCCCAGAGTGTGTTTTTAAAAAGCACAGAATATTATATTTAGGATAGTAATGAAATGAAGGAAGTCATTGAAATAAATACATAGTGGATAGAGCTTTCCACACCGAGGAGGGATGTGAATAATGTCTCATAACGATATATTTTTATCTGAGTGTGGCATTTTACAGGAGTCCCCCCATTATCTGCACTTTGACTTTCTGCAGTTTCCATTACTGGTGTCAACCAAGACCCGGAAACAGATGATCCTTCTAGCAAACCGTCGGAAGATCAGTAGCAGCCTGATGCTGTGTCACAAGGCCTATGTCATTCACCTCATTTCATCGCGTCATGTAAACATCTTATCATCTCCCATCATCACTAGAAGGGTGAGTACAGTATAATATATTTTGGGACAGAGATCACATTCACTTAACTTTAACTATGGCGTATTGTTGTAATTGTTCTATTTTATTAGTCATCATTATTATCGTGTCTAACTTAGAAAGTAAACTTGACCATAGGTGTGTATATATAGAAAAAAGTGTATGTAGGGTTTGGTATTATCCGTTGTTTCAGGCATCTGCTGGGGTTCTTGGAACATAGAAGAGGAGATTGCCGTATTTCTTTGACTACCACAGTTCTCGAATAGTCAACATCTTACTTTGATGTCTCTACTTTATGGCCTTATGACCTAAATTCATTCTATATGTTTTCACTGAGACTCTGCTCTAGAATATCATTAATATATTGTTTTAACCATGTGCAGCGGCCTTTGCTCAGTGTTCATTCTCCAGAGCATCTCCATCGATTTCAATATTTTTGACTATTCCCTGCTTCTCTAAACAGTTGGCTTTTATGGCATTGATTCTGATTTGTCTTCTCTCATCTGGGTTGCTCCTTATCTTGGTAGTTTGCTTTTACACTCTTCTAAATGTGCGTGTTCTATAATGCCTGTTTCTAGAACATTTGCTCTTTTCATCCTTTTCAGGGGAATATCTGTTTTCTAGGCCTCAACCATTTCTCTGTGGACGAGACTATGATAACCGGTATTTTTTTCCCGTCTCTAGAATTGTCTTCTTGAGATTCCTAGAGTCAAGGGAAATGAGAGAGAACTAAAAATACTAAGGATGTCTTGTGAGATCAGAAAACTATCTAGTTGTAAATTTGGAACTCCAGAAATAAGTGGAACAATGGAGATTTGGTTGGTAGAAACAAAAATGAAGCTGGAGTTTATTTTTTTATTTTTGTGCTCATTTGAAAGAAGATTCTTTTCAATATACATTTTTATCCTTCATGCTTAATTTCAGAGTTGGTTCATATGTTGGTGTGTAGCTTTTTGCTAAAGGTCAATCAAATATGTACCATATCCAACTATTTTGAAGTAATTAGTTCAGGTCCTAAGCAGAGGTACATGGTTTCTCAGGTGATGGAAAAATTCAATTATTATTTATAGTGAAAGTTGCACTTGGACAAGTCCGTTAATTTATCACCACTTACTAATTTCGCTGGTATTGATTACCGTATTTATAAAGTGGTTTTAAGCTGTATACTCAGAGTGCCTGGATGTCAGGTAACACTTCTTCCTTCATTTATTTTTTTTATAGGACTTTTTTTTTCTTTTACCATTTATTATTTTTAAGGGAGAGAGAGAGAGAGAGCGCGCGTGCACAACAGAGGGACAGAGAGAGAGGAAGACACAGAATCCGAGGCAGGCTCCAGGCTCTGAGCTGTCAGCACAGAACCCGATGCAGGTTCGAACTCAGAAACCGTGAGGTCGTGACCTGATTCAAAGTCGGACACTTAATCGACTGAGCCACCCAGGAAATCCCCTTTATTTATTGATGTTTCTTTATTTTGAGGAGGGGGGGGAAGAGAGAGGGGCAGAGAATCCCAAGCAGCCTCCTCACTGTCAGTGCAGAGCCCAGTGTGAGGCTCGAACCCACGAACCACGAGATCATGACCTGAGACAAAGCCAAGAGTCAGATGCTTGACAAACCAAGCTGCCTAAGGAGCTCTGGTGTCCCTTCCTTTATATGTTTGCTTGATGAGTTCACTTGCTGAGGCCTGATGAATGCATTTCCACAGGTTCATTTTCCTGATTACTGGGGCCACAGAAACAAAATCTATACATTCTAATTTTGTAGGATTGCCCCATAAATTCTAGATTTTTTAAACCATATTGTTCTTATACATGGATAGAATTTAGAACAAAGAAACAAACAACCAGAAACACAAAGAAACTGTGAGAGATGGAAACTCAGCCCCAAGTTGGGTTTTTGTGTCCTGAGTGAAATGTGACTATAAGACAATGAGATTGTTTCTTCCATGTGATTGTGAAATTAGTCACATTATCTTAAACTCCTACCCTGACTGTTCTTGTCACCATAAAAAGTACAAAGAATACTCTCATTTGCTGCCTAAAGCTTGATTTGGCTAATGAAGAAAATATTTCCGGGCCACCTCTTTGCCATTGGAAGACATCGTGTACAAAAGCTTTGCAGTTACTTCTGAGAAGTTAGAGCATATTTGCTTAACAGATTAATCTCCCTCAATTTCCTTTTGTTCACATTTGCTTCTTTTGCTTCTCTATCAGTTTCCCTCTTGTCCACGTTGTTTGGGTAATGATTGTTGAGCACAATGTCCGGACTCTGGATGCTTCGGTAGATTTCAGCAACATGGTGTTCATTACAGAAAACTGTGAATCCGTGTGGACCCTCCATTCTGTCTCTGAGCCTCATGGGCCTTTGGCTGTTTCTTTTGTCCTGTAAATTTGAAGGGACAATTCCACAAATAATATTTTCTTCTTTCTTAAGTCATTTTCTGAACTGGAAATACCTGCATATCTACATATAGCCTTCAACATAGATGGAAAAGGTATTGGAGTAAAGAAAAACTTTTGGTGGAAGTAAGAAATATCTTAAAAGAAGTAAGATATCTTAAATATCTTAGAGTACATCTAACGAGACAAAATCATTAATGTTATCGAATATTTTCAATAAAAAGATTGTAATAGAAAATTGATGTTACAGTAAACACTTTGAGAAAATTGCTACACTAGAAATTTTGAGATGGGAGTTTAAGAAATTTATTTGAATATATATTTTTTATGTTTATTGACTTTTGAGAGAGAGAGTGGGGGACAGAGGATCCAGTGTGGGCTCTGCCCTGAAAGCAGGTAAATTGATACGGGGCTCAAACTCAGGAACCATGAGATCATGACCTGAGCCCAAGTTGGACACTTAACCTACTGAGCCACCCAGGTGTCCCTTGAATATTTTTACTTAACTTGCTCCTATTAAGGTTATTTAAATACTTAGATTCAAACGGTGAGTAAATCAGAGCACTGTGAGTTAGCAAGTATTAGAAGACTTAAAAAATATCACCATATTCATATCCCTGCTAAATTCATTCTGTTCTAGAGGCTGCCAAAACATAAAGTAATACTATGATAAATCTCTTGAGGGGTATTTTGGGATATAATAATTGGAGAAAATGATTCTTTATGATATAAGGCAAAAACATTAAGATATTAAGAGTAAATACTTTCACAAAAGATTCAAATTCTAAACAAATGAATAGACTGCTCAGTTACATTCAATGTGTACTAAAATTTTGAATCTCATTTTATTTCACAGTTAGACTTTCTCTGATAGTTTTCGAAAAAACAGCAAACAACCCCTTCTCCCCTCAACATACTAAAAAGCCAACACCTTAACGGAAATCCACTTAATTTTATTTTTAAAATTTTAAGGATATTTGAGAGTTATACCCTCTAATTCTATTTCAAAGTAATAGAAACATAAGTACACAATATATTTATTTCCTTGTCCTCCAGATCTTCCACTGATTAGATTATTAGTTATCTGATTAAAGAGGTATACCAGTTTTTTGCTTTTATTTTTTAAATAAAGCAGACTACTTAATCCCATACCGTATGTAAAGAGAAAACAGGCTCGCAAGTCAATTCTTTTGTACATCTAAAGCAGACTTGAGGGGCGTCTGGCTGGCTCAGTTGGTGGACCGTGAGACTCTCAATCTCTGGGTTGTGAGTTTGAGCCCCACATCGGGTGTAGGTATTGCATGGAAATAGAATCTTTAAAAAAAATGAAACTGCTTTAAAAAAATAAAAAGTAAAAAAATAAAGCAGTCCTAAAACACACCAAGAAAATCTAGCAAAACATCACTCAAAATAAATTACATTATGAATAATTTAAACTTGGGGCGCCTGGGTAGCTTAGTTGGTTGAGCCTCTAACTCTTGATATCCGCTCAGATCATGATTCCAGGGGTTCCAGGCTGAGTGTGGAGCCTACTTGGGATTCATTCTCTCCCTCTCCCTCTCCCTCTCCCTCTCCCTCTCCCTCTCCCTCTCCCTCTCCCTCTCCCTCTCCCTCTCCCTCTCCCTCTCCCCCTCCCCCTCCCCCTCCCCCTCCCCCTCCCCCTCCCCCTCCCCCTCCCCCTCCCCCTCCCTCTGCCCTTCCCTCACCCACACGTGTGCATGCACATGTGCATACGGTCTTTCTAAAATAAATAAAATTAAAAAAAATAACTTAAACTTTAAAAGATAAACAATGACAAGAATACTAAATGTATATTATACACTTGCTACAAATACGTGAGTCATCACTAAGCTTTTTACCAATTAACTGAAAAATTTTAATCTGGGCAATTCCATGGTTCACAGAGTTTATGTGTTTAAAATTAGACCAATTGTAGGGGCACCTGGGTGGCTCAGTCAGTTAAGTGTCCAACTTTGGCTCAGGTCATGATTGCACGGTTCGTGAGTTTGAGCCCCGCGTCGGGCTCTGTGCTGACAGCTCGGAGCCTGGAGCTTTCTTCGGATTCTGTGTCTCCCCCTCTCTCTCTGTCCCTCCCCTGCTCGCACTCTGTCTCTCTGTGTCTCTCAAAAATAAATAAACGTTAAAAAAATTTAAAAATAAACCAGTTGTTCAAGACGTACAATTTGTACCTTTTGTATATTTTGTGTACTAATTTGTATTTGTGTATTTTGTGTACTAATCCTAGACAGGACGTTTTGCAAGATTCCTCATGAAGTGAATGATGTAAAGAATGGTGTCCTCCGTGAGATTCCTACAAAGGAGTTCAGAGGGTCTGTTATGAAAAAAGTTATATATTGAATATTTGAATTAATATATTTAGGGGCACCTGGGTGGCTCAGTCAGTTGAGCTTCCAACTTTGGCTCAGATCATGATCTCATGGTGTGTGAGTTTGAGCCCCGCCTAGGGCTCTGTGCTGATAGCTTAGAGCCTGGAGCCTGCTTCGGATTCCGTGTCTCCCTCTCTCTTTCTTTGCCCCTCCCCTGTTCTTGCTCTCTGTCTCTCACAAATAAATAAATGTTTAAAAAATTAAAAAAATAATATATTTGCATTAAGATAGGTAAACTGATATTTGAGTACAGAAATAAAACAGCAGTATTAAATATTAAGCTACACATTCTGTTTTTCTAGAGTGTTAAAGCAGAGAATAGAGAGGTACACTTAAATTCTTTGAAGTGCATGGCAGGGGTACAACTCTGAAACAAAAGTCATTATTATTATTTTTTTTTGAAAACTATCTGTAGCATACAACTGGCTTATACTTTTTTTTAAGATTTTAGTTTTAAGTACTCTCTACACCCAACGTGGAGCTCAAACTCAACAGCCCTGAGGTCAAGAGTCGTACACTCTACTCACTGAGCCAGTCAGGTGTCCCTTACAATTTTTGATCCTATTCAGTATGTTAACTTATTTAATTCTGTAGGCATATATTTTTCAGTCAGTTCTCCTCTGTTGTACAGAGAACGACCTGCTCTTCAAGATGAACCATTTCAGAGGTTCTTTCCCCAGACTTAAAATGCCAAAAGGCATGCATGATTGGTTTGCCTGCATGTATAATTTTCAGGTTAATCTTTCTCAGCTGCCTACCTTCTGCTGGTGAACTTCAGGGACCTGTTGGTCCCTTGATCTGTATTTCCAAATTTATATCTCGAGGAACTTACTTCTTGCCTCTTCCCTTGGCGACTGAGAATGTTAGTCCCTCCCAGGATAGCCTCTTGTTCCGCACGAAGGCACAACACAGGGTAGCTGCATTCCAGGTAGCTGGCTGGTAAGGAGTACACCTTGAGGTCCCTGAGGCTCCAATGCTGTGGAAAGCTCACTTGAATGAAAGCGTGCTTATACACACGTGTGTGCATGTGCACACACGCACATGCACACACCACGGAAAGTATATGTGGTCCTGCCCGGAACTGCATTAATTGACTGCTTGCTGCCGTCGGCCGCTCGAATAACTGCTTTTATTGAATTGCTTCTTGAGTGCAATGCCGCAGCCTACAGTGAGTAATTTTATATAAAACAGCCTGAGGAAACACATTGCTGCACTTAGTGTAGGATGCTGTTGGGCTTGGTTCATCGCCTACTGCCATCTTTATGAGGACCCATGGGAGGAGATTCTCTTGGACTTCCAAGCAGTGCCTGGCGTGGGCCCCATTCCCCATCCACACAACGGTTAATACGCCTGATTGGGCTTCCCTGGAATCCTAGACTTGGTGGCTCTGCCCCGCAAGGCTCTCCTCGCCCTGGATGCCAGAAGAGGTTGGGTCAGTAGGTGATCTAGCAAGGATCCAAGAGTCCGTATCCACAGACAGCTTGTGTCCTCGCTTCAGCCCTGGCTTCACTGGGTCTCTTCTATTGTCATTTTCCCCTAATGACATTTCTTACCCTGTTTTTATCTTTTCTTAGTATATTGTGTGGATTTTTAAAGCTACCTGAAGTAACTTAGGGAATCGAGCATGAGAATTTTGAGGACGGTGAAAGCTCTGACCTTCCACTATTCCATACCCTTCCAGTCTAGGGCTCCCTGTGTTCTTTAAGTCACCCCCCCCCCCGCCCCCAAATCAGACTGTACTCAAGACTCGCTTAATGTCACCTTTTTCTGTACTGGTAAAATAATGTTTTACTACCTTCTCCGGAGAGGACACGCAGCGTGGTTGCTGTTCTGTCTGTCTCTGCCCATCACTTGTGCTCCGCTCTTTAAGCATATACATTTTAATACAAAATGTAAGCGTTCTTGCAAGCGTTAGATTCTGTGAACTTAATGTTTTTGATGAGTCATGTTGTCACTCAGTTTCTTGGGTGATTTAGTAAAAGATCCGAACTCCTCTCTGAAATGAACGCATTCGCTTAATGAAAAAAAAAAAGAAATGTTTACATAATTATTTTGATAGGAATTGACAGTAAAGCAGAAATTCTGAGAAATGTGAGTACTAAATATTGTCAGTAAACTCAATTCTCCTTTGTCTGACAATCTTACTCAAACGGCATAACAGAGGATTCAGCGTATCGAGGGCGTAGCTTTTGTGTTCATAATTTTGAGTAGTTAAGTTGAATATGGGAAAGTCATTGTTGATGCTCTCATCTATTTTTCGTGTAGTCAATAAATACTTTGTCCCCTCTACTGTTCCAGCTATTGGAGATACAGTGATGACAGTTTAAAATCCCTGCCTTTGTGGAACTTACATTCTAGTCGCAGGAGGAAATGATGAATGAATGAACTACTGAGCAATGTCATGAGATCGTTTCACATGGTGATAGATCCGGGGAAGAACAAGAAGTTGGTGCATGTCATGATGACTTTGGCTGGAGGGATCAGGGCAAGACCATGGTTTTTGATATGAGACCCGCATAAGATAGGGAGCCAGCCATGGAAAGAACCCTCCAAGGAAAGAGCGCGAGTAGTATAAAGGATCTGAGACAGGAACGAGTATGTGCGCTCAGGGTCCAGAGAGAAATCCAGGGGGGCTTGCGTGCAGAGACGTCGGAAGAGGTGGGCCAGGAGGATGAAGGCCGGCAGAGGGCAGATCATTTGGAGTCTTGAGCTGCGCACGTCTGTCTCAAACCTTGAGAAAGTCCCCTGATGCGTCTCGGCCTCCGTCTCCCTTTCTCTAAAATGAAAAGGAGGAAAGCTACCTCAAAGACTTCTTTGTGAAGATTTTGTGTGTTAACCGATGTTAAGTACTTGGGAAGAAGGTCTGGCCCTCGGTAAAAACTGGAGCGTACTCTGTTGTTAGTACGTATATATGCATCGTACAATTTTCCTTCTGCTAACAATTTCAATTTCTTGCCCTGATAGGCTTTTGAAGCTACCAAAGGTCTTGGCAATTACATCCAATCTTGACATTTTACAGGAGGCTTTAGCTCAGAGAGGTCAAATGGCCTACACAAGTTCCCACAAGTAGTAAGTAAATGTTTAGACTAGAATCTCTGTTTCTTGATTCTCAAGCCAAGAACTTTCTACTGTTGGATGGAGTTGGCCTGTAGTTAACCTAATGGCTTGGAATTGCTTTCCTTAATATTTACCTTCTAGGATTATATTTAGAATAGTATTATTGAGCCTGAATGCTTTTGTGAAGACTGAGATGGTTACCATATTGGTAGTAAATTTACAAGCAAATGATTTACTGACAATGGAAAGATATTTGGAGGTAATTAGAATTTGAGATTATCCTAACGGATTAACCAACGTTTCAAATATTCCTTTAGTAGCTTTAGCATTTATACTTTTTTAATAAGGTGGACACAGGAAAAGATTTCATTATATGATTCATTCATTCCCTCAACAACCCCTCTGTGTCCTGTACTATTCTAGGTACCTGAGATACAGTGGTAAACAATTCGTGGAGTCCCTGCCCTCATGGAATTTACACTCTTCTCAGGGGAAGCAGATAATAAACCCTTGAATAAACAGTGAAGTAAAACAAGGTAATTTCAGGACAGTCCCCCAAGTAATTTAAAATTGGGAAATCAGATGGTCAGTGACTTGATTGTCATTATGATGGGTAAGAAAGTTATCACTAAAATTGGAAGAGCTAATCACACTTTAAGTGATTAACTCACTTAAACAGTTTTTTTTTTCCAAACCTCCGTTCTCTGGCCTCACTGCCTACCTATAAACAAAGGAACAGCTTACATACATTCAAATGCAGTTACGCACGTGGTATTAACGGAGCGAGGGCGTTTAAACTAATATATGGCATAAAGACTTTGCTAATCCACCGCTATCTAGGACCAGAATTATTTCACACAAAATGTATGATTTGGTGGCTTGAAGAAATTTTAAATTTTAACCTGTCTCTTTCTACAACTTTCTAGGTTTTCCTAAGCATAGCAAAATTGGTTCCTGGGATGATCTCTTTTTTTCTTGTTGTTTTCCTCTTTGCCACTTCATAGGAAATCTCTTACCTGGGAAAGGTTTTGTTCAAGAAGTTCATTTGTAAGCCATTTTGAACTCCTTTGCCATAGAAGCGGTGTTTAGCGTGGGGTTTAAGTTCAAATGCCAGTTCACAGAAGTTTCTTTCTTTGTTCTTAAAGCTGAAAGGCCGCACTTAACGGGCACTCCCCTGAGTTTTGGCCCCGTTTGGTTTAGAAGCAGTAGACGCAGGAGGTACATTTTTCTTTTTCTCTGGGCTCGGAACCAGATCCAGCCCATTGCAGGAAACTGGTGCAGGTGAAGTATCCCTTCTGCTGCCTGCTGTCTCCCTTTCTGTACCCCTGCCTCCCCATGGCAGTCTGCTTTTTAGGCCTTCGTCGTTTTTTGTTCCGCCGGTGAAAGCTGTATGTCCCTTATTCTCGGTTTTCTATCTTATTGCAACAATCCCGAAGTTGGTAACTGAGTACCCCATGTGGATGTGTGATTTTTCAGGTCGCCAAACACTATTCCACCCCATCAGAAAGATATCTTTTGACTTTCGTTCAAGTACCTGTTTTTTGGTGTCAATAACTTATTTTCTCAGAGTTGCCTCCCTTTGCTCCCTAACAACACCCCCTATTCTGTCAGAGCTGCAGCTGCCTGGGCCCCACGTGGTCATGGAATGTTCTGGTTTCTCACTTTGGGATGGTATATGGGATTTGAACATCTATGAGATATCACCCAGGGCAAGCTTAGTCCTGTAAGAAAAAAGAAAGAAAAAGGCTGAAAAATTATAGCAATATTATCCGATTAGCTTGGGTTCGGCCCGCTGTTGGCGTCTGCTTTATTTTCTATACCGTCTTTGTGCACTTGGCTGTCACGTTAGAGAAATCTACGACATGAAATCCCAGCCTAGGCAAAAAGCAGATGGAAGCGGGGCATTTGTCCCACAGCGCTGTGAGGACGGTGGGTAGGCCTGCAGCCCGCCAGAAACAGATGTAGTTTATAGTTTGTTCAATTCCATAGCTCAAGTTTTTTCATTTCCTGTTCTCAGCTGAACAAATGGGGGGAAAAGAGAAAAAAATTACTACCATAAAAAGTACATTTCCCCCTCTAGGTTCAATCATGGAGGGACATCTATAAACAGAGGCATAAAGCCCAAAGGAAGGGAGAGATTTCCTAAATGTTGTCTGATAGTCACGTTCGCCTCCAAATAAAAATTGTTTAAAAATACATTTAGGACGGATAAGCAGAATTATTGACATATGGTATGTGATATTTGGCTGAGTTCATGGATGATATAGGAGCCTGTCTGGAGGAGCTCTGATGGTAATTGTATAAGCCAGGGAGAGTCTGCTTGTCAGAAACACAGACATTTAGGGATCTCTGGAAACTTAATGGTCATGTAGAAGAGTTTATTTGATAATTAATATGAAGGAACGTAAGTAACTCAAGCTCTGACTAACATTAATGAAACATTTTGAAAATAACTGAATGATTCAGTTTTTGTTTTTGTAATTTCCAAAAGAAGCTATCGGCCAGGCCCCAGGTAGCCATGACAAATATGTGACCTTTGTCGATGTGCAGATGAATTCTTGTTTCCAGGCTGCTTAGGGGATCACATTTACTCGTTCATCACAATGTTACCTCTAAAGCGTGTGCCACTTACGTTTATAGCATGTGTAAACTTAGAAGGGCACAGCAATTTAGGAGAAAAAGCTAGATTTGCAGCAGTGAACAGAGGTACGTGCTGAAACCTCTGTTTACTTGAAAGGTCAAGTTTTGGGACACCTGGGTGGCTCAGTCGGTTGAGCGTCCGACTTTGATTCAGGTCATGATCTCACGGCTCGTGAGTTCGAGCCCCGCGTCGGGCTCTGTGCTGACAGCTCGGAGCCTAGACCCTGCTTCGTATTCTGGGTGTGTGTGTGTCTCTCTCTCTCTCTCTCTCTCTCTCTCTCTCTCTCTCTCTCTCTCTCTCCCCCCTCTCTCCCTCTCTCCCTCTCTCCCTCTCTCCCTCTCTCCCTCTCTCCCTCTCTCCCTCTCTCCCCTCTCCCCTCTCCTGCTCATGCTGTCTCTCAAAAATAAATAAAATAAACATTAAAAAAATAAAAAAGGTCAAGTTTTGAAGAGATTTCATGGTTTATGAGAAATCCCATTGGATCGGAATTAGAAAATTTAGTGTCTGTTTCTACTCTGGATATCTAATTTTATGAATTTAGATAAATGTCATAATCATTCTTGGGTTTATTTATGCACCTCTAAAATGGGAGGATTGTCTAGCTGATTTTCAAGATTCCTTCATTGTCTATATATCCAGTGAATTGTGCCAGACAATTAATAGTATACAAACCCCTTTTTTTTGTCAAGGCTATTGGCTGAAATATCTACAAAATTGTATAAAAGGTAAAGAAAAAGTACATGAATAGTTTTCTTTTTCATTTTGATTATTATTTAAAGATTTGTCTTAGCCATTTGCTGACCTCTCAAGTTCCGCCATTATTTTTATTGGAAACTAGTTGAATTCACTATTAAAGATCTGGCATATTTTCAATATTTAATAACCCCACCATGCATAATGCTATACATAACCATATAGTGAGGACTTCTTTGTATCTTATATATACAATATATACGTATATACGTATATATACAATATAGTGATTCAACAATTCTGTTTTTACTCAGTGCCCATCATAAGTGTTCTCTTAATCTCACCTATTTCACCCACCCCCCTTCTCTCCCCCACTTCTGGCAGCCACCAGTTCTCTATATTTAAGAGTCTGCATTTTGTTTCTTTTTTCTATGTTTCTGTTTGTTAAATTCTAACATATGAGTGTAGTCATACGGTATTTGTCTCTTTTCCTCTGATTTCACTTAGTATTGTACCTGCTGTATTCATCCATGTTGTTGCAAATGGCAAGATCTCATCATTTGATATGGTAAGTAATTTCACACACACATACACAACCACACATGAATCCATTCATCTATTGGTGAACAGGTAGGTTGCTTCCATATCTTGGCTGTTGTAAATAATTCTGCAATAAACAGGAGTGTGTATGTCTTTTCTAATTAGTGTTTTACTTTCCTTTGGGTAAATATCTAGTAGTGGAATTAGTGAGTCATATGCGAATTCTATTTTTAATTTTTTCAGTTAAAAATGTAGTGTTTTCTGCAGTGGCTGCACTGATTTACATGCCCACCAACAGTACACAAGTTTGCCTTTTTCTCTACATCCTTGACAACACTCGTTATTTCTTGTCTTTTTGATTCTAGCCATTCTGACAAGGGTAAGGTGATAGCATTGTGGTTTTGATTTTCATTTCCCTGCTGATGAGTGATGTTAAGCACATGGTCATGTGTCTGTTTGTTGGCCATCTGGATGTCTTCTTTGGAAAAATGTCTACTCAGGTCCTCTGCCTATTTCTAATGGGATTGTGTGGGGGTTTCTGTTGTTGAGTTGTATAAGTTCTTTATGTATTTTGGATATTAATCCCTTATTGGATACATTTTTTTGCACTTATCCCACTCAGTAAGTTGCCTTTTTGTTTTGTTGATGGTTTCCTTCACTGTGCAAAAGCTTTCTATTTCGGTGTGGTCCCAATAGTTTAATTTTGCTTTTGTTTCCCTTGCCTTGGGAAACATATCTAGAAGAATGTTTCTGCAGCCAATGTCAAAGAAATTACTGCCTATGTTTTCTTCCAGGATTTTTATGGTTTTTGGTCTCACATTTAGGTTTTTAATCCATTTCGAGTTTATTTTTGTGTGTGGTATAAGAAAGTCCAGTTTCATTCTTTTGCATGTAGCTGTCCAATTTTCCCAGCACCATTTATTGAAGAGACTGCCTCTTCCTCATTGTATGTTCTTGCCTACTTTGTCATAGACTAATTGGCCACATAAGTGTGAGTTTACTTTTGGGCTCTCCACTCTATTGATCTATGTGTCTATTTTTGTGCCAATACCGTACTGTTTGATTACCCCAGCTTTGGAATATATCTTGAAGTCTGGGATTGTGATTCCTCCAGCTTCATTGTTCTTTTTCAAGATTGTTTTGGGTATTTGTCATCCTTTGTGGTTCCATGCAAATTTGAAGATTATTCTAGTTCTGTTAAAAATGGTGTTGGTATCTTTTCATAGACATTGCATTAAATCTGTAGACTCCTTTGCATAGTATGGATATTTGAACAATATTGATTCTTCCAATTCATAAGTATGGAATGTCTTCTCCTTTGTTTGTGTCACATTCCTTTCCTTTCATCAATGTTTTATAGTTTCCAGAGTACAGGTCATTTCCCTCCATGGTTAAGTTTCTTCCTAGGTATTTTACTCTTTTTGATGCAGTTGTGAAAGAGATTTTTTTTCTTAATTTCTCTTTTTGCTACTTCGTTATTAGTGTATAGAAGTGCAACAGATTTCTGAATTCAATAGCTGATGATTTTATTTACAGTTATTTTTACCTGCTCTTGTGGCACCTGTGGATGTTTCTATATTTATGATCTTGGAGTCAGGGGAAAAAAAAAGATGTCACCCTCCTACCTTAGGCACATTAGTGATAGATCTTTGAGGGACTGTCGTCATCTAGCCGCTCTGTAGTCATCTGTATCATTAGCAGGAAACAAGATTGTAGACTCAAATGAGGACATTAAGGGGAACTTAATGAGCTGGCTAGAGTTTAAGGAACTAGTTGGAAGTTGCAGTCAGAGTTAAGGTTAACCTGAAAGGAATGACAAAAATCTTTAGGACAGGCAGGAGCAGGGAGACATTGGCACTTTTAGGGCTGCGGGAACAAAGGGAGAGAGTGGAATTAGGAATCTGTGGAGAGTCCTTTAGGTAGTGGGTCCTCTGACTAGACCTCTGGGCTTCAGCAAAGAAACCTAGCCCCTTTCCAGCAGGAAGGGGGGCAGAGAGAGGTCCGCTTCTCTCTTTTGCCACTGACTGAGGTCTTGCTAGTGTCTATCATTGGCCAACTCAAGTAGAAGAACCCAAGGGAATCAGAGAAATGCAGTATGGTCAGGTCAGCCTCCAAAGGTTCATAACATGATAGCAAAGGATGGAGCATGGTCTAGAGAGGCAAATGTGGTGCCTGAGTGGGGACTCAGTCAGTTAAGCATCTGATTCTGGATTTTGATCAGGTCATGATCTCATAGTTCATGCGGTCGGGCTCCACACTGACAGTGTGGAGCCTTCTTGGGATTCTCTCTCTCCCTCTCTCTCTTTCCCTCCCCTGCTCATGCTCTCTCTCTCAAAATAAATAAGCATTTTTTAAAAAGGAGAGGCAAAGAGAGAGTATCAAGTACATCCATTATTGGGTAGTGTAGAAGTATCTTCTTCAGCCTATAATAAGTAGTTGTATGTGTTTCTAAAAAATTTTTAGATTATTTAAAATTTTTAATTATTTAAATTAATTTTAATTATTTTAAATTATTTAATTGTTAAAGTAACTGATCATTTCTTCTATGTTACCAGCTTCATGATTCTAAAATTATTTTTAGTATTCTTTTGTTTAAAAATAACTGTAGGATAGGTAGGGAGAGAGAGAATTTTTTTTTTTTTTTTTGAGATAGAGAAGAGGAGAGCACAAGCCTGAGCCCGATGTGGGGCTCAATCTCACAAACCGTGAGATCTTGACCTGAGCCAAGATCAAAAGTCAGTAACTGAACCAACTGAGCCACCCAGGCACTCCGTATATGTTTTTAATAGACATTTAGAATGACTATTGACCAGATTAACTTTAATGGAAAAGTCAGTTTATAGTTCGACACACACTTGGTTATTTGTCACCATATTGCTGTATTGATGATCATCTAATTAGGACCCAAACTGACCGTATCACTGCCTTATCCCTGCTATTTGAAGAGCCAACCAGACCTTGGAGGAGACCAGAAACAGTTCAAGATCCGTTGGATTCATTTTGCTGATTTATGTGTGTGAGCGTGAGGATTTTTAAATATAAATTTATGAACGATGTTGATCTGTTGCTTTTTTTTTGTACTGCCTTTGTTTGTTTTCGGTATAGGGCAATATTGGCCTCATCAAGTGAGTTGCGAAGGTTTTTTCCTCTTGCATTTTCTGGAAGAGGTGGTACAAAATTGACTAATTATTTGGTAGAATTCTTTAAAACAATCTGGGTTGAAGATTTCTTTTTCAGGAGGTTTATTTTTTTAATTTTCATTATTTTTGTTCAAGGGCTTTCACATTACAATTTTCGTGTCCTTAAACATTATATGACTATTCAGATGATCTCATTCTTCTTGGTTGAGTTGTGGTAATTTGTGTTTTAAGAAACTGATCATTTCTTCTATGTTCTCAGCTTCGTGATTGTAAGATTGTTTTGTCGTATTCTTTTGTTAATTTTAAAAATAACTGTAGTATCTGTAGTGACATCTCTTTCATTCCAATATTGGTGATTTGTTTCTTTTTTTTCAGCATTGGTAGAAATTTATGTATTTTATGATTTTTTTTCAAGGAACCTCTTTTTTGTTTCATTGATATTTTTTTCCTCTCCTGTTTTCTTGGTTTTGGTTTCATTACTTCTTACTGTTATTTTTATTATTTCCTTCCTATTGGCTGATTTTAGGTTTACTTTATCCTTCTTTTTCTAGTGTAAGGTAGGTAAGTCCTTTTTTCTTTCTTTCTTTTTATGATTTTTTTTTAATTTTTAAATAATCTTTACACCCAACATTGGGCTTAAACTCACAAACCTGAGTTCAAGACTTGAATGCTCTACTGACTGAGCCAGTCAAGCGTCCCCTCCTTATTTCTAACGTAAGCATCAGTGCTCTAAATTTCACTGCCAGCACTGTTTTAAATACATGCCATATACCTAGGTATGCTGTACTTTCATTTATATTAAGTTCTTTCTATTTTTAAAATTTTATTAAAATTTCCTGTTTGACTTCTGGATCATTTAGAAATGTGTTGTTTAATTAACACATGCCTAGAGATTTTCTTTTTTGTCTTTATGCTATTTCTGGGTTTTTTTTGGATTTTAGTTAGATTTTAGTTTAGTTAGAGTTAGATTTTAGTTAGAGTTTAGTACACTCTGATTTCAATACTTTTAAATATATTGAGCTTCGTTTTATGACTCAAGATATGATTTTTTTTTGTAATGTTTATTGTTGAGAGAGAGAGAGAGAGAGAGAGAGAGAGAATGTGAGTGGGGGAGGGGCAGAGAGAGAGGGAGACACAGAATCCGAAGCAGGCTCCAGGCTCCAGGCTCCGAGCTGTCAGCAGAGAGCCCGTCATGGGGCTTGAATTCAGGAATCTCAAGATCATGACCCGAGCCGAAGTCAGACACTTAACCGACTAAGCCACCCAGGCACACCAAGATATGGTCTGTCTTAATGTTCCAGGGGGCACTTGAGAAAAATTCGTATTTTGTTATCATTGAATGTTCTAAATATGTCATTCTGGTCCTGTTTGTGGTGTTCATATCTTCTGTAGCCTTGCTGATTTTCCATCTTATAGTTCTGTCAGTTTCTGAGAGGGAGGTGTTGAAGTCCCTAACTGTAATTGTGGATTTATTAATTTCTCCTTCTGCTTTATCAGTTTCTGCTTCATGTACTTTTAGACTGTGTTATTTGGTGTGGGTATATTTGGGATTATTATGTCTTCCTGCTGGATTGGTCTCTTCCCTTATGTAACATCCTTATGTTTTTCTTTGTCTCTAGGAATTTTCTTTAGTTTGAAGTCTCTTTTACCAGAGATTTATATAGTTACTCCCCCTCCTTTTTTAAATTAATGTTGCATGATATATCTTTCTTCATCCTTTTACTTTCAACATCTTTATGGTATTACATTTGAAATGACTTTCTTTGAATCAACATATAGTGTCTCATGTTTTTTAATTCACTCTGCCAATCTCTTGTCTTTTGATTGTTGTATGTAGACCATGTATATTTCAGGTAATTAATAATATGTCAATTCTTAAGTCTGCCATTTTGTTATTTGCTTTCTTTAGTTCTTCTTGTTCTCATTTCTCTTTCCCTTTTCTTGACTTTCTGTGTTATTTGAACATTTTGTACGATTACATGTTAATTTATTTCTGGTACTTTTGAGTGGTTCTTTATGTTGTGGGTTGATCTATGTATCATCTATTCCATCTATGAATGAATGAGCTTGTTACAGCCTATTAGTATTTACAATATTCCCAAGTTTCTTTTTAGTTTATTTATGTTAAGAAAGAGAGCGTGTACTCACAAGTGAGAGGGGGAGGGGCAGAGAGAGAGAGAATCCCAAGCAGACTCTGCACTTCTCAGCACAGAGCCTGATGCAAGGCTTGATCCCACAAACCGTGAGATCATGGCCCAAACCGAAATCAGGAGTTGTACACTTAACTGACTGAGCCACCCAGTCGCCCCCAGTCTTCCGCACTTTTACATATCATTCTCGTGAGTATCAAATGGTATTATAATTTTTGTTTTAACCAATAAGTATGATTTATAAAACTCACGAGGGCAAGGCCAATGTGTTGTACATCCTCAGTTCTTTTGGTCATTGTTTTGTTCTGATGCTCCAAGATTCTTTTATTGCTCCCTTTCTGTTTGTGGAATGTCTTTACCCAATCTTTAAAAGTACATGTGCTAGTGACAAATTCTTTTAGTTTTCTTCTTCATCTGAGCATGCTTTTGTTTGCTGTTCATTCCTGCATGATAGCTGACCAAGTACAGAATTTGTGATAGATGGTTCTTTCTGCATGTATGATTTACTTCCTTGTATCTTTCATAGTTTTATTAGCGAAATCCACTGACCTATCACTTGGTGTTTCCCCACAGGTAATGCATCATTTCTCCTCAGTTACTTTCTAGACTTTTTTCTTTGTCCTTCGTTCCCTGAAATTTAATTATGATGTGTCTTGGTGTGGATTTCTTTGGGTCTATCCTTTTCAGAGTTGCTGAGTGTTATGAATGTGCCGATTTTTGTTGTCTTCCACATTTAGGACATTTTCAGCCATTATTTCTTTGATTAGTTTCTCTGCTCCATTCTGTTTCTTTTTTTCTGAATATGTTGAGATGAACGGTATATTTCTTATTGATATCCCACAGGTCCCCGGGGCTCTATTCGTTTTTTTTTCTCCCTCAGTCTGTTTTCTCTCTGTTGTTCAGATTGCATGAATTCCATTGAGTTGTCCTGAAGTTCACGGATTCTTATCTTCTGTCATTTCTACTCTGTGAGGTTTTGTTTTTTTTTTTTTCCTTTGCTTTTGTAGCTTTCATTTATATAATTTCCATTTGGTTCTTTTTTATAACTTCTACTTTGATGTTTTTTTTTTCATATATTCCTAGAGAATTTGTAATTTATCTTGAAGTATTTTTATGATGGTTGATTTAAAACCTCTGTCAGATAATTATATCTGATTAATTCCAGTGTCGGCATTGGTTGGTTGTCTTTTCTCATGCAAGGATTTATTTATTTATTTACTTACTTACTTACTTACTTACTTACTTATTTGGGTTCTTGACATGACAAATCATTTTCATTTGTTGTTTGGACATTTTTGTTCTTTCGTTAGAATACTTTAGGATCCTATATAAATCGTTTATTTTAGCAGAAAGTCAACCTGTTTGTATTTAGCCTGCAGTTCCAGGTCTAATTTGTGGCTATGTTTCCATTGATGGCTTAAATTTCAAAGTCTTTGCCATGTTATTTTAATCTCTTTGACTTATCTCATGCTTCTTGGGTTCCCAGGGGCCCCTGATGGTTCTGGCTGAGGAAGCAAAGTGGGATCCTTCAGGCTGGATCTTTGCTTGTCTTGAGGTACGACAACACAGCCACAGGGCCTATAGGAGTAACAAGGCTTCCCGAGCCAGAAGTTTCTAACACATGACTCGCCTAAAGTGCCCCCTAGATGCTCCCCTGTCTCTGGGCAGAGGACGGGAATTTTAGGCTCTCAGCGACAGACTTCCGATGCCCTGCTGTGTGCGTGGTTAGCTCTCCTGATGGTCCTTGCCATCCCCCTGGTGTCCCCAGCGTGAAGGGGGGTTTCAAGCTTGCAGAGCCTTCTCTGGCCAGGTGCTTGTCTGACAGGATCTTTTCCTCTGAGGAGGACTTGGAGTGTTTCCCAGGCTGGGCTTCTTCTTGTGTTGGAATCCCTCTACAGGTGCCCTCTGGAGGGGCGTTACAGGCCTGTGGGGACAAGGAGACTTCCAGAACCAGGCTGCTTGTGTGGTGTCTCTTGCTTGCCCCGCATGGCAGCCTTGGTGTCTCCACCAGAAGGACAGTGCTTCTTCCAACCCAACTACCTTGCTGCTCGGGCCTGGCTCACCTCGCATTCATTCTGGTTCCACCGGGGGAAGGCGTGGCCCTCCCCAGCTGCCTTCCGGTGCCGGGTCGGGGGTTCCGGAAATGCTGAGCTTGGGTCGCCCCCTGCGTTGGGTACTGGTTGTGTTCCGCCTCCAGTTTTCAGGTCCCAAAGCAGTTCCCGTCAGTTCTTACCAATGATTAGAAATCTCCTATAGTGACCTCTTGTTGTGTCCAGGACGGGGAACGGGCACAAATTTAGATGCATGCCACCTTGTCTCGTTCAGGAACCCAGGATCTGTTTTATAATTTTATAGTATCTCCGGGGAGACGTGTTAATAAAGGAGGTCGTGGAGGCAAGTGGAAAACTCCGCAGCAGACAGAAGGAAACGGGGTGGAGCCCTCTTTCTCTGATGCCGTAGGAAACCGACTAGGTGCTCTATCCGTCTGTGAGCGAGCACAATTTCTGTTCCATCTGCTTTTAAGCCTTGCATGTCTTCATTAATTCTGTACACAGATGGATGTGCATCATGGTAAACGTACTACGTTTTGTTCGTTCTTGTAGGCCACCGCTCTACTTTTGGCCTGCCTTGAGATGTAAGCCCTGTAGGAAAGAATTTTATTGTAAAATTTGGATTATTATTTAGCAGTGGATGAATTGATGGAACAATAAAAGGGGCTAATGGTGATAACTTAATAGAGCTGACAAAATTTTATATATGCATATGAAGAGAGATCTTCACATATAATGTTATTCCCAGCCCCTTGTGGCACTCTGAGTGCTTTGATTTGAATTGTATGTAAAAGAATTATTTTATTATGATAGTTAAACTGTAGTATAATTACATGTGTGCACAAGGAATCTATTAATCCAGTGGCCTCAATCCCTTTGGGAAGAAAATATCAGCTTTTCTGTTTCTAATTTTTATCTCATTGTCCTTTAATTTATATTTTGTGCATAGTTTTAAATGCCACGATTTATTCGACTAGTAATACAGCCAGAACATTTTAAACTTTTATAATTTGGGGCCCTGATAGGGTGCTGTAAGGCAAAACTACTTTGGAGGTTAGTGATTCAGGGAGCAGAAAAATTTTAAATTTGACTGCATAAAAAGGTACTTAATCTGGGCGAGTTCACCCTCAAATCTTTCAGTTCCAAGAGAGAGAGGCAGGTGAGTAAAATACTTATGTTTGCATGAGTTTGAAAAGCACACATCAGGCTTAGAGCCTCAGAGAAAGAAACATTTTTGAAGTCCTGCGGGAGAGAAGGAAATCTGGCTCAACAGGGATAGGATGTGGATCTGGGGTGTGAGAGAACACAGCGTTTGCAGGATTTCATAGGAAAGGCCGCTGTTGTCTTTCCTACTGGGTTCTCCCCTGTCTTTATTTTTATTTATTTTTGATTTTTTTAAATGTTTATTCATTTTTGAGAGAGACAGCATGTGAGCAGGGGAGGGGCAGAGAGAGGGAGACACAGAATTGGAAGCAGGCTCCAGGCTCTGAGCTGACAGCACAGAGCCTGAGGCAGGGCTTGAACTCATGAGCTGTAAGATCATGACCTGAGCCGAAGTCGGACACCCAACCAACTGAGCAACCCAGGCGCCCCTCACCTGTCTTTAAAATTTACTTCTCTTTTCTCCAGCTGTACTTCCTAAATTCCTTACCTTGCTTTACTCTTTCTTTTGGTATAGCATGGGTCACCTACTATCATACTATGGTGTAATCGTCTTCATGTCTATTGTGGGTAGTCTGTCTTCCCTAAGAGACAATGTCTGTTCCATGAGGGAAAGAGTCTGCCTGCTTTGCTCAATGATGTAAACTGGACGCCTACAAACAGTGCCTGGGTAAAGTGGGAATTCACTAAATGTTTATTAAATGACCAATAGCAGAGAACTGGACTGGCCTACAACTTTTAGGATTTAGTGATCGTTATTAGCTTTTGTAGCTAAAATGTCCTGCAGTTAACGTTACAAGGTTAGGACCCTTTTCTGTTTCTCTGCATAAACATAAACTACATCTGGAGGTGAAGTTTTAGACCCAATATGCTACCTACAGTACAATATTTAAAAAAGAAAACTGTATTTGTTGATTTCTTTATTCAAAATAGAAGCCTGTTCCTTTAAATAAATTTGCTTGCTTTTACTATTTTTTATGGAGGTACAGTTGACATGTAACAATTACATTAGCTTCAGGGGTACAGCATAAGGAGCATAAGGATTCGATATCTGTATGTATTGTGATCACCATAATAAGCCTAGTCAACAGTCACCACCGTACGTGGTTACAGAAATTTGTGTGTGTGCGATGAGAACTCTTAGAGTTTCCTGTCTTAGCCAGTTGGAAATATGCAATAAGCATATTCCTTTTCTGGGAGCGCAATTAAGTGAGACGAGTGGCTCTGAGTGCTAGAATCGAAGAATTGTGTTTAAACAGTTGAGTCGTGTAAGACTTCTTGTAGCCAATTCACGGAGAGCCGTCACTGAGGCTCGCCTGGCTCCTGTCATGCTGGCTCGGCATGCAAATGTGAACCTGTTTTTAAAACCTATGTTATCTTTCCCATTTGTCCCTGCCTTGCTTTCTCAATGTTGTTCGTTGCTCCATTTGTCTTTCCTATCTTTGCTGTCCAAACAGGTTATGGTTCTTGCAGAAGCTTTCTGAGTAGCAGAGTCAAGTCTGGATGCCCAGGGGGCATTTTGGAAAGATGCTGGGGCGCAGTCATCTCACTATTAGAGTTATATTTTCAGGGGATTAAAGGCTTTTCAGTTTCAAGAGACTTTAAATATGACTATTATCTTAGGAGTGGACAGTGTTCATTTATTTGATTTGCAACTAACTGACCATCTGCTGGGAGTAAGACAATGAAGGGACGGGAGACAGGAGTGGATTCAAGAGAGAGTGAGACACTCTTAGGGAGGATGGACGGATTTGGGGGAGGGAGGCATGACTTTTGTTTAGGTTTTGTGCAGGGCTGGCTCTATGAGGACAGGAGTTGTTTTCATTTTATTCCTACTCATCCACTGTGCTTTACAGTGTATGTCTTAATGTAAGTGTTGAAAGAGCCCGGTGACTTAGCACTCGTCCTCACCAGCCCGGATAAATGCGTTGGTTCTGGCATTAGATACAGTCTAGCCGAGGCTCTTGTGTGTACTCATTTCTGTGATTTGCTAAAGTAACCGAACATTTTTGACGGTTTCTGGTACAAAGTTGATGAGATACAGGGAAATTGAGTTCAGATGCATTTGGACAAAACCTTAACTGATCTCCTCTCTCCTCTTTCTCATCTTTCATTTACTCTTCCAAGTGCGTGGATGCTTTCTTGACTCTTAATGTCTGCCTCGCTTCTTTGAGGCAGTCAAGCCCTGATGCTCTGCCTACACGTCTCACGTGCTTTGCTTCTCTTGGCTTGACGGAGCCCTCCTTGATCTTCTTGTAGGATGTCATAACACTCTTCCAACTTGCTTCCCGGCCGCTTCTTTTTCTCTGCCACAACCCTCCAAACCGGGTTCGTGTTGCCTTGTTCCAATTCCGGACATACTGCTCTCTTGCACTAAAATCCCCTGGTTTCCTGTTGCCTTGTAGAGTAAGTACAAACTCTCCAAACTGACATATGTGATCCTCCGCAATGCATAAGCAATCCCCGCGTGGTTTTCGTTGTTAATGTGGAGAGCATATTAGGAGAGCATACTAGTGAGAGCTATTATATGGCTGTTAAAAATGTGAGCATTTCTTGTACTTGGGTCCAATTTGATTATTTACTGACACCTTATAATGCTTTACACATTAACAGCTCAGTTCACTTTGCGTTAAGAGCCCAAGAGGTAGGGGATACTTAGGTCACAACATGATTTTAAATGAATCAACACATATTCCGTCTTCTAGTTTTGTGCCTATCAGTATCCCATCAACCCTTCACAACCCCACGGTGAAGCCACCAGTCCAAGAAGCTCCCTCGTTCTCACATCCAGACGTCTCCTCGCCATCGTTTAATTCGCTGTAGTGCTTTGGTTAACGTCACCTGCTATGCTGACTGTTCTCTACCATTTGGTACAGTAACTTGTATGTGTATGCCCCCCACTCTTTCTCCAGAACTTGAGAGCAAACTTTTAGGGGATAGAGGTTTTCCAAACCTCTTTTAGTTCTTACAGCGCCCATGATTGACTAACCTATGAGATCGGTGAATTTCAAGGATTTTTGTCTGCGTGTTTCTCTACCGTTCTTCCTCTAGCAGGGCCCGTTTCTTCAAATGTAATCTTACGTGGAAATCTGTAAAAGAAGAAGGAAATAGACACACTCCGGTTGGCAGGGGAGTGATTGTTATGTTCTTCCCAAATATCCCCTTTCCGCCTGCCCCTTGCTGACTCTACAGAACACCCATGGCTCCGCTCAATCTTGTCTGAAAAATACAGTGTTCAGTTCATATGTCATGGTCAAGCTGCGAGAAACCTTTTCATATCGTCACCTCAGTTATTTATCTCAAGTATCTCGGAATTTGTGCGCGGAATAAACTTTGTGAGAGACAGATATGTGAAGATGTCTGTGGGCTAGTGGTGAACTTATGTTTTATACAGTTTCATTGTCCATTTATTACCAAACTTCACCCCTTGTAAATACCATCCTCTCTGTTGGAAATGCTTAGAAATGGAAGAATAGGAAGTTACGTGGGTAACACAATAGAATTAGAGGTTTTCAGCAGTAAATGACTGAGAAAGGAAGTGCATGCAGGTTTTTCTCTGACTTGCCTGCCTTTTAAAAGAAGAAAGCTGACATTTTGCATGAGTGCTGGAGAAAGGGGTGGTTCAAGATTGGTTTGGGGCATTCTGTTGTGTTCTGAAAGGTTTGGGTCATCACAGCTAGAGTCAGAAGCAGGACCCAGATAAAATAATGCTGGCCATGACGCAAGAGTTTGGTTTTGTTGGGCAGCGTTCCTGTACATGTGGGAAAGATTTCTTTGCAGGACGAGGAGGATTGACTTGAGTTCTGATCTGAAGATGTGCCAAGTTTTGCTCATCTCTAGAGCTATTTCAAATTAATGAGTAAGGGCAAAGAATACTTGAATACAAAGGCGAATTTCAGAAAAGGAAGAGAGAAGAGGAAAGGGGAGTATAAGGAAAATGTTAGATAATATTTGCTCTTATGGTATAAAATCTAAGCAATAGATTGAGGTCTTTACCAAATTCCGTATTCTAATAGCATCTCAGCCTTCACAACTCCGAAGTCTTTTACTCACATTTCCCCTTCTTTTTTTTTCCCCTCCTCCTTTTTCCTCTTCATCCTCTTCCTGCTCTACCTTTTTATTTCCCCTCTGTCAGAATGTTGGATGGAGTAATTCTTATGGTCTGCTGTCGAGGAATGCCTGCCAAAGCCTTTATGCTGCTGCGGAAACAGTCTGGCAATCCCACTGCCCTCTGCGGCCGGCCGGAAGAGATCGCCCTAATCCCATGTTGTTTAGTGGCAGTTGGACAAGCTGAGCTCCCCTAATCCAGTCACCTTTCTCCGGCAGGAGACCAAGTGTAGAAGGAGCAGGGTGTTAGGATTCAGTGGCCTAGGAGGGAGTATTTGCAAGGCCAACTCTCTGACAATTACTGACAGAGATAATTACTCATCGGTTCTAAAAGAAAGGGAAAGGGGCGCCTGGGTGGCTCAGTCGGTTGAGTGGCCGACTTCGGCTCAGGTCATGATCTCGCGGTCCGTGAGTTCGAGCCCTGCGTCGGGCTCTGTGCTGACAGCTCAGAGCCTGGAGCCTGTTTCAGATTCTGTGTCTCCCTCTCTCTGACCCTCCCCCGTTCATGCTCTGTCTCTCTCTGTCTCAAAAATAAATAAACGTTAAAAAAAATAAATAAAAAAAAAAAATAAATAAAAGAAAGGGAAAGCCACATCTCTTTCCTCGGATTCATGTGTGTTCATGAATCTAACCTCCCGATCCACTCTGTGTCTTTGTGGACAGGAAGAGAAGAAGATTGTCAGGAGACCCCGGGATGGGATAAAAAGCAAACCAGTATTATGGCCTCCTGGTTGTTTCCAGTGGTTATGATGCATGAGTTTGCTGTGGGTTCCCAAGGAGACAGATGACCCTGAGCCAGTTTTCCCCGGTAGGGTGCTGGCAGGGCGAGGACACAGCAGCAGAGAGGTTGGGGGGATACAGCAGGGGGCACAGCTGTGGGGGTAGAGAAAGAATCAAGCCCGAGTATTTTCCCTGGTAAATACACTAGACAGTAGGGTGCCCTCACTTGTGAATGTCCTGGAAAATCACAAGGGTGCCCCACAGGGAGCCACTTGCCACTCGAGGGAATTCAAGGTTAGCTCCTGTTGGCAGTGAGGAGGCTACAGCGACACCGTGAAAGCCAGTGGTGTCAGAACTTGACCATCTCTCCTCATCTCTATCCCCTTCCAACGTGGCCCAGAGAGATGGTGATCCAGGAGCGGGAGGGGGAAGAAACCTTGCAGAAATTGACCCCATTTGCTTCCCCCTGGTAGGTCCCACGAGCCACAGAGGGGCGGAGGAAAACATTAAACGGGTTGGGTGTGAAATGGAGTTGAAAGTGGACTCGAATGGACTTTTGAGACCAAGAATAACTAAAACCTATGAGACGCGTCCGTGATGATGCCACCAGGAGGAGTTCAGTGCTACATGGTCGAGAACGGCCACCGGAGAAGGATAACACCGTGACGTGTTGGAATCTGCCCTGATCTGAGTGTTTGTGTTCCTCCCAATTTCTCATGTTGAAATCCTAAACCCCAGAAAGTAACAAATAGCAGCAGTAAGTGGGGCCTCTGGGAGGTGTTAAGTCATGAGACTCCAGCAGTTGCTGGAGTCCTCATAATGGGATCAGTGCTCTTCTAAAAGAGACCCCGCAGGGCTCCCTGGCTCCTTCCACCACATGGGGACACAGGGAGAAGTCTGTGACTTCCCTGCCATGGCCTCCCCTGGCCAGGATGTCGAAAAATATTTGTGCTGGTTGTAAGTCTGTGGTGTCTTGTTATAGCGGCTCAAATCTACGAATACGGTAGCCTACCGAGTTTTAGACGGCTCGGTAAGCCTCGTACTGTGAGGGCACATCACAGCTTCATGGTGCTTACATTGTCTGTTCAAACATGGTGTGTGGCTGACTTTCGGAGAGTCCTGAGAGTTCCCTCTTTCTGGTAGCAGGGCCAGCAGGATGCGTAATTATCTAATTCTTTGATTCTGGTCATTTGACCTGTAATAATTTACTGTGAACCTCAAGGAAGCCGTTAACGGTCCTGTTTCTAATGCTAGCTTCTGCTATTCGTGACAAATTTTAACAGGAACTGTTCAATGGTGGTGATGGATTTTCTTTGGATTCTCTACTAAATGAAAATGAGACACTTTGACGAATTGCGTTTTTTGATTTTGACATCTCGGAGGAGTCCATTTTTATTTTTTTAAGATGAGACCCATTACACCCGTGCGTGCATTAAAAAGCTATAACACTAAGAGGAGCTTGCTGCGGGACGGATCATTAGGGACCCTTCCAGAAATAGATGGGACGGATACGGGCTTAGCAGTTGCTGTCGTAGACGATTCGGCACTTCAGAAGCTTGAGGTAACTGTCAATCTTATGTGAATCCCTGCGTAGGCAGTGGAGCAGGTTATAAAAAGCAAACAGGCGAGAGTCTTCATCAGCCATCTGCAGGGACGGGAGTCCGGACCAGACGGAGTAGACCTCGTTTTCTCTGACTCCGGGATGAACCTAGTCACCAAAAAGATAGCAACTTAGTATTACTAGTAGTCGCTTGTCTGCGTTCCTTCCCGTTGTCAAACGAAGATTTGGGGAAGAGACATGAGCGTCAACGCTCTCTGGAGGGAGGCGTAGATTACTGAGCTGGTGTATCAGAGATCTGTTAATAGTCTGAGCAGTAGAAGCAGAATTCAGATGTAGGTTTTCTAACATGGATGTGATCACAGAAGAAGCATTTCTGCCCAGGAGTAAAGAGAGAGAGAACCACAAAGCTGGTGTATATTGAGAGAGATTTAGTTGCAGTGGAGCTGCACCCTACGTATATATGAGTGTGACCGAGGGACAGTGGAGGGGTGGCTTCAGATCTCTTCCTTGAGGATATCTTTCGTGTCCTGAACCCTGTCTCTCGTGTGTTCTTTGTTCCAGATTTCTTCTGATACGTCACCATAATTACATTGATCTATTTCCCGCTTCACACCGATTCTCTTCTCCGTGTAGCATATGGACGACAGACCTCAGAAATGATAGGGATTGCGCCTGATGCCTTAAGGTGCAGGGCATCTAGTGCTGACTGTCCCTAAGAGGATCTGCTGAAATAGGAGACAGTCACAGTCCACCCAGGACCGATAACCCCCAAATGTCTATAAGTAGTAGCCGTCTGCTTTTGAGGTCTCTTGGGGGGGACATGCTGTGGAAGGTGCCCGTGAGAAAGAGTGAGGGTGCCAGCGGCATGCCCTTCGAGGGCAGGGGTCAGTGGTAGGCTGGGGAGCCTGACAGTGATAACAAAAAGACATGGAGGGACGTGAGGGTGGGGCCCCATGGTGTCTGCTCCCCGGGCCGCTGCAAGCCGAGAATGCCCCGAGGACCCGGAGACCGAGTTGCCTGCTTGGCCACCAGGCAAGCTTGAGAGCTGCCGGGTACAAGTGCCGGATAACCATAGACCCTGATCTGCTGAACTGTCACCTGCAGAGTAAGACTATTTTCAGGCTGGGATTCTCTCCTGGAAGTTAAAGTGTGTGTGTAGCGTGTAGTGTATGTTTGTGTTGCCTTGCGTCTTAGGTTTAATTTTGGTGCTTGGGCTCTAAGACGAAATTCACCATGCAGGGGACAATGATATGCCTAAGAATAAATAAGTCATTAAACTAAAGTGTTCTAGTACAGTGTAGTGACTTCAGAAAGTAATGAAGCAAATAATTTGAAAACCCAGGTGTTTATTTCATGTCTCAAGGTGGAAATGTGCTGTAGGCTTCTCCCTGGAAACTGACAAAAAGGACACGTGATGACGTGTACTTTGTACAAAACAAGGGACGTAGAAAATCACTCCTGTTATTCTTAAAGTCCTGTCTTTTTCTTGAGATGACACTGTCTGAGAACTTCATAAAGCTGTTCGGATGTTAACTCATTCGTGTTGAAAACATCCCATCTGATTGGAGATCTATATTGCAAATACTAACTCCATGTAAATTTGACAGTAGTAGAAGAGATGAAATGCATGAGTTTTAATTTTGGGGCCTGCAATGGGCTCCGATTTTGAAGCCCCCCCCCCGCCCCACCCCCAAATTTAGGAAGAGACAACTTTCTGCAAGTTACAAAACAAAGAAAATGCCAGAAAAGAAACACTCCTGTCTTTTGTGACCCACGGAAATCTAGTGCTCGTGAGGCAGCATTGATGCCCTGACCCCATCTTTTCAATCTCCTCTCTGTGACAAATATGTGCAGCGGGGTGGGGCTGGGGTAGTGGCACGAAACACCATCTAATCTGATTTTGATTTTCTCTTTTCTCCCTTCCCTTTGTCCTCCTTTGGGGTGGGGAGAAAAGAGAAAGAACCCAACCAGGATTTCAGTAGCAGGTGTCCTGGGGATACTTTGAGGAAAATGTTTATCTTGCAGATTCTGTTCTCTATAGGTTTCTTCTCCTGGGACATATTGTAAACCCTGGTGCCCAGGACGAGGAAAGCCTTTGGTGGATTCCTGTGTTGTGTGTGTGTGTGGGGGGGGGGGGGGAGGGGCAAGGCTTCACCTGTCAGATATCACGGTAGCATCCTAAGGTTCACTAACAATAGAATCCGCCAGTATGAATTACTAGAGTCTTGCTTTATTTCATAGTCGTCGAAGATAGAAAGTGCCTCGACTTTGGTCTTGCCCAGTGAGGTATTTAGAACTCACTTCCCACCATGGAGGTCACCTCTTTCATTAGTGAGAAAAACAAGGAAGCTCCGGGAGGCTGCTCACCTGGTGCACTATCTTCTCCATGCCCTCTAGAAGCCTCCTGTTTTGCTCCTCGATCTCAATGGCTCTGGACAGAATAGCATCGGGGGCTTCGTGCAGTCCTCGCACTTCCGTGACGAGGTGATACAGGGGGTCATTCCAGGACCGCAACACTCTGAGTATCACGTTCAGAAGGTCTTCGTGCTAAGCGACCACATGAAACAATCGCATTAAATAAATCATAACACCGTGGGTTTGGTTAGCTTGTGATTTCTGCTCCCAGAGGCTGCCCCGAATTATCTCTTTGTTCTTCGTGTGTGCGCGGAAAATATTCTGTAGGTGCTTAAAGTTGTAAACATAAAAAGCTGAAGCTATTGGCTTAAACTTTGTTAAAATTAGAAAGCAATCTGGCTGATTTGAATAACTGCTTCATCTAGTGAGGCTTCTAGTTTATAGCATGAAGGATTTTGTTTTCCCTCGGAAATTCTACCATCCACGCACTCAGTGAGTTCTATTTATGTTTGACAGCTTTGCTGGTCCCAAAAGAGGTTTGCTGGCACTCGGTACGCACCTGTAGTACCTGACTCAGGAAAGACGGATTCCACCAGTGTCTCTGACAGAGGGCCCGAGTCATTTTCATCCAGCGACTCATTCATCCGAATGGCTCAAATCATTCTTTAATGTATTTGTTTGTGATTTGTAATTTTTACTCCATGATATCAGAACAAAGAGCAAAGAAGACAGGGCATTCGTACATATGCTGTCCTCAATCTAGACCAACCCCTGTCCCTCTACTGCTACCAGAACCGTCTCTTCTATTGACCCGCTCAGGTGAATAACAGGGCATATGCCAGCTGGAGTCTGCAACGGAAGTCACAAGGGACGGTTGCCCCCTGTGGATCCCACAGGAGAGCCTTAGGAGAGGGTCGTCTCTGATATAAAATACTTGCTTCCCTGAGGTCCATGAACTAAGCTAGTGTAAAGGAAGTGAGAAGTAGAGAAGAATCAAAGTGACAGTGCAATGGGAACGTGTCCTCAGATACGAAATGGAGGGCCAGGCTGCACAGGGAATGGCCATCTGGTTTTGCTAAGGCCGTTGTAGCATCATGAGTAAGAGTGAGGGCTTAGAATCGGATGAAGTCTGGACTCACAACTTACAACTCCTGTCATTAGTCCAAATTCTGCAACCTCTCAGAGCCTCAGTTTCCTTACCTTGGCAAGTGTCCTCACAGTGCCCTGTGTTCTGGGATTGTTTTTGGTGAGGATTAAATACAGTGCATGTAAATTGCTCTGTGAAGTGCCTGGCAATGGAGTGGCCCTCAATAGATTTTAACCCCTCCTCCTTCTCCTTCACCCTTTCCTTCATTTTAAAGTTCTTTTTGAAAGTTTATTTGTCAATAGAGTGCAAACGTGGGAGGGGCAGAGAGAGAGGGAGAGAGAAGATTCCAAGCAGGCTCCTTGCTGAGAGCAGTGCTGTCACAGGGAGGGGCTCGATCTCATGACCTGAGCCGAAATCAAGGGTCGGTCGCTTAACTGACTGAGCCACCCAGGTACCTCATCCTTCATTTCATCACCACCACCACCGCTATTACTGAGCTTAGAGGACAGAAAGAATGCTGGTACCATTAACAAAGCTGCGAAGAGAATCAGATTGTATTAACGGGGGTATGTGTGTGAAAATAGATGCTTATTTGAAGTCACGTTAAGACTGTGACCGTGGCAGAGAATCAGAAAGGCGAGATGACAATGGTCAAAGAGTTGGGATGAATGGGGCTTCATATGCAGACTTTGTTGCCATCAGAACAGAGGCGATTTTCGCAGCCGTGAGAAACAATACATAACATTACAGGACAGAGGAGTCAGGGGAGAATGGAGAGGGAAGTAGGGGTCAGAGGAGTAGAAGCAGAATCAGAAGGAGAGCTTTCAAAATCGGCAAGACATGGCTCACCTGGGACAGTGCTCAGTGTTGTTAAGTGCTGCCAGTGTAGGAGCCAAGGGTATCGTGTAAAAGATACAACTGCACTTGCATTTCTTACATACCCATGATTTTGCAGACCTTCTGTTTTATGCATGGAAGTCCAATTTAGTGCAGGCTTTCATACAATATAATACATGCAACCCTGGGTCTAAGGCATCGGTTAAAATAATGGTGTTTGCATCAACAACTTACAGATTTTTTATTTTGCTGCTACAATCTTTTTTTTTTTTAAGTTTATTTGTTTTAAGAGAGAGAGAGCAAGGGAGGGGAGGAGAGAGAGAATCCCACGTAGACTCCATGCTGTCAGCATGGAGCCAACGTGGGGCTTGAACTCATGATCCCTAAGATTTTGACTTGAGCCAAAATCAAGAGTCAGAAGCTTCACCGACTGAGCCACCCAGGCACCCTGCTGCTGCAATCTTGAGCCAGCATTTGGGTTTCACCAATGATTCTTCAATGACATACTGTCTTTTCTCTTTGATTGCTTTTCCTCCATATTTGTCTGTGTGTGCAATTAGCATTACCTACTGTAGCACTTCTAAGAACGTGTAGCATGGTGTTACCAGTGTACTGCCTCAGTGGTATTGGTGAGAAACACGGATAAAAGACTCACATGGATCTGTTGGGCTTGCTCCTTGTCCTCAGGGGTAGAGAGGGAGGAAGTGTGACAGCTGTTGATGGCCTTGGTAATGAACCCCCGGCCCTGGGCATACCTTTTATCCTGAAAGCCAGCAAGCAAATGCAATTAGTTATAGGTGTTTGAGCATCCGTTAAATGAGCCCATTACCAGAATATTAACACACTTGTTGTGTAATCTTTTATTTTAAATGAGAACTACATGAAAAACTGAAACCAGAGCATTGAGAAAGTCACCCTTTCTCTGCGTTTTATTTATTTTGTACGTGCATTTTTTTTTTAAGTGTAACTCTTCTAGTCCCACCTTCTTTCCTTCTTTGTGATTTACTTGTTTAATTTACCCTTTCCACAAATTACTACTTGGAAAACAAACACTAAAAAATACCAAAAATATGAAGCATTAAATATTTTGTCAAGTTTCCTTTTTCTTTAGTATTTGAGCCACTGTTCTAGCGCATATATACATATATTTTGCCATTTAGTATCTTATTTACCGGGGGTCCAAGCCAATATGCACCCCCTAATAGGCATTATGAAATTATAACTTTTCTCTGCCTGATACAGTAAAAACTTGGATTACGAGTAACTTGTTCTGCAAATGTTCTGCAAGATGAGCAAACATTTCTAATGAATTTTAACTTGATACATGAGTGATGTCTTGCCATATGAGTCGTACATGACACTGGATGTCACGTGATCACAACCAAGCCAATGGTTCTTGAAATTCGCTTTGATATACGAGTGCTCTGGATTACAAGCATGTCTCTGGAACAAATTATGCTTGCAAACCGAGGTTTTGCTGTATTTGAACCCCCACAACTATGCCTCACCATGTTCGTCCTAGATGCATAATACCATTTTGTTGATTGCAACCAAATGGTAAGTCAAAAAAACAGGGCATAAAATTTTAGGAAATATTAATCAATGGACTCAGAATAAAAAACACACACATGCACACACACCTAGCTAAGACATCGACATAAAAGTAATCTCTACGAAAAGTTGTGAAAATTAAGGAGATAACTGTGAAGATGTGAAAGACAAAAGATAGCCAGTCAAAAGTGGAGGAGGAAAGAAAAACCAGTGAGTGAAGAGAACTATGTGTATGTGTATGTATATATACATATATACAATGTATATATATATATTGTATCCATGTATATATACACATACATACAATGTATATATATTGTATCCATGTATATATACATATATATATTGTATACATACATACAAACACTGATCCTTATTCTTTATGGCGACCCTTTGATTTACTGAACCTCTCATAGGTATACTGTCTGCACCTTGATTGACCTAAGATCAAGAGTTAAGATACAACTAAGAGTTAAGATACAACTTTCAAAGTACTGTAATAAGAAAGAGAATAATTGTTTCTGATTCTAAACCAACCCTTCTATTCTAGTTCTAAACCTATACACTGGACATCTCAAAATAACACTTTATAGCATTGTGGGGTTTCAGAAGAGCTATCATTGTTTGTTTTCCTGACATGGATTCAGCTTAGTTTAACTTTGTTCGGTTAACTCCGTTCTGGGCAATGAGACTGTCATTTATTAGATATCTAGTATGATAGGTGAAGAATGCCTAGGGAGACCTGTACCCCACAGTCAAGGACAAGAAATCAGCATGCGTTCATTTTCTCAAACTCCACCTGAAAGTGCTTTTTGCCAGGTGTTGTTATGAAGGGATGTTTCCCCCAAAATTCAGTTGAAGTCCCGACCCCCAATGTACAGTATTTGAAGATATGGCCTTTATGGAGGTAAGGAAGGTTAAATGAAGTCATAACAGTGGAGTCCTGATTCAATAGGGATCAAGAAGAGACCCCAGGAGAATCCCCCACCTGTACCCTCTGCCACCACGAGGACAGGGAAAAGGCAAGCTGGGAAGATGTGTGCACTTCTCAGAACCTGACTGTGCTGGTGCCCTGATCTCACACTTCCAGCCTCCAGAACTGTCAGAAAATACATTTCTGTGGCTTAAGGCACCCAACCTATGGAATCCTGCGATGGCAGCCTAAGCTGGCTAATATAGGTGCTGAAATTTTTTAGGAAGTTTTTCTCAAGAAGGAGAATTAAAGGAAATTTTTATTTTTTTATTTACTTTTAAATGTTTCTTTGGGTGGGGGGGGAGAGCAAATCCCAAGCAGGCTCTGCACTGTCAGCACAGAGCCAGACGTGGGGCTCCATCCCATGAAGCATGAGATCCTGACCTGAGCCAAAATCAAGAGTCAGATGCTTAACCGACTGAGCCACCAGGCGCCCCTAAAGGAAATCTTAAAAGAGTTACTGTACTCTAAGAATTCTTGAGGTTTCATGAAACTGTCCCTTTCTTCTTGTTGCACATTTTGCTAACCAGTGGCTTTTTTTTTTTTTTTTTTTAATCTAAAATGTGTGTGGTTCGATCAGGCTCTTGCACCTTTCTTTCTTTTTTTGTTTTAAAAATTTTTTTTATCATTTATTTATTTTTGAGACAGAGAGAGACAGAGCATGAACAGGAGAGGGTCAGAGAGACAGGGAGACACAGAATCTGAAACAGGCTCCAGGCTCTGAGCTGTCAGCATAGAGCCCGACGCGGGGCTCGAACTCACGGACCGCGAGATCATGACCTGAGCTGAAGTCGGACGCCCAACCGACTGAGCCACCCAGGCGCCCCGCACCTTTCTTGTGTCAAGCGTAGGACAGCCCCTGCCTTCCCGGGAAGGCTCCTTCTGGGAAGAGGCAGTACTTACAAACTCGTTGAACATTTCCGAGGACAGGTTGTGGATGTAGTGAGACAGGATGACCGCGCGGTCGAACAGGTCCCGCAGGGACACCTGGCAGTTGACCGCCCCGCTGGGACAGATGGGCAGGGAGGCCACGCTCTTGCACAGGAGCAGGTCTGACAGCAGCAGCAGCAGGAACAGGAGTGACCCTGCTTACACAAAACGGGTAAGCGGGTTACTCCCCGCATCTTTCTGTCGCTCCCGGGAGTGCTTCTGCACTCGGCAAACATCGGGAGCTGAAATGAACTCCGAGCCGGGGTGTTTAAGTCATTGCTAGAAGTTAGTTCAACGTCTTGGGGGTTTCTGCAGATTTTCGGTAGTCGGGCTGTCTGGGAGGTTGTCATTTTTTAACTCCGTGTTGACCAATACCTACATCTTAGACCCTGAAATGGCACACACAGCACATTGGATCTGTTTGTTTGGCTTTCGTGACTGATAAGGCTAAACATGATGGACAACTGCTAGTATCGCGTACAAAGAGAACCTAACACGAAGCGCTACGGTGGCCTCGATCTGCTAACTCACCTTAAGAACCCCCGTGCACTGGCTTGACACTTTGCCAAAAGCTTTGAATTTTTTTTTTTAATTTGTGTTTCCCAGTAACCTTGTAAGAGCTTCGACCTTCATTATTATCATCAAATTACATTGATGAAGCAGAAGGCTTCGAGAGGTTAAGTGATTTTCCTCAAGTCCTATCATTAGCAGGTGGAGGGGGCTGGATGCCAGTATGATGGCTTTGACTCTGCCACGTGGCATCGCACACACCTGCGGGCTCTCCGGCTTCATCCCTGCAACTGGCCAGAGCCGCGGCCGCGATGGCTCAGGGCTTGCAAAGGTCTTTCCGTTACTTGGAAAGAACAGTACTCTGACTTTAATGCACGCTAACATTGTTTGTTAACAGAGAATGTAACGCACCACCTTTTAGCTGCAAAATAAAAGATACAAGTGTTTTCAAGTGAGTCCTGTAACAGACTTCTTATTTTTCAAAAAACGTGGTATTTCCAAAAAGTTTATTTTAGGTGCTTGATAGTCCTGTAACTTAGCTGAATGGATATTTTTATCTACAGGTGTAAAAAAAAAAAGTGCTCTGCAGATAGAGAAATTGGAATACCAGTTCTCGGAAATTCATAACTTCATAGATACTATTTAACTCTGACCGCATTTATCTGTACATTTATCATCTGAAGCGTTCTCACAGTCCAAGAGGAGATAAAATAGATAAATGTTTTTGTTCTTCATTTCATAAAATGAGTTTTATGGTTGTTCCTAATTTTCTTTTTCTTGCAAATGTCAACCAAGAAAGTAAAGATGGTTAATTATTGCCAGGCTGTTTCTCTTTTTTAAATGTCATTTGGCCCAAACCCAGTTAACAGAGTATCATAAGACACAATTCTATCCTTGTCCATATTATGGTTTCTGAGTTGAAAGTTGCACCAGGCTGACTTAGGTCGGCCAAACCGCGTAAGAGGCCTGAGAACCAAAAAATGCTAGTTTCTACCTTCTGAGGTTGTGATAAACTAGACCCGTAGACATTTCTGGTCTTGTTCCAGGCCAGGGTTTCTCAACGTTGGCATTATTGGCGTTTTAAGATGGATGGTTCCTCGTTCTGGGGGCTGTCCGTTGCATTGCAGTACATTTAGCAGTGTCTCTGAGTTTTACTCACTAGATACCAGTGGCACCCCCATTCCGAATTAAGACAACCAAAAACCTCTCCAGACTTTAGCCACATGTCTCCAGAAGAAGGAGGATGTCCAGTGGAGAACCAGCGTTCTGTTCCATTGCCCTGGTATAGTTGCTTTCTAGAGCAATGACTAGCCCTTCTAAACTCTGTAAACCTGAAACCTCTTGCTAAGAGAATACTAGCTCAGATTTCGAGTTAGTGCCACCCCCCAAGAGTGTTGATAATCCAACAGCTCAGCGAGCCAGCGAGCTGTTGCACATACCTTTCAGCGACCACCCCTTGTTGTCCATGTTGGTGATGCTTTCGAGAAACACACTTCGCCAGAGAAGATCTGGTAGTCCAACGGCTTTCTCATTCCCAGATGTTGGCTTTATAAGCCTTTGACATCTTCATGAATATATTTAATCAGGCATTCCCTTCCCTGTACCAGTCATCTATTTCCGTCATTGAGATTACCCCCATAATTTCAAACATCAAAAGGTATTTTATGTCTTATTCATATTCAGGAAGACATACTGGCCAGAAATGAACATTCTAGGAAGGATTGTGATTAATTAGAGCAAAAGGAAATGAGAGAAACAATGAGGATGGACTCTGGAGACTATTTTGGGTTAAAGGGCCCGTACAGCTACAGAAGTTGTACTTTACAGAAGTCACGAACGATCAAGTTTACCTTGACTTCTCTGCAGTCTCTTGAATCTACATTGTATTTCACTTAGGTGTCTCGTGTGTTATCGAAGGGTATTCTTTTTTTCCCCAGTTTGAAATTGCTAGGTGAAGTCAAGATTTCAAAACTTATACAGGAAATATCTGGAGTGAGAAAACAGGACATTGGGTCCCCGTGATGCTCTCGTCACTTGTGCCCTCCTATTTTGCTTGTTTTCACGCAGTGTGTGTTGTCCGTTTTAAAATGACATATGTGTATGTTTTAACTGGGTATTTTCATCTGTTTATTTCTTTTGACTCCAACATATAAATAAATGTAGATTGTCATCCCCAGTTTACAGATGAAAAAAAAAGGCGGGAAAAAAGGCGAGATTCATTGTCAAGAATATAGAAGTAATTAGTCACCATCGATGCGGGAAGGACGGTTGCTTCGTGAGGAATCAGGGATATAAAGAAGCCTTGGAAATGAATCATTTAGCAAACATGGTCACGCATGAACAAGAAAGCACCCCTGACCCCACTGGGAATTTATTCTGGGGAAGCAACATAGTGGTTTTCAAGGATGGACGGACACACACACACACACACACACCCTAGTATATAATGCAATAGAAGAAAATTCTAGGCAATAATTTGCACTCTCCTCAAGGATGGGGTGGAAAAATGATCACTGGTTTATAATTACTTTATTTCTCTGACTCAGCTCCCCTCTCGGGCCAACATGACAAAAATTCATCTTTCATGGGCTCAAACGTTCCATCCGCCTCTTAGAGATTTCCTAAATGAAATGATTATAATGAATAAGAACTGGGTTTTTGATGACTTTCTCTAATTTTTAAGTCCTTGCACGTAAATCAGCCTGTGACCTTCCCTTAGCTTTCATCTCACTGTGTGTCTCTCCTAGGAAATCGACAGGTGAGGTAATTTTTAAAATAATCCCTTTTTATGGCATTTACTTTTTCCATAGTTGCTCCTGCCACATTTATGTGATAGCAATTTTCCAAGCGCTCTTAGGGAGACCTGGAAATCGTGACAAAGAGTAACGTCTCTTAAAAACTATCTTCCTAATTGCCTTAGCTGAAGCAATACTAGATTTTGAATCCTACTCATCAAGTGTGATGATGTATAGACTCTATCAGTCCAAAGCTGGGGCAGGATTCCATTCACTAGAAGGAGGTATCCATTTCCCGCCCGCCCCCCCAGACAGTGAAATTCTGAATTATTAAGAGAGCAGTGCCTTTTGGTAGAGAAATGAATGCTACCCTACATTCCCCTCTTCTTCTAGAAACTTAAGAGTAGGGAATCTTCCATAAGAACTGACACCGTAATGTTCAAATTTAAAGGTGTTGGGACTTTTGTAGACAGCCAGGAAAAGAGCAATCTAAGAGGACCTGAGTTGTGTTCATTCTGGGCGGCCAATTGATTTACTTGAAAGAGAAGGATGTTTCTCTGTAAACTCTCATTTGCTTCTTTGCTGCCTCACCGCCCCATGTTTCCTGTTAATGGGATATTGCAGTATCTAAATAATGCAAAAGGCGTACTTTATGCAAAAAGTCATAGTTGTCCTGTTTTTCTGCTATATATGTCACCCACTTTCACCGTAATGTGGCTCTTTTAAAGATCTTTCTCTTTACCAGACCCTGCCCTTAACTTAGAGCTATAAAGAGACATTCACCAAGAATAGCCTTGTCTGGTGTTATTTACAAAAATTCATGTGTTTGCCATAAGCTGGGAGCTGATGATTGATTTCTGTTAAGTGGCTGAATAAATGGCTGAGATGATGTTAAAGTCACCGTGAGGGTTTTAGTACCTGAAATGAATGAACAATTTTGTCATCTTTTCTGAATGGTTCTGATTTTTAACATTAAGTGACATAAGGTGTCTTTTCCTTACTAATCAGAAATGGAGCTTGTATTTCGTACTGTCTTTTGTTTCTCTGTTTTTAAGTTTGGAATAATACTGTTCTTCTCATCTCATGTATGATGCAAAAATATTTAAAATAGTTCACAAAACTTGAAAGGTGTCTACTGCAGGGTATCAGAGGGAATACTAAAGAGCAAAAGAAATTAAGTTTAAAAATCATCAGATTAGTGGATCACACTGATATTTCAATTTATATTAGTCATGAATTGCCTCTTATTAATAAAGTGAAATTTGCAGATGATAAAAAGCGTATTGTTTATAAATTGAAGAATTCCCCATACCCGTCTTCCAAAACTTGGAATAAAAGAGCAGATGGGGTATGTGTTGTTTTCTTTGATATAAAATAACAGAAAATGTGAAGAGCACATTGGAAAAAGGATCAATCACATGGTGCTTTCTTGAATTGCACTGTTTTCAAGATAAACCAAAGTACTGATTTCCTTACATCCTCTGTTTACATTAACTTTGTGCATATTAAGATGTACATTTTCCCCCAAAGTGCTTGTATTTAATGCCTCTCTCTGCCAGGGCTTTGCAGGTTATCAGCTTCCTTAAGTAACTCCAGAACCCAAGCTCTTAATCTGTAGCAGTGTCTTGAGGGAATTTGCTCCTTAAACAAAAAAGCCATAATGGAAGCATTTGGAAATTTCTCCTGTAATTTCTTTTCACCAACACAATATTCACGTCCTCTGATCTAATTCTCCAAGTTCTCTGTGTCAGTTTATCCTATGACCTTCTTGTCACACACGTGTTCTGAGTGACCCGTACCTTTGGACAAATTTTAATGAGTGATATATGACAATGCCAGATCTAATGAAGATGTGTCTGGAGACTTCACAGATTCACTCTTGAAGATGACACTTTTTTTTTTTTTTTCAAGCTAAAAGCATCAAATATTGGCTGTATGCTAATGCTAAGTGAGGCAGATAAAAACTTTTCTTAGGAAAGATTCTTTATGCTCCGCTATTACACGTGTGTATCTGTGTGTATATTTTCTGTCTAATGGGAAGTTGATCTGAAGCATGCCCACTTTCAGAGAGATCTAGATCTATATATAGATACGGACACACGCAGAGAGTCCTTGTCTAATAGGATGTGGGACTCTGAGCCATTGCTACTTCCAGGGATAATTTTAAACTTTATAATTAGCACGGGCACCACCAACAGAACAGAAAGCTATAGCAGTAGGCCAGGGTCCCGGAGGCCTGTCTGTACTCCCTGACAGGCATTAATTCTTTCATCGTTCAATGTGGTGCTATTGTCAGGCTCCTTGGGGAGGGACTGGGGCCGTCAAGAGAGGTCAGGGCACATGGGATCAGGGCGCCAAATCTGTACCCATCCGAAGAGAAGCATTTCGATAGTGTCACAACTCATAGGGCCACACCTGTGCTGACGGGTATCATCTCTGCCTTCTTCCGTGGTTGGTCTTTTTCTGTGCATTGAAAGAGTTCAGACTGAGAAGTAGGGCAGGTTCTTCGCAGGATATAATATGCTTTACTTCTCGTCTGTCTCCCCATCATCCTGTAATACATTTTTCTATGGGAATTTGCCTAAAATACCTTACCTGTGACATGTCCCTCTTTTTTTTTTCTTATTCATTCATTAAATGCAAAATGTATTACTAGCATAATACATCCTTTGATACCCAGGGATTAACTGAAGTGACGTTTGGCAAAACTGTCATCTGGCATTGAAATATAAATAATATGAATTGATGGGATGCTCCATACACACGCAAACACATGCATACACTTACTTTAAAGTCTCTTTATATATGTCTATATGTGCACTCTACATATAGTTACTAGCACGTATATACATATAAATATGTATATATAGAAGTATGCATATATGTACTTTTAAATTATAGGGGAAAGTAAAGGTAAATGGTAATTATGAAGATTTCTGAGATACGGGGGTCAGAGAATATTAGCTCTGCCCAATTCTAATGAAATGGGCAAAAAAGTAAGCTTGAGAAATCTGGCAATATTACACCTCCTGTCAAAGGTGAAGGGAAATGTGAGCATGCTATGTTCTTCAGGGCTCAGAATGGAGAATCAACAGGCAAAATCAAGCTAATTTTTTAAAATAGGAAAGGTGTCAACAGATGATACAAAGTTATCATTACAACCACTAAAAATAGGGAACACAGAAACCTTCTAACTCAGAAAAAGGAAATATCACACAGAAGCAGGGACACACACATGCACACAAAATAAGTCCTTCCATTTAACAAAAGGTAGGAAGCATAGGGAACATGAGCAGATACACACACACACACACACACACATACACACACAATTAGAGGTCAGAATAAGATCATCAAGATTATAATGGGACAAGTTTATTAAAATTTAAAAAATGACTCAGTTTCTTTAAAGGTGGCAAATCCCAATTAGGTGCTGGATGCAAGCGATATCTCTAAAACGGTCATTTTCAAAGGATGAGGAATTAAAGGCTAATTTTGCGTTCTCTTCTCCCCTCCCCTAAGGGACAGTTGCCAATGTCTGGAGACAAGTTTTGATAGTCATAACTGAAGTCGGGGGGCGATCCTGGCATCTGCTGGGCAGAGCCCAGGAATGCTGCTAAGTATTATACAACACACAGCACAGCCACCAAAACCAAATATTACGCCATCTAAAATGTTAGTAGCTCCAATGTGGAGAAACCCTGACTTCAGCCAAAGTGGCTAAAAAAAGTTAAAGGACCAAAAAAGCATATCAAGTAAATTCTTTAAAATTGTTGGAGTAACAAAATTACTATGAGGCCAGTTTAAAATTAAGCCAAAAATGGTAAAAGGCCATACTTGGTGATATCGTACACAGCCGACAATGGAGACCAGGCTATCAGCAATCTTTACGCGTTTCAGAGTAGGATCCAAAACATAAAGCTTAGAGTAAGAAAACGTGAAGGGAAATTAACCAGTACACAAGGGTAGGAGATCCAATGTGTGCGTGTATTTTATTTTTTATTTATTTATTTTTTTAATTTTTTTTTAACATTTATTTATTTTTGAGACAGGGAGAGACAGCATGAACGGGGGAGGGTCAGAGAGAGGGAGACACAGAATCTGAAACAGGCTCCAGGCTCTGAGCCATCAGCCCAGAGCCCGACGCAGGGCTTGAACTCACGGACCGCGAGATCATGACCTGAGCCGAAGTCGGACGCTTAACCGACTGAGCCACTCAGGCACCCCTAAGTGTGCGTGTATTTTAAACACTTATGAAACATCTGCGGTAAATGACATGATACTCAATCAGCATGAAAATGTAAAAATTTTCCAAAAGAGTACAAAGAAAGAATATATAAGTAGTTTGATTTGTTTTGTTTTGTTTTATTTTATTGCTCCATCAAAATAACTCCCCAAGTCCTCCTCTGTGTTGTTTCTGGGGCATTCAGCCCTGTAATTTCCCACTGGCTGTCCCATCCAGTGCCACGGCTACCTGTCATATCCATGAAGATGATCCCAACTCTATCTTCCTTCTCTGACGTCTCTTCTGCGATGCCGTTTGCCTGCTGACCATTTCAGCCTATATATCTGCAACCTAGATAGGCTGAATAATTTTTTTTTTTTAAATCCTTAACTAGTCAGCTTTTCTCTTAAACGACTGTCTTCTCGGTCACCCACACTTAACCTCTCGGCGTGGTGTTTATTTGGTTTTCTTTTGTCTCCTTTGACTCACACTCCGTCAGTCCCTGTGTTGCAATTATTCTGCCTCCTTGGCTTCCATAAAATTTTCTTTTCTTCTCTTTCCAGGTTATCTTGACCTGCGCACTTATAAAAGCTTCTCCTCCATTTTCTCCTGCCTATGTCCGTTTCAATTTCAATCTGTTTCTCCATCAGGAAGATTAGTCATCCTGAAGGGTAACTTCTGAACATTCTCGAATCTGTCTAAGTCACGGTATTTGAGGTCAGAGGCACTAGAGAATAAATCTAACCAAGTAGTTCGTTGCACAGGTGAGGAAAATAGTTACGCGTATGTAATTATGGCACCGGCACGCAACTCCAGATCTCTTGCTTGCCTTCCTGGTTTTATTTCTTCTTGCCTTCCGTATTCATACGTGTGCCCACTGAACTTCTTGTTCAGCTGACAGTAAGTCTTGCTGAGGAGATGCAGATGTGACCTTGAAGGCACATTGAGAAACACATTACTTCAAGGAAAAATGCCAAGGCAATTGAGTTCCCAAAGAGAGGAGAGAGAAATAGAATGTTTTAAACGCTTTTGGAAACACTGACGCTGTCAGAGAGGATTTGAGTGTGATTCTTAATCATGTTAAAAAAAAAAAAAAAGACGCACACAGTACGTTTGTTAAAATACTTCTTAATGAGTTCTATCGATAAGGAATGAAAAGCTATTAATTTTATTCCTACTTCAATTTGGTCTTTGGTGTATCTGCCATTTTGGTCTCGAAGAATTGTTTTACTAATATGAGGCTTGCATGTGTCATAAAATCTTCATTTAACTTTTTGGCTTGTCACTTCTACATCATTAGCAGAATGAAAGTCAAAGAATTCTTGTAGATTAAAAAAATAATGAAAGGTTATCTGTCGAGACCACTTGAGAGAAGCAATATTATTATTACCATTATAGGTGATGTGGCATTTGAGTGTCCTGTCTTCTACAGGCCATTTGTATTCCTACCTTGTATGATGAACTTAACAGATGAGAAATTGGGTGTTTCTTCCAGAAAGGGACATTAATTTCATAGAGAAAGAGGGTGACTGCAAACTATACGTTTCTGTTAATAACTGCAGAATAAGAGATTGTCTTTACTTCCAGCTATATCTGAAAATAATGTCCACTTATATAAATGAAAATTGGGGATGCATATGTAGGAAACAGCCATGAAGTTGTGAGAATGTTTTCATGTTTGGTTTATAGAAAGCTTTCCCACTGTGTTCCCATCAGATATATAGGAACACATATTTGATCATTGGGAAATGTATTTTGAAGAGTGAACTAACTGTATCTTCCAAACTCTTTGTCCGTATAAATGAAGTATTAAAAATGAATACTGTTCGGCTTCAGTGTAAAGAGAATTTGAACCTCTGATGTTAAGACACCAGTTTTTTTTCCTCCATTATTTCTCTAGGCAGTTTCAGCAAGAATGCTTTTGCACGGTCGTGTACATCTGTGCGTTACTTTTGGTCGGAATGTTAAAATTTTTGTTGACATGGGAGGTAATTAGCTAAAAACAGTCAGATTGTTTTTGTAAGCCTCGTAGACTAAGCAACTGTTGGTGAAATCATTAATTTTTAATTTTCAAACAATGATGGTTTGAAGAATGTAGCCATTTTATAGCATTGTGATCAGAATCCTGTAACATATACAATAATGGATATATTTTATTAATTTCGCTAGAATATTAAAAAAATTTTAGTGTTTATTTATTTGAGAGAGAGACAGACAGAGGGCAAGCAGGGGAGGAGCAGAGAGAGAGGGAGACCCAGAATCCGAAGTAGGCTCCAGAATCTGAGCTGTCAGCACAGAACCCGACATGGGGCTCAAACCCACGAACCGCGAGATCATGACCTGAGCCGAAGTTGGACACTTAACCGACTGAGCCACCCCGGTGCCCCAACATCAGTAGAGTATTTTAACCTTAAAAATTTTATAAGTCAGTTTTACTTCTTGTGTCTGCCGGGGAGGTGGGCAGGAGATGTGTCGGTGTATCTGTACTGTGTATCACAAAATATATTGTATGCAAAATATATTTTAATTTCTCACCAGCGTCTTATTGTTTTTAGAAGAGGAATCTTTAAAAAATGACATGCATTCTATTACATGAGGTATTTCTCATATTACACCACAAGATAACAATCCCATAGAAAGGATGCCGTTGGGGCTTTGATTGACTGTAGGAAGGTTAAGAACATGAAAGTGGAAATAAGTCAGCTTTTGATGCATTTAAACAGTTTTTATAACATGTATATAAAATAAAAGGTGAAAGCTTAGGTCCGATAGCATTTTATCACCGAGGCCCGTTTGTACTGATAACCAATTCTTCCTGCAAAGGTTAATTAAATTACAAACACACACCTGCAGAATATTTGTGTGTTTAAAAAATTCATTAAAAGTGGAATATGCCTTCCTGTTTGGCCAATTCCTTAATGAATATTTTTGCATTTAATAATAGCAGCCACCTTTAGAGCTTTCCTGCTCATTTTTGCTGCCTTTATCCTAAGCAGACAGATTTCCAAGGTTAAGACCAAAGGCTTTGTGAAAATGTCACGGGTTTGTCCTTGTCGGAAAAAATCTTAAAAGTCTTTTCTTGTAGTTTACTTCAATGTCATTCCAAGCAAAGGAAACTTTATCATCCCAAACATAAAACCAAAAATGTTGTTTTGTAGTATTATGAAAGACTTTATTATATATATTCTCTCTTCTGACTGACACATTTTAGCACACAGTTCATAAAAGATGACATTAAAACTGTCTGCTTTCATTGCAACCCCAAATTTCAAGTTTATATCTTAAGCCTTCTCTTTTCAGAAAGGGTTACATGGGAGTAAACTCCAAGATTTTGGAAGAAGAAATATGTTCATTTCTTGGAACAAATTGTATGTTATTGTTAAGGAGGCATATAGACTCACTCATAAATCATTGAATAAGAAAAAGGAGTTTCGAATTAGTATTGACCCCATTTCTGGTTTGATGAGGCTATACCTACATGATTGTGACAGATAATTGCTTTATAACCAAATCTGATGAATGTACGTCGTGGTTCAGGAAAGTTCCTGGTTCTGCTCATAGAGGTCTGTAAGTCAGCAGTGACCAACAACTTGGGTTATATCTAGTCCTGCTAAGGTATCATGAAATCAAATAATTCATGTGGGACTGTGGCCTCTCTGATGTAACGATAAATCGAATCATGTTAGGAATACTCTTTGAATCTTCAGTAAAAGAGACTATAAATAGTTCTGATTATTCACTGCTGCAAAAAAAATTATTTCCTCGGTCAGATGTGTGGTAGTGAGTTGACGTAGTTGATGTTGACTGTCAGCTGGGGTTGTCCAGCTGAATCCCTCCTCATGGCCTCTCCAGGTGGTCAGGGCTTCCTCACAGCATGGAGGCTGGGTTCCAAGAGCAACCACCTCAAACCTTGGAAGCTACATAGCATCATTTCCCTTAAGGTCACTGGCATGCTCAAATTTAAGGTGACAGAATAGAAGCATCTATCAACGGAAAAGGCGTCAACATATCACTGCAAGAAAAGCATGCCGACTGGAAGGTTCCGTCATATCCATCTTGGAAAGGCTAGTCTGCAATAATCATTATACTCTAGTACAGATATTATGTTCATCCCTTAAATTATTCTGCAGTTGACTTTGATGTCTATCGTTCAATCTTTTTTTACTCAACCAGTAACATATTGCTCCATATTCTGGTTCAGGGTGCCAGACAGTGATAGATTCCTCCTTTGGCCCACGAAAAAACTATTTCTTTTTTTTTTTAATTTTTTTTTAAAATTTTTTTTAATGTTTTTATTTATTTTTGAGACAGAGACAGACCATGAATGGGGGAGGGGCAGAGAGAGAGGGAGACACAGAATCGGAAGCAGGCTCCAGGCTCTGAGCCATCAGCCCAGAGCCCGACGCGGGGCTCGAACTCACGGACCGTGAGATCGTGACCTGAGCTGAAGTCGGATGCTTAACCGACTGAGCCACCCAGGCGCCCCCGAAAAAACTATTTCTAAAACTAACTCTTGTAATCTGGGGCACACATTTACAAAAGAGAGAATATTAGAAATAATTTTTTTCTAAACTCTAGATTAGGGGTTGGCACGCTTTTTTTTTTTTTTTTTTTTTTAAGAACCAGAGAGTAAATATTTTAGGCTCTGCTAGGCAAGAGACACAATTAAGGATATCATGTAGGGACTTATAGGACCACTTTAAAATATAAATAATTTTCTTAGTTCATGGGCTGTACAAAAACAGCTTGTTTGGCTGCATTTGTGCACCTCTGGCCTCGCTCACTAAGACAATGGTACAAACACAAATTTTTAAAACTAGTGAATCACATAGTATCATTTCCTTCATGGTCACTGGCATGCTCAAATTTAAGGTGACAGAATAGAAGCATCTATCATTGGGAAAGGCATTAAAGGCATAAATTGCATCATGTTAGGAATACTCTTTGAATCTTCAGTAAAAGAGGCTACAAATAGTTCTGATTATTCACTGCTGCAAAAAAATTACCCCAGGTTTTAGTGGGGTAAACAACAATAATCAATTTATTAAACTCTCTCATTTGGTTTTAGGAATGGGTAGGTGCTGAAATCTGACTGTATGCACTGGTCCCTGTACATACTGTGCTCTCAATTTTAATTGCAAAGAGTTACCACCATGGTGTGGTTGGATGGACCTTTCATAAAACCTGTCATCCACTTAAGTTATAAAACTAGTGTGGGAGTGAATCCTAGATATCTGATCTGGGAAGGGCAGAAGAAGGAAAAAGGGGAAAAAACATTCAGAAAATTCAATTGCTTTTTTCTTTTTCTGCTCTTTTTTGGAGGACCTTAGGTAAAGGGGTAGAGTTATTTATTGCATGGTACATTATCCTTGTTCAATGCAGGGCTATATTTCTTTTTATTTATCTTTCTTTTTTCTAGATCATCTATCTCTGCTTCTCTCCTTCTGCACTCCCTTTACCTTGCTTTCCCCACAAGCAATCGTTCTAGTATGTTCATAGGAATTACTTTGTGTTCCTGTAAGATGTGTATTGTCATTGACTGAGAGTACATTTGTAATTTATCTCAAAGGTACGGTCTTAGAGATTTCAATCTAATCTTTGTCTTGTTTTTTTTTTTCGTTGTTATATTTAATGAGATATACTCATGTTGCCATGTGTACATGTAGTCTGTTATTTCTAACTCCCTTCAATGCTTCATTGAAAGTATTAACATTTTATTGTCCACTCTTCCACATTACATCTGCTCCCCCCTTCACTACAAATAATTGTGTGGGAAATACTTGTATACATGCCCTTATGGGAAATGTTGATAGAAAATTCTCTTAGTAATCCAAATGAAATGAGGAATTTGTCACTGTGTGACTAAATCAGTGCTTTACAGATCCCCTTGAACTATTATCATTTCTGCACGTGACACAATTAAAACCGACACTCAATGTCTTGGAAAGAAACAACACAAAACGTATTTTACTAGGAGTGTAATGTCACTGATGATGCTGTTGGGCCAAAATGTATTTACTTCCTTAGATTTGACTGAAGTGATAGTCACTGTCTTCGATATAAGTTATGACGGCATTCAGATTCTAATAATTTTCTTTTAGTAGTTCTAAAGATGACATTGTGCATTCGTAACTTTTCACAGGCTAGTTAGCATCAAGGTTTCATTCCACATAAATTCAAGAAACCTTGGTAGAAATTAAGAGAGGAAATAGTATTATCTGTTTATACAGAGACATACCATTTCTGGTGTTTTCTATTGTTTCCTAGGAATCCAAAGTTTTCTCTGATTATCTTTTCCTGTTACACTGAAAAACTTCATTTAACGCTTCTTATAGGACAGGTGTGCCTATAGAAGATGCTGTCACTTTTAAAATGTAAAATGTTCTTTTTTTACCTTTACTTTTGAGTAATAGCTTTGCCCAATATGAAATTCTTGTCATATTTTTTTTAACACTTTGAGTACGGCATTCTAATGTCTTCTAGCAACTATAATTTTAGGTGAGAAGTCAGACGTTAACTAATCATTGTTCTCCTGTGTTTGATGTATCGTTTTCAGGGATTTTTGTATTTTTGGTGTCGAATAGTTTGCCTCTAATATACTTGGGCAGGATAGTTTTTGAATTTGCACTCCTTGGGTGTCACTGAAATTCTTATATCTCTGCATTTATTATTTTCACCAACTTGATAACTTTGGCTATTCAGATATTTTCACACCATATTCTCTTCTTCCTCTGAGACACCAATTACATGTAAATTGGACTTAAAAATTTTTTTAGTGTTTATTTATCTTAGAGAGAGGGAAAGAGAGAGGGAGAGAGAGAGAGACAGTGTGAGCGGGAGAGGGGCAGAGAGAGAGGGAGACACAGAATCAGAAGTAGCCTCCAGGCTGTCAAGCCCCCACAAGGCAGGGCTCGAACTCACAAACTGCGATATCATGACCTGAGCCAAAGTCAGACACACTTAACTGACTGAACCACCGAAGTACCCCTGTAAATTGGACTTTTAAAAATTGCCCCATGGGTCCCTGAGGCTCTGTTTCTTTTTCTTTTTTTTCCTAGTTCTTCAGATTAGATAATTTCTAGTGTTCTATCTTCAAGTTTGCAGACTCTTTATCATGTGCATTCTGTGATTTAAAAAAAATATTGTGCTTTTCTATAATTTTCACTTGTTTCTTTTTACTTCTGTTTCTCTGCTGAGATTCCTATCTTTTCATTCATCTTGATCCTATTTATCTTCATTTTATTGCTTATAGATATAATAATTATTTTATAATTCTTGTTTGCTCAAACACCTCCATCATCTCGGAATGAACTCTGCTAATTGACTTTTCTTTTGATAATAAGTGACATTTTCCTGTTCCTTCATTTCCTCTTGTCAATTAATTTTATATTGCACTCGGTGTAAATTATATATTGTGTTTGGATTTCAATATAGTCTATTGAAGAGTATTGCATTTTGCTTGCTTGTTTATTTTAGCAGGCAATTAATTTAATAAGACTGAAACTTCAATCTGCATTTCTTGGAGAGCAGTTCAAGCCTTGGTTCGGTTCTTTAGTCCTTACCTGTGCTACTGGAAGTCTGCTAGAGGTCAGCTAGAAATTTGCACAGAGTTTATACGCTGAATTTGGGTGCCTCTTCCCTGGGTCTTTCCTTTCTGAAATTGTCCATTCCCTTTCAAGTGTCTTCAATTCCCCGGGATAGTCATGGGGTTTCCAACAGAGTTTTAGCCACCCCACAGAACTTTAGTGCAGTCTTCCCTCGAGCTAAAAGCCATATACAGGAAAATCACCTTTGTCCCCTTCTCCTGAATATGGACTATCTCTGGAAATACCCTGCATTTGGCGTTCTTCATATGTTCAAGTATGT